>NC_041391.1:437907603-437974372 GCF_002162155.2 Triticum dicoccoides | reverse complement strand
CTCCCGGTGGGAGTAGGACTCCCCATGGGGCGCGCCATAGGAGGGCCGGCCCTCCCCCTCCTCCACTCCTTTATATACGGAGGAGGGGGGAACCCCATAGACACACAAGTTGATCATTGATCTCTTAGCCGTGTGCGGGGCCCCCCTCCACCATAATCCACCTCGGTCATATCGTTGCAGTGCTTAGGCGAAGCCCTGTGCCGGTAGCTTCATCATCACCGTCATCACGCCGTCGTGCTGACGAAACTCTCCCTGGACACTCTGCTGGATCGTGAGTTCATGGGACGTCACCGAGCCGAACGTGTGCAGATCGCGGAGGTGCCGTACTTTCGGTACTAAGATCGGTCAGATCGTGAAGACGTACGACTACATCAACCGCGTTGTCATAACGCTTCCACTTACGTTCTACGAGGGTACGTGGACAAAACTCTCCCGCTCGTTGCTATGCATCACCATGATCTTGCGTGTGCGTAGGAAATTTATGAAATTACCGTGTTCCCCAACAATTCTTGCATGCATATTTTGTTTGGTTATTCTTTTTTATTTTATTGTTATGTTATCATGTTTATTTTCTAGTTTTGCATAATAAAAAATTTAGAGACGATTTTGGTTTTGTTTCTTGGAATGCTCTTTGTTGGTGTTTTTGTTTTTATGAACCTACATGTTTGGATGTCGCTAGCAAGTTGGAAATAACAAGAACAAAATGGAGAAGTGACTTGGTAAAAGAGCAAGCCAGTGCGAGAAGGTATAATATATTGATATGTCTCCAACGTATCTATAATTTTTTATTGTTCCATGCTGTTATATTATCATTCTTGAATGTTTTACATTCATTTTATAGCAACTTTATATCATTTTCTGGGACTAACCTATCGACATAGTGCCCAGTGCCAGTTGCTGTTTTTTGCTTGTTTCTTACTTCACAGAATATACATATCAAATGGAGTCAAAATAAAGCAAAACTTTTTGGATTTTTTTCTGCCCAGAAGACAACTTGGGAGCCAAGGATGAGCATGAGGGAAGGCCCGTGGGGCCCACTACCCACCTGGGCACGCCCTGATGGATAGTGGGGCCCATGGAGGTCCTTTCCACCACCTCTTAGCTCTATAAATACCCAAATATTCCAGAAACCTTAGGAGAGTGGACGAAAAACAATTCCAGCTGACCAAGTTCCAGAACCACGAGAGCCAATCTAGAGCCCTATTCCGGCACCTTGCCGGAGGGGAACACGATCATGGAAGGGTTCATCATCCTCATTGGTGCTCCTCCGATGATGCATGAATAGTTTACCAGAGACCTATGGGTGTGCAGGCAGTAGCTACATGGCTTCTTCTCCCTTTTTGATTCTCAATACAATTTTCTCTTTGATGTTCTTGGAGATCTATTTGATGTAATGACTTTTTGCGATGTATTTGTTGGGATCCGATGAATTGCGAGTTTTTGACCAGTTCTATCTATGAATATTATTTGAGTCTTCTTTGATCTCTTATGTGCATGATTATTATAGCCTCGTATTTCTTCTCTGAAACTTTGGTTTGGTTTGCCCAACTAGATTGACTTTTCTTGCAATGGGAAGAGGTGCTTTGTGATGGGTTCGATCTTGCGGTGTTCTTACCTAGTGACGGAAGGGGTAGTGATGACCCACAAGTATAGGGGATCAATCGTGGTCCTTTTGATAAGTAAGAGTATCAAAGCCAACAAGGAGCAAAAGGAAATGACAAGCGGTTTTCAGCAAGGTATTTTCTATAGGCATTGAAATTATCGGTAACAAATAGTTTTGTGATAAGATAATTCGTAACGGGTAACAAGTAACAAGTGTAGAAATAGTGCAGTGATACGTCTCCAACGTATCTACTTTTCCAAACACTTTTGCCCTTGTTTTGGACTCTAACTTGCATGATTTGAATGAAACTAACCCGGACCGATGTTGTTTTCAGCAGAACTGCCATGATGTTGTTTTATGTGTAGAAAAGAAAAGTTCTCGGAATGTCCTGAAAATCCACGGAGGCACTTTTTGGAATTAATAAGAGTTTCTGGGCGAAAGAAATACACCAGGGGTCCCACACCATATCCACGAGACAGGGGGGTGCGCCCCCCCTATAGGGCGTGCCCCCCTATCTTGTGGCCCCCCTGGACCTCCACCGACCTCAACTCCAACTCCATATATTCACGTTCGGGGAGAAAAAAATCAGAGAGAAAGTTTCATCGCGTTTTACGATACGGAGCCACCGCCAAGCCCTAATCTCTCTCGGGAGGGCTGATCTGGAGTCCATTCGGGGCTCCGGAGAGGGTGATTCGTCGCTGTCGTCATCATCAACCATCCTCCATCACCAATTTCATGATGCTCACCGTCGTGCGTGAGTAATTCCATCGTAGGCTTGCTGGACGGTGATGGGTTGGATGAGATTTACCATGTAATCAAGTTAGTTTTGTTAGGGTTTGATCCCTAGTATCCACTATGTTCTGAGATTGATGTTGCTATGATTTTGCTATGCTTAATGCTTGTCACTAGGGCCTGAGTGCCATGATGTCAGATCTGAACCTATTATGTTTTCATGAATATATGTGTGTTCTTGATCCTATCTTGCAAGTCTATAGTCACCTATTATGTGTTATGATCCGACAACCCCGAAGTGACAATAATCAAGATACTTCTTGGTGATGACCGTAGTTTGAGGAGTTCATGTATTCACTATGTGTTAATGCATTGTTCCAGTTCTCTATTAAAAGGAGGCCTTAATATCCCTTAGTTTCTTCTAGGACCCCGCTGCCACGGGAGGGTAGGACAAAAGATGTCATGCAAGTTCTTTTCCATAAGCACGTATGACTATTTACAGAATACATGCCTACATTACATTGATGAACTGGAGCTAGTTCTGCGTCACCCTATGTTATAGCTATTACATGAGGAATCGCATCCGGCATAATTATCCATCACTGATCCATTGCCTACGAGCTTTTCATATATTGTTCTTCGCTTATTTACTTTTTCGTTGCTACTGTTACAACTACTACAAAAAACCCAAAACAATTATCTTTACTTTTGCTACCGTTACCTTTATTGTCATACCACTTTTGCTACTAAATACTTTGTTGCAGATACTAAGTTATCCCGGTGTGGTTGAATTGACAACTCAACTGCTAATACTCAAGAATATTCTTTGGCTCCCCTTGTGTCGAATCAATAAATTTGGGTTGAATACTTTACCCTCGAAAGCTGTTGCGATCCCCTACACTTGTGGGTTATCAAGACTAATTTCTGGCGCCATTGCCAGGGAGCATAACTCTATTCTCTGAGTCACTTGGGATTTATATATGTTGATCACTATGAAGAACTTGAAAGACGACAGAACCAAGATTTTGCCCTCAACTACGAGGGGAGGTAAGGAACTGCCATCTAGCTCTGCACTAGATTCTCCTTCCGTTATTAGTAAGCTTGCGACACCTAAACCTGCTACTGCTATGAATTCTGATATGTCGCATGTTATTGATGATGCCACTTCTGCTATGCATGATGAAACTACTTCTGTGCGTGATACTACTTTGCCATTAGGTGAATTTCTTGATGAACAACTTGCTAGAGTTAGGGGGAATGAAATTATTGAAGATGCTATTATTGATGATAGTGATGATGAAAGTTCTCCCAATGATTATGAATTGCCTGTTGTTCCTGAGGGTTATGTTATGAATGAAGAAGCTGCTAGAGCTATCTTTGCTTGCAATGATAGATATGATCTTAAAAGATTATTAGCTAAATGGAAGCAGCAGTCTCTTAATGCTAGAATGAAACCTGACCCTACTTTTGCTACTTCACCTATCTGTGTTACTGATAAGGATTATGAATTCTCTGTTGATCCTGAGATTATTACTTTAGTTGAATCTGATCCTTTTTATGGCCTTGAATCTGAAACTGTTGTGGCACATCTTACCAAGTTGAATGATATAGCTACCCCGTTTACTCATGATGAGAAGTCTCGTTGTTATTATATTCTTAAGATATTTCCGTTCTCGTTAAAGGGTGATGCTAAGACTTGGTATAATTCTCTTTCTCCTGGTTGTGTGCGTAGTCCCCAGGATATGATTTATTACTTCTCTGCTAAATATTTCCCTGCTCATAAGAAACAAGCTGCCTTGCGGGAAATTTATAATTTTGTGCAAATCAAAGAAGACAGTCTCCCACAAGCTTGGGGGAGGCTTCTCCGGTTACTTACTGCTTTGCCTGATCATCCTCTTAAGAAAAATGAAATACCTGATATTTTTTATAATGGACTAACTGATGCTTCCAAGGACTACTTGGATAGTTGTGCTGGTTGTGTTTTCAGGGAAAGAACAGTCGACGAAGCTGAATTACTATTGAATAATATGTTGACTAATGAAAATAATTGGACTCTTCCCGAGCCAATTCCTGAAGCAATTCCTGAACCAATTGAGCCAACTCCTGAGCCTATTCCTAAACCCACTCCGAAGAAGAGAGGTGTTTTATTTCTCAGTCTTGAAGATATGCAAGAGGCAAAGAAATCAATGAAAGAAAAAGGTATTAAAGCTGAAGATGTTAAGAATTTACCTCCTATTGAAGAAATACATGGTCTTAATATACCGCCTGTTGAAGAACCGCATTGTCTTGATAACACGACATAGGTAGTAAAGGTAAATTCTCTCTATAGATATGATAAAGTTGAAATCCCCTCTACTAAATTTCATAACCCATGCTTAGATGAATTTGATGACTTTATGGCTAGACAAGAAAGTTTTAATGCTTATGTTGCTAGAGAGTTAAAGAATAATGCTTTCGAGATAGGACGTGTGAGCGATAATATGGCTAGAGTTAAAGGTGAACTTAAACTCATTAGCAAATATACTTCTATGGTTGCTACTCAAGCTGAGCAAGTACTCAAAGCTCAAAATCATTTGCTTGATGAATTAAATAATAAAAATGACTTTGCTGTTAGAGTAGCTACTAGAACTAGTAGAATGACTCAGGAACCTTTGTATCCCGAAGGCCACCCTAAGAGAATCGAGCAAGATTCTCAAAGAAATAATTTAGAGGCACCTAGTTCTTCTAAAAATAATAAGAAGAAAAATGATAGAGCTTTGCATGCTTCTAGTGAACCTACTGTAGACACACCTGAGAATCCCAATGATATTTCTATTTCTGATACTGAAACACAATCAGGTGATGAACATGAGCCTAGTGATAATGTTAATAATAATGTTCATGTTGATGCTCAACCTAGCAAAAACAATGATGTAGAGATTGAACCTGCTGTTGATCTTGATAACCCACAATCAAAGAATCAACGTTATGATAAGAGAGATTTTGTTGCTAGGAAGCACGGTAGAGAAAGAGAACCATGGGTTCAGAAACCCATGCCCTTTCCTCCTAAACCATCCAAGTCAAAGGATGATGAGGATTTTGAGCGCTTTGCTGAAATGATTAGACCTATTTTCTTACGTATGCGCTTAACTGATATGCTGAAAGTAAATCCTTATGCTAAGTATATGAAGGATATCATTACAAATAAAAGAAAGATACCGGAAGCTGAAATTTCCACCATGCTTGCTAATTACACTTTTAAGGGTGGAATACCGAAGAAACTTGGAGATCCGGGTGTACCAACTATACCATGCTCCATTAAAAGAAATTATGTTAGAACTGCTTTATGTGATTTTGGAGCCAGTGTTAGTGTTATGCCTCTCTCTTTATATCGTAGACTTGAATTAAATAAGTTGACACCTACTGAAATATCTTTGCAAATGGCTGATAAATCAACTGCTATACCTGTCGGTATTTGTGAGGATGTGCCTGTTGTGGTTGCAAATGTCACTATCTTAACGAACTTTGTTATTCTTGATATTCCCGAGGACGATAGTATGTCTATTATCCTTGGTAGACCTTTTCTTAATATTGCAGGGGCTGTTATATATTGCAACAAAGGCAATGTCACTTTTCATGTTAATGGTAATGAGCATACGGTACACTTTCCGAGGAAACAATCTCAAGTTCATAGCATCAATTCTATTGGAAAAGTTCCAACTATTATTATTGGAGGTTTTGAATTTCCTCTCCCTACTGTCAAGAAAAAATATGTTATTCTTAGTGTTGGGGATTTTCATATCCCCGTTGAGGTAACTTAGTGTTATTCGAAATTTCTCCGGTTCCGTGTTATTCAGAATGAGTTTGTTAACAAGACTTGATCAACCTTGTTAGTGGATTCATTTTGATGATCACGAGATGTATGAAACTAGAAGACACAACCTTCTGTACCCTCTTTTTACTTTATGTTATTTAGAATAAATAAAGCAAAAATAGTATTATCCGTCTGTTTTCTGAATTATCCGTACATTAAAAAAATATCCCGAAAATAAAAGTGCTTCTAATGCCCTGCAAATTTAGTATGATTTTTTATGGAATATTTGAGGATTTTTGGCACTGAAAACACTGCAGGAGGGGCAAGCACCAGGCCACGAGAGTGGAGGGCAAGCCCACCCCACCTGGGCGCGCCCCCTGTCTCGTGGGCCCCTGGTGGCCCTCCTGCACTTATGCCAGCACCCACACACTTCATATTCTACCCAAAAAATCCCCATCCAACTCAAGCACGAGTTCTAGCTCATTTTGCTGCAATTTTTGATCTCCTTGCTCAAAGCTCCATTTACAAAACTGCTTTGGGAGATTGTTTCTTGGTATGTGACTCCTCCATTGGTCCAATTAGTTTTTGTTCTAGTGCTTTATTCATTGCAAATTTTTGCTGCATAGGTGGCCATGTTCTTGAGCTTGCATGTTAAATTTATGAGGTCCCAAGCAATTCTAATGCACGATATAGGCTCTAGGCACTTGTAGGAGTAATTGCTACCAATCTTCTTCAGTTTTATTCACTTTTATTTTGAAGTTACTAAAAATTCAGAAATTTTTCAGAAAAAGAATTATGTCTAGGAGAATGTACCAAGGTGGTTCCTCGGTGAAGAAAGGGCCCAGGATTGCTATACGTGAGCAAGATGTTGAATTGCCGAGGGACGCGGATGTACGAGCTTGTGAGTGGCCATCCGATGATTTTATGGTCGAAGCAGGCTTCAAGGAGGAATTTGACGCATATGTGCGTAATGTTGAGCTGGAGGACTTCTTACAAGATAAGTGTCCGCAGTACTATCAATTGACTGATTCTTTTGTGCGGAGGTTCAAATATAACTGTGTGCGTAATTCTCCTAGTGTCATATTTGATATTTATGATACATCTTATACCATGGATTTAGAGGATTTCACAACTGTTTGCAAACTCCCGTAGTGGGGTAATATTAATGATCCTCACAAATCTGAATTTAGAGATTTTCTTGCTAGTATTACTGTGGGGGAATCTAGGGACATAGCACAAGCTACCATAGGGAGCATTCATTTTCCTGCTATACGTTATTTTGCTCTCTTTATTGGTAGATGCATTAACGGTAAGGATGAAGCATGTCACATGTGTGTCCCTGATCTGTGTGTCCTCAAGAGTGCTGTGTTAGGTTATAAAGGTTATAACTTGGGGGCAATAGTTGCACGTAGGTTGCAGAATAATAGTAGAAAGGGAAATTTATTTGGAGGAATTTATGCAACCCGTGTGGCTAATTATCTTGGTATAGCCCCACGAGAGGGAGATATGATAATACCTCCTGTTTATTTGGATTATGAAGTTATGGTCAGTCATCAATTTCTTGGGAGGAATGAACAATTCCTCCAATATCGACTAACCTATGACAGACGCAACATCGTCCCTGTTACTCTTCCAGCTCCCTACCTTTTTGATTATCAGGCAAAAGGAAGATATGTTGTCACCAGGGAGGAAGCAGCTGAACACGAGAGGAGAGCGGAGGTAGCTCGCCAACACGCTGCAGCTCAGGAGGCGGTTGCCACTGCATCTCAGTACGACCCCAGTTTCACTTATGGATATCAGCCAGGCGGTCCTTGGTACTAGACCAACTTAGGCTAAAAGCCTAAGCTTGGGGGAGTACATATTTCTCACCGACTTTACATTCATGTTCACACACTAGTCATCAGTGCTCATACTCTTTCATTGTATTATAAGCTTGGGAAAGTGTTGTCATCCGAGTTTTATTATTATGGCTCGCTAGCTGATTACGCTATTGATATGAGTAATTGTGAGACCTAGGTGTTATTGTTAGTATGGTTAGTTCATAATATCTGCTGAAACTTGAATGCTAGCTTTTCATGTTTACAACAACAAGAGCAAACAGAGTTTGTAAAAGTTTTTCTTTATCACTTTCAGTTTATCAACTGAATTGCTTGAGGACAAGCAAAGGTTTAAGCTTGGGGGAGTTGATACGTCTCCAACGTATCTACTTTTCCAAACACTTTTGCCCTTGTTTTGGACTCTAACTTGCATGATTTGAATGAAACTAACCCGGACTGACGTTGTTTTCAGCAGAACTGCCATGATGTTATTTTATGTGTAGAAAACAAAAGTTCTCGGAATGTCCTGAAAATCCACGGAGGCACTTTCTGGAATTAATAAGAATTTCTGGGCGAAAGAAATACACCAGGGGCCCACACTGTCCATGAGACAGGGGGACACCCCCCCCATAGGGCGCGCCCCTATCTCGTGGGCCCCCTGGACCTCCACCGACCTCAACTCCAACTCCATATATTCAAGTTTGAGGAGAAAAAATCAGAGAGAAAGTTTCATCGCGTTTTATGATACGGAGCCGCCGCCAAGCCCTAATCTCTCTCGGGAGGGCTGATCTGGAGTCCGTTCGGGGCTCCGGAGAGGGGGATTCGTTGCCGTCATCATCATCAACCATCCTCCATCACCAATTTCACGATACTCACCGCCATGCGTGAGTAATTCCATCATAGGCTTGTTGGACGGTGATGGGTTGGATGAGATTTACCATGTAATCAAGTTAGTTTTGTTAGGGTTTGATCCCTAGTATCCACTATGTTCTGAGATTGATGTTGCTATGACTTTGCTATGCTTAATGCTTGTCACTAGGCCCGAGTGCCATCATTTCAGATCTGAACCTATTATGTTTTCATGAATATGTGTGAGTTCTTGATCCTATCTTGCAAGTCTATAGTCACCTATTATGTGTTATGATCCGACAACCCCGAAGTGACAATAATCGGGATACTTCTCGGTGATGACCGTAGTTTGAGGAGTTCATGTATTCACTATGTGCTAATGCTTTGTGCCGGTTCTCTATTAAAAGGAGGCCTTAATATCCCTTAGTTTCTTCTAGGACCCCGCTGCCACGGGAGGGTAGGACAAAAGATGTCATGCAAGTTCTTTTCCATAAGCATGTATGACTATTTACGGAATACATGCCTACATTACATTGATGAACTGGAGCTAGTTCTGTGTCACCCTATGTTATAGCTATTACCTGAGGAATCGCATTCGGCATAATTAACCATCACTGATCCATCGCCTACGAGCTTTTCATATATTGTTCTTCGCTTATTTACTTTTCTGTTGCTACTGTTACAACTACTACGAAAACCCCAAAACAATTATCTTTTCTTTTGCTACCGTTACCTTTATTATCATACCACTTTTGCTACTAAATACTTTGCTGGAGATACTAAGTTATCTAGGTGTGGTTGAATTGACAACTGAACTGCTAATACTCAAGAATATTCTTTGGCTCCCCTTGTGTCGAATCAATAAATTTGGGTTGAATACTTTACCCTCGAAAGATGTTGCGATCCACTACACTTGTGGTTTATCATGCAGCAAGGTGGCCCAATCCTTTTTATAGCAAAGGATAAGCCTGGACGAACTCTTATATAAAGCAAAGCGCTCCCGAGGACACATGGGAATTATTGCCAAGTTAGTTTTGATCATGCTCATATGATTCACGTTTGTTACTTTGATAATTTGATATGTGGGTGGACCGGTGCTTGGGTGTTGTACTTACTTGGACAAGCCTCCCACTTATGGTTAACCCCTATCGCAAGCATCCGCAACTATGAAAGAAGAATTAAGATAAATCTAACCATAGCAAGAAACATGTGGATCCAAATCAACCCCTTACGAAGCAACACATAAACTAGGGTTTAAGCTTCTATCACTCTAGCAAGCATCATCTACTTATTATTTCCCAATGCCTTCCCCTAGGCCCAAATCATGGTGAAGTGTCATGTAGTCGATGTTCACATAACACCACTAGAGGAAAGACAACACACATCTCATCAAAATATCGAAGGAATACCAAATTCACATGATTACTTATAATAAGACTTCTCCCATGCATGTCCGCAGGAACAAACGTAACTACTCACAAAGCATGTTCATGTTAAAGATCACAGGGGTAATAAATATCATTAAGGATATGAAATATGATCTTCCACCAAATAAACGAACTAGCATCAACTACAAGGAGAAATCAACACTACTAGCAACCCACATGTACCAATCTGAGGTTTTGGGACAAAGATTGAATAGAAGAGATGAACTAGGGTTTGAGAGGAGATGGTGCTGTTGGAGATGTTGACAGATATTGACCCTCCCTCGATGAGAGGACCGTTGGTGATGGTGATGGCTTCGATTTCCCCATCCCAGAGGGAAGTTTCCCCGACAGAATAGCTCCACCGGAGCCCTAGTTTGCTTCTGCCCAAGTACCGCCTCGGGATGACTTCTACCTCTTGAGCTTGCGTTGGTTTTTCCCTTGGAGAGGAAAGGGTGATGCAGCAAAGTAGCGTAAGTATTTCCCTCAGTTTGAGAACCAAGGTATCAATCCAGTAGGAGACAACGCACAAGTCACCGAATATCTGCACAAACAATCAACAACTTGCGCCCAACGCTATAAAGGTGTTGTCAATCCCTTCACGGTTAGTTGCAAAAGTGAGATATGATAGAGATAGATAAACAGTAAAGTAAATATTTTTGGTATTTTTGGTTTATAGATTGGAAAGTAAAAGATTGCAAAATAGTAGATCAGAAACTAGTATGATGTAAAAGAGAATTTATGATGGAAAAGAGACCCCGGGGCCATAGGTTTCACTAGTGGCTTCTCTCAAGATAGCAAATATTTACGGTGGGTGAACAAATTACTGCCGAGCAATTGATAGAAGAGCGCATAATTATGATGATATCTAAGGCAATGATCATGAACATAGGCATCACGTCCGTGTCAAGTAGAACGAAACGATTCTGCATCTACTACTATTACTCCACACATCGACTGACTCCTACCTGCATCTAGAGTATTAAGTTCATAAAGAATAGAGTAACACATTAAGTAAGATGACGTGATGTAGAGGAATTAACTCAAGCAATATGATGAAAACCCCATCTTTTTATCCTCAATGGCAACAATACAATACGTGCCTTGCTGCCCCTACTGTCACTGGGAAAGGACACCGCAAGATTGAACCCAAAGCTAAGCACTTCTCCCATTGCAAGAAAGATCAATCTAGTAGGCCAAACTAAACCGATAATTCGAAGAGACTTGCAAAGATATCAAATCATGCGTACAAAAATTCAGAGAAGAACCAAATAGTATTCATAGATAATCTGATCATAAATCCACAATTCATCGGATCTTGGCAAACACACCGCAAAAGAATATTACATCGAATAGATCTCCAAGAACATCGAGGAGAACATGGTATTGAAAATCAAAGAGAGAGAAGAAGCCATCTAGCTACTAGCTATGGACCCGTATGTCTGTGGTAGACTACTCACGCTTCATCGGAAGGGTAATGGTGTTGATGTAGAAGCCCTCCATGATCGAATCCCCCTCCGACAGGACGGTGGAAAAGGCTCCTAGATGGGATCTCACGGGTACAGAAGGTTGCGGCGGTGGAAAAGTGGTTTCGTGGCTCCCCTGGATGTTTTGAGGGTATAAGAGTATATATAGGCGAAGGAGCTAGGTTAGGAGACCCACGAGGGGCCCACAAGGTAGGGGGGCGCGCCCTCCTGCCTCGTGGATGCCTCATTTCGTCTCCGACTTCATCTCCAAGTCTTCTGGTTTCCTTCTGGTCCAAGAAAGATCACCACGAAAGTTTCATTCCGTTTGGACTCCGTTTGGTATTCCTTTTCTGCGAAACTCTAAAATAGGCAAAGAAAAAACAGAAACTGGCTCTGGGCTCTTGGTTAATAGGTTAGTCCCAAAAATAATATAAAATAGCATATAAATGCCTATTAAACATCCAAAATAGATAATATAATAGCATGGAACAATAAAAAATTATAGATACGTTGGAGACGTATCAAGCATCCCCAAGCTTAATTCCTGCTCGTCCTTGAGTAGGTAAATGATAAAAACAGAACTTTTGATGTGGAATGCTACCTAACATATTTATCCATGTAATTTTCTTTATTGTGGCATGAATGTTCAGATCTGAAATATTCAAAACAAAGTTTAATATTGACATAAAAATAATAATACTTCAACCATACTAACAAAGTAATCATGTCTTCTCAAAATAACATGGCCAAAGAAAGCTATCCCTACAAAATCATATAGTCTGGCTATGCTCTATCTTCATCACACAACATATTTAAATCATGCACAACCCCGATGACAAGCCAAGCAATTGTTTCATACTTTTGATGTTCTCAAACTTTTTCAATCTTCATGTAATACATGAGCATGAGCCATGGATATAGCACTATGGTGGAATAGAATATGGTGGTTGTGGAGAAGACAAAAAAGGAGAAGATAGTCTCACGTCAACTAGGCGTATCAACGGGCTATGGAGATGCCCATCAATAGATATCAATGTGAGTGAGTAGGGATTGCCATGCAACGGATGCACTAGAGCTATAAGTGTATGAAAGCTCAAAAATAAACTAAGTGGGTGTGCATCCAACTCTCTTGCTAACGAAGACCTAGGGCATTTTGAGGAAGCCCATCATTGGAATATACAAGCCAAGTTCTATAATGAACAATTCCCACTAGTAAATGCAAGTGATAAAATAGGAGACTCTCTATCATGAAGATCAAAATGCTACTTTGTAGCACAAGTGTGGAAAAAGGATAGTAACATTGCCCATTCTCTCTTTTTCTCTTTTTTATTTGGGCCTTCTCTTTTTTATGGCCTCTTTTATATATTTATTTCTTGCCCGGAGTCTCATCCCGACTTGTGGGGGAATCATAGTCTCCATCATCCTTTCCTCACATGGGACAATACTCTAATAATGAAGATCATCACACTTTTATTTACTTACAACTCAATGCTTAGAACAAAATATGACTCTATGTGAATGCCTCCAGCGGTGTGCCGGGATGTGTAATGATTCAAGAGTGACATGTATGAAAGAATTATGAACTATGGCTTTGCCACAAATACGATGTCAACTACATGATCATGCAAAGCAATATAACAATGATAGAGCATGTCATAATAAACGGAACGGTGGAAAGCTACATGGCAATATATCTCGGAATGGCTATGGAAATGCCATAATAGGTAGGTATGGTGGCTGTTTTGAGTAAGGTATATGGTACCGGCGAAAGTTGCGCGGTACTAGAGAGGCTAGCAATGGTGGAAGGCTGAGAGTGTGTATAATCCATGGACTCAACATTAGTGATGTCTACTACGCAACTTTATTCTTGTAGAAACGTGTTGGTCCTCCAAGCACAGAGTTTTGTAGGACAGTAGCAATTTTCCCTCAAGTGGATGACCTAAGGTTTATCAATCCGTGAGAGGTGTAGGATGAAGATGGTCTCTCTCAACTGACCCTGCAACCAAATACAAGAAATCTCTTGTGTCCCCAACACACCCAATACAATGGCAAATTGTATAGGTGCACTAGTTCGGTGAAGAGATGGTGATAAAAGTGTAATATGGATGGTAGAAATATATTTTTATAATCTGAATAAATAAAAATAGCAAGGTAGCAAATAGTAAATGGGCACAAAAACGGTGTTGTAATGCTTAAAACTGAGGCCTAGGGTCCATACTTTCGCTAGTGCAGTTGGATCATATGATTATCCCTCAAAGTGCAATAAAGAATCACTCCCGAGTTCCTATTAGCAGAGAACAAAAGATAGGAATTGTTTGTAGGTCACGAAACCACCTCAAAGCTATTCTTTCCGTTCGATCTATTCAAGAGTTCGTACTAAAATAACACAAAGCTATTTTTTCCGTTCGATCTATCCTCGAGTTCGTACTAGAATAACACCAAAGCAAATCCATATTCATAATACTCAATCCACACAAAGAATTATAAAGAGACCCCAAATTTTCCGTCGGAGAAAAACGTGCATCAACCCTCTATGCATAGATTACCCTAATATCACCGTGGGAATCTGCGAGTTGAATGCCATAACACATATCAAGTGAATCAATAAGATACCTCATTGTCACCTCAAGTATTCATATTGCAAGACATATATCATGTGTTCTCATCTCTGAATATTCAATCCGACAAGACAAAACTTTGAAGGGTAAAGATTCAATTTGTCATAACAAGAGTATAGAGGGGAGAAACATCATATGATCTGACTATATTAATGAATCCCATGATATAGATCACGAGAGAGAGAGATCAAACACATAGCTATTGGTACAAACTCTCAGCCCCGAGGGTGGACTACTTCCTCCTCATCGTGGTGGCCGCCGGGATGATGAAGATGGCCATCGGAGATGATTCCCCCCTCTAGCAGGGTGCCGGAATGGGGTTTAGATTGGTTTTCACAGATACAGAGACATTGCAGCGGTGAAACTTCTGATCTAGGGCTACCCCGAAGGGTTTCAGAATATTTGGGAATTTATAGTGCAAAGATGGGGTGCGGGAGGCCACCGAGGTGGGCACTGATACATCCATTTTGCATCATGCTTTTATATCGATATTTATTGCGTTATGGGCTGTTACTACACATTATGTCACAATACTTATGCCTTTTCTCCCTTATTTTACAAGGTTTACATGAAGAGGGAGAATGCCGGCAACTGGAAATCTGGGCTGGAAAAGGAGCAAATATTAGAGACCTATTCTGCACAACTCCAAAAGTCCTGAAACTCCACGAAAGTTAGTTTTGGAATATATTATAAATATTGGGCAAAGACAGCACAAGAGGGAGGCCACCCACTGTCCACGAGGGTGGAGGGCGCGCCCTACCCCCTGGGTGCGCCCCCTGCCTCGTGGGCCACCTGGCAGTCCCCCGATGCCATCTTCTGGTATATGGTGTCTTTTGACCTAGAAAAATCATAACGAAGCTTTCGGGACGAAGCACCGCCGTCCCGATGCGGAACCTTGGCGGAAGCAATCTAGGGCTCCGGCGGAGCTATTCTGCCGGGGAAACGTCCCTCCGGGAGGGGGAAATCATCACCATCGTCATCACCATCGATCCTCTCATCGAGAGGGGGTCAATCTCCATCAACATCTTCACCATCACCATCTCCCCTCAAATCCTAGTTCATCTCTTGTATCCGATCTTTGTCTCGAAACCTCAGATTGGTACTTGTGGGTTGCTAGTAGTGTTGATTACTCCTTGTAGTTGATGCTAGTTGGTTTATTCGGTGGAAGATCATATGTTCAGATCCTTTATGCATATTAATACTCCTCTGATTATGAACATGAATATGATTTGTGAGTAGTTACGTTTGTTCATGAGGACATGGGAGAAGTCTTGTTATAAGTAGTCATGTGAATTTGGTATTCCTTCGATATTTTGATGAGATGTATGTTCTCTTTCCTCTAGTGGTGTTATGTGAACGTAGACTACATGACACTTCATCATTATTTGGGACTAGGGGAAGGCATTGGGAAGTAATAAGTAGATGATGGGTTGCTAGAGTGACAGAAGCTTAAACCCTAGTTTATGCGTTGCTTCGTAAGGGGTTGATTTGGATCCATATGTTTCATGCTATGGTTAGGTTTACCTTAATTCTTCTTTCGTAGTTGCGGATGCTTGTGAGAGGGGTTAATAATAAGTGGGATGCTTGTCCAAGGAAGGGCAGTACCCAAGCACTGGTCCACCCGCATATCAAATTATCAAAATAACGAATGCGAATCATATGAGCATGATGAAAACTAGCTTGACGATAATTCCAATTTGTCCTCGGGAGCGCTTTGCTTTATATAAGAGTTTGTCCAGGCTTGTCCTTTGCTACAAAAAGGATTGGGCCACCTTGCTGCACCTTGTTACTTCTGTTACTTGTTACCCGTTACGAATTACCTTATCACAAAACTATATGTTACCGATAATTTCAGTGCTGGCAGAGAATACCTTACTGAAAACCGCTTGTCATTTCCTTCTGCTCCTCGTTGGGTTCGATATTCTTACTTATCGAAAGGACTATGATAGATCCCCTATACTAGTGGGTCATCAAGACTCTTTTCTGGCGCCGTTACCGGGGAGTGAAGCGTCTTTGGTAGGTGGAATTTGGTAAGGAAAAATTTATATAGTGTGCTGAAATTTACTGTCACTTGTTACTATGGAAAATAATCCTTTGAGGGGCTTGTTCGGGGTATCTTCACCTCGACTAGGAGAGCAAAGAGTTGCTCCTCAACCTACTGAACCTACTGAAATTTTTTACTTTGAAATTCGTTCGGGTATGATAGAGAAATTGCTAGCTAATCCTTTTACAGGAGATGGAACATTACATCCCGATATGCACCTAATCTATGTGGATGAAGTTTGTGGATTATTTAAGCTTGCAGGTATGCCTGAGGATGTTATCAAGAAGAAGGTATTCCCTTTATCTTTGAAGGGAAAGGCATCGACATGGTTTAGGCTATGTGATGATATTGGATCATGGAACTACAACCGAATGAAACTAGAATTTCATCAGAAGTTTCATCCTATGCATCTGGTTCATCGTGATTGTAATTATATATATAATTTTTGGCTTCACGAAGGAGAAAGTATAGCTCAAGCTTGGGGGAGGCTTAAGTCAATTTTATATTCATGCCCCAATCATGAGCTCTCAAGAGAAATTATTATTCAAAATTTTTATGCTCGGCTTTCTCTCAATAATCGCTCCATGCTCTATACTTCTTGTACTGGTTCTTTTATGATGAAGACTATTGAATTCATATGGGATTTATTGGAAAGAATTAAACGCAACTCTAAAGATTGGGAGCTCGACGAAGGTAAGGAGTCAGATATAACACCTAAGTTTGATTGTGTTAAATCTTTTATGGATGCTGATGCTTTTCGTGAATTTAGCACTAAATATGGACTTGACTCTGAGATAGTAGCTTCTTTTTGTGAATCATTTGCTACTCATGTTGATCTCCTAAAGAGAAGTGGTTTAAATATCATCCTCCCATTGAAGTAAAAGTAGTAGAACCTATTAAAGTTGAAGAAAAGACTATCACTTATAATGTTGATCCTATTGTTCCTACCGCTTATATTGAGAAACCACCTTTCCTTGTTAGAATAAAGGATCATGCTAAAGCTTCAACTGTGGTTCGTAAGAGTAATGCTAGAACACCTACACCCTCTAATCAAATTAAATTTGAACCTAGTATTGCTATGGTTAAGGATCTCTTTGTCGATAATATTGATGGGCATGTTATTTACTTCTGTGATGAAGCTGCTAGAATTGCTAGACCCAATAATAAAAATAAACATAGACCTATTGTTGGCATGCCTGTTGTTTCTGTGAAAATAGGAGATCATTGTTATCATGGCTTATGTGATATGCGTGCTAGTGCGAGTGCAATACCTCATTCCTTATACAAGGAAATTATGCATGATATTGAACCTGCTGAGGTAGAAGATATTGATGTTACAATTAAGCTTGCCAATAGAGATACTATTTCACCAATTGGGATTGTTAGAGATGTTGAAGTCTTGTGTGGGAAAGTTAAATATCCTACTATTTTTCTTGCTCTCGGTTCCCCACAAGATGACTTTTGTCCAATTATATTTGGTAGACCCTTCTTGAATACTATTAATGCTAAGATAGATTGCAAACAGGATATTGTTACTGTTGGTTTAGTGGACATGTCTCATTATTTTTATTTTTCTAAATTCCATAGACAACCCCATGATAAAGAATTGCCTAGTAAAGATGAAATTACTGGTCTTGCTTCTATTGCCGTGCCTCCTAATGATCCTTTAGAACAATATTTGCTAGACCATGAAAATGATATGTTTATGAATGAAAGAAGGGAAATAGATGAAGTATTCTTTAAACAGGGACCTATTTTGAAACACAACTTGCCTGTTGAAATCCTAGGGATCCTCCTCCACCCGAGGGTGATCCCGTGTATGAGCTTAAACCATTACCCGATACTCTTAAATATGCTTATCTTGATGAAAAGAAGAGATATCCTGTTATTATTAGTGCTAACCTTTCAGATCAGGAAGAAGAGAAAATATTGAAAACTCTGAAGAAGCACCGTGCTTCTATTGGATATACTCTTGATGATCTTAAGGGCATTAGTCCCACTCTATGCCAGCACAAAATAAAATTGGAGAAAGACGCTAAACCAGTTATTTGATCACCAACGACGGTTAAATCCTAAGGTGAAAGAAGTGGTAAGAAATGAAATACTAAAGCTTCTGGAGGCAGGTATAATTTATCTTGTTGCTGATAGTCAGTGGGTAAGTCCTGTCCATTGTGTCCCTAAGACGGGAGGTATTACTGTTGTTCCTAATGATAAGGATGAATTGATCCCACAAAGAATTGTTACAGGTTATAGAATGGTAATTGATTTCCGCAAATTAAATAAAGCTACTAGAAAAGATCATTACCCTCTACCTTTTATTGATCGAATGCTAGAAAGATTATCCAAACATACACATTTTTGCTTTCTAGATGGTTATTCTGGTTTCGCTCAAATACCTGTGTCAAAAGAGGATCAAGATAAGACCACTTTTACTTGCCCTTTAGGTACCTTTGCTTACAGACATATGCCTTTTGGTTTATGTAATGCACCTGCTACCTTTCAAAGATGTATGGCTGCTATATTCTCTGACTTTTGTGAAAAGATTGTAGAGGTTTTCATGGACGTTTTCTCCGTGTATGGAACTTCTTTTGATGATTTCTTAAGAAACCTTGATCAAGTCTTGCAGAGATGTGAAGAAACTAATCTTGTCTTGAAGGTATTGTCTTGGCGCATAAGATTTCTGAAAGAGGTATTGAAGTTGATAAAGCTAAAATTGATGCTATTGAAAAGATGTCGTGTCCAAAGGAGATCAAAGGTATAGGAAGTTTCCTTGGTCATGCCGGTTTTTATAGGAGGTTCATTAAAGACTTCTCAAAAATTTCTAGGCCTCTGACTAATCTCTTACAAAAAGATGTTCCTTTTGTCTTTGATGATGATTGTGTAGAAGCATTTGAAATACTTAAGAAAGCCTTGATTTCTGCACCTATTGTTCAACCTCCTGATTGGAATTTACCCTTTGAAATCATGTGTGATGCTAGCGATTATGTTGTAGGTGCTCTTCTAGGACAAAGAGTTGATAAGAAATCAAATGTTATCCAATATGCTAGTAAAACTCTAGAAAGTGCCCAGAGAAATTGTGCTACTACCAAGAAAGAATTTTTAGAAGTTGTATTTGCTTGTGATATGTTCAGACCTTCTTATATTGTTGATTCCAAAGTAACTGTTCACACTGATCATGCTGCTATTAAATACCTTATGCAAAAGAAAGATGCTAAACCTAGACTTATTAGATGGGTTCTCTTGCTACAAGAATTTGATTTGCATATTATTGATAGAAAGGGAGCTGAGAACCCCATTGCAGAGAACTTGTCTAGGTTAGAGAATGTTCTTGATGACACACTACCTATTGATGATAGCTTTCCTGATGAACAATTGGCTGTCATAAATGCTTCTCATACTACTCCATGGTATGCTGATTATGTAATTACATTGTTGCTAAATTATACCACCTAGTTTCACATACCAGCAAAAAAAAGTTTTTCTATGATTTAAGACATTACTTTTGGAATGACCCGCACCTTTATAAAGAAGGAGTAGATGGTGTTATTAGACGTTGTGTACCTGAGCATGAACAGGAACAGGAACAGATCCTACGCAAGTGTCACTCCGAGGCATACGAAGGACATCATGCGGGTGATAGAACTGCACATAAGGTATTGCAATCCGGTTTTTATTGGCCTACTCTCTTCAAAGATACCCGTAAGTTTGTCTTATCATGTGATGAGTGTCAAAGAATTGGTAATATTAGTAGACGTCAAGAAATGCCTATGAACTATTCACTTGTTATTGAACCATTTGATGGTTGGGGCTTTGATTATATGGGACCGTTTCCTTCCTCTAATGGGTATACACATATTTTAGTTGCTGTTGATTACATTACTAAGTGGGTAGAAGCTATTCCAACTAGTAGTGCTGATCATAACACCTCTATTAAGATGTTTAAAGAAGTTATTTTTCCGAGGTTTGGAGTCCCTAGATACTTAATGACTGATGGTGGTTCACATTTTATTCATGGTGCTTTTCGTAAAATGCTTGCTAAGTATGATGTTAATCATAGAATTGCATCTCCATACCATCCACGGTCTAGTGGTGAGGTAGAATTGAGTAATAGAGAGATTAAATTAATTTTGCAAAAGACTGTTAATAGATCTAGAAAGAATTGGTCCAAGAAACTTGATGATGCATTATGGGCCTATAGAACTGCTTATAAAAATCCTATGGGTATGTCTCCATATAAAATGGTTTATGGAAAAGCATGTCACTTACCTCTCGAACTAAAACATAAGGCATATTGGGCCATTAAAGAGCTCAATTATGATTTCAAACTTGCCGGTGAGAAGAGGCTATTTGACATTAGCTCACTCGATGAATGGAGAACCCAGGCCTATGAGAATGCCAAACTATTTAAAGAAAAAGTTAAAAGATGGCATGACAAAAGGATACAAAAGCGTGAGTTTAATGTAGGTGATTATGTTTTGTTATACAACTCTCGTTTAAGATTTTTTGCAGGAAAACTCCTCTCTAAATGGGAAGGTCCTTACGTTATCAAGGAGGTCTATCGTTCCGGTGCCATAAAAATCAACAACTTCGAAGGCACAAATCCGAAGGTGGTGAACGGTCAAAGGATAAAACATTATATCTCAGGTAATCCCATAAATATTGAACCAATGTTATTGACACCGTAACCCCGGAGGAGTACATAAGGGACACTTTACAGAATGTTTTAGACTCCAAAAAGGAATAGGTATGTGGTACGGTAAGTAAACCGATTCCAAAACAGTTCTAATAGCAATTTTCTCTGTTTTGGAATATTTAAGAAAATAGGAAAATAAGAACTAGTCCGCAAAGGACACGAGGGTGGAGAGCGCGCCCCTACCTCGGGGACACCTCGTGTGCCCTCCAGACTTTGTTTTCTTGCAGGATACTTATTTTGGTCGGTAAAAATTCATTATATAATCTCCCGAAGGTTTTGTCCACCGTACCATGAAGAAATCCTTTTTTTGTTTTGAGTTGTTTCTGCCGCAGATTAGAGCAATATGTCGTCCCCCTCCTCCAACAATGTGGGCGACGATGCTTGGCTAATGAAGATAGAGACGAAGCGAGAAGAAATCGGGGAAATCAAGGAAGGTGACAAGATCAAGGAGGTCGCAAAGGAGCAAGTCCCAACAGTAGAAGAAGAAGGCTTCTCTCAACCTTACTACAATCATCTCACCCCAACTGAGATTGAAGCTTTCAAGATGATTGAGCTAGCTCGCATACAAAACAAGTATCTCACACGAGAAAATATTTTGTTGCAAGAGTATATCACTACACTCAAGGGCATTATTCGCAAGTTGGAGGATCTCCTACCTTGATGTGCGACACCCCGTCATCAATAACTCCATCATCACCACCTCCAAAGAAAGAGACCTAAACACATGGGTATGGGCATTCCCCTTGGCAACTGCTAAGCTTGGGGGAGGTGCCCCGGTATCGTATCACCATCGCACTTCTATCTTTACCATTTTTCTTAGTTCAATCCTTTTGGTTATATCTTAATCTAGTAGAATAAAGTCTAGTATGATCTAGCTTTGAGTTTTGTGTTGATCCCTATCTATGTAATCGAGTCCGTGAGCTATATATAATAAAGATTAGTTTTGAGTTGAGGGCTTTGCTATCTTGCTATGATCTTGGGGGAATAAAAGAAAAGGAAAGAATAAAAAGAAACAAAAAGATCATATTGATCTTATGGAGAGTAATGACTTCACATATAAAGAATATGATGAATAAAAGTTTTTGAGAGTTGACAAACATAGTTTTGGTCATTGTTGCAATTAATAGAAAGTAATAAAGCATCATCTAATAACTACTCCACAATGCATTCCCTTAGGCCCAAATATGGTGAAGTGTCATGTAGTCGACGTTCACATGACACCACTAAGGGAATCACAACATACATACTATCAAAATATTGAACACATATCAAGTTCACATGATTACTTGCAACATGATTTCTCCCGTGACCTCAAGAACAAAAGTAACTACTCACAAATGATAATCATTCTCAAGATTAGAGGGGTCTTAAATAGCATAATAGATATGAACATATAATATTCCACCAAATAAATCATATTTTTAATCAATTACAAGATGTAATCAACACTATTAGTCACCCACAAGCACCAATCTATACTTCCGGTACAAAGATTGAACACAAGAGATGAACTAGGGTTTGAGAGGAGATGGTGTTGTTGAAGATGTTGATGGAGATTGCCCTCCCCAATATGGGAGAGTTATTGGTGATGATGATGACGATGATTTCCCCCTCCGGGAGGGAAGTTCCCCCGGCGGAATCACTCTGCCGGAGGGCAAAAGTGCTCCTGCCCAAGTTTCGCCTCGAGACAGCGGAGCTCTGTCCAGAAAGTCCTCTCCTGATTTTCTCTAGGTCAAAATGACTTATATACCAGAAGATGGGCACCAAAGGTGGGCCGAGGGGAGCACAACCCACCAGAGCGTGCCTGGGCTCCCTGGCGCGCCCAGGTGGGTTGTGCCCACCTGGTGGGCCCTCTCTAGTACTTATTAGCTCCAATATTCCTCAAATATTCCGTAAAAAATATCCGTAAAGTTTCAGCTCATTTGGAGTTGTGCAGAATAGGTGGCCTGATGTAGCTTTTCCAGGTCCAGATTTCCAGCTGCCGAAATTCTCCCTCTTTGTGTGTACCTTGCATATTATGACAGAAAAGGCATTAGAATTACTCCAAAAAGCATTATTATGAATAAAAACATCATAAATAACAGTAGGAAAACATGATGCAAAATGGCCGTATCACTCCCCGACAACGGGGCCAGAAAAGAGTCTTGATGACCCACAAGTATAGGGGATCAATTGTAGTCCTTTTGATAAGTAAGAGTGTCGAACCCAACGAGGAGCAGAAGGAAATGGCAAGTGGTTTTCAGCAAGGTATTTTCTACAGACACTGAAATTATCGGTAACAGATAGTTTTGTCATAAGATAATTCATAACGGTTAACAAGTAACAAGTGTAGCAGAAGTGCAGCAAGGTGGCCCAATCCTTTTTGTAGCAAAGGATAAGCCTGGACGAACTCTTATATAAAGCAAAGCGATCCCAAGGACACATGGGAATTATTGTCAAGTTAGTTTTCATCATGCTCATATGATTCACATTCATTACCTTGATAATTTGATATGTGGGTGGACTAGTGCTTTGGTGCTGCCCTTCCTTGGACAAGCCTCCCACTTGTGATTAACCCCTCTCGCAAGCATCTGCAACTACGAAAGAATAATTAAGGTAAACCTAACCATAGCATGAAACATATGGATCCAAATCAACCCCTTACGAAGCAACACATAAACTAGGGTTTAAGCTTCTGTCACTCTAGCAACCCATCATCTACTTACTACTTCCCAATGCCTTCCCCTAGGACCAAATCATGGTGAAGTGTCATGTAGTCGACGTTCACATAACACCACTAGAGGAAAGACAACATACATCTCATCAAAATATCGGACGAATACCAAATTCACATGATTATATATAACAAGACTTCTCCCATGTCCCCAGGAACAAACGTAACTACTCACAAAGCATGCTCATGTTCAAGATCACATGGGTAATAAATATCATTAATGATCTGAACATACGATCTTCCACCAAATAAACCAACTAGCATCAACTACAAGGAGTAATCAACACTACTACCAACCCACATGTACCAATCTGAGGTTTTGAGACAAAGATTGAATACAAGAGATGAACTAGGGTTCGAGAGGAGATGGTGCTGGTGAAGATTTTGATGGCGATTGACCCTCCCTCGATGAGAGGGTCATTGGTTACGATGATAGCTTTGATTCCCCCCTCCTGGAGGGAAGTTTCCCCGGCAGAATAGCTCCGTCGGAGCCCTAGATTGCTTCTTCCGAGGTTCCCCCTCGAGATGGCGGCGCTTCATCCTGAAAGCTTCCTTCTGATTTTTTTCTAGGTCAAAACCATTCATATAGCAGAAGATGGGCACCAGAGGATAGCCAGGGGGCCACAAGCCCGGGGGCGCAACCTGGGGGGTACGACGCGCCCCCTAGCTTCTGGCCACTTGGTGGGGCCCCTTCTATTGTTTCTTCGCCCAATATTTTTTATATATTACAAAACAATTCTCTGTAAAGTTTCAGGACATTTGGAGTTGTGCAGAATAGGTATCTCAGATTTGCACCTTTCCCGTCCAGAATTCCAGCTGCCGGCATTCTCCCTCTTCATGCAAATCTTGTTAAATAAGAGAGAAAAGGCATAAGTATGGAACCATCATATGAAATAACAGCCCATAATGCAATAAATATCAACAGAAAAGCATGATGCAAAATGGGCGTATCAGGTAGCAAGGCATGCATGTATCGTTGCTATTGAAAGGATCGATATGGTTTACTAGAGAGGGGTGAGTAGGCCACTACCAATTTTTAGCTTTTCTTAACTAATTAGGTTTAGCAAAAAATAGGTTGTCTAGATGTGCAACTAGGTGAACAACCTATATGATGAAAACAACAACAACAACAACAACAACAACAACAACAACAACAACAACAACAACAACAACAACAACAACAAGAAGTGCAAGCAAAGGATACAACACAATAAAAGCTTGCACAAAGTAAAGGAAGGAGATAACCACAAGTGGAGCCGGTGGAGACGAGGATGTGTTACCAAAGTTCCTTCCCTTTCGGGAAGTACGTCTCTGTTGGAGTGGTGTGGAAGCACAATGCTCCTCAAGAAGACACTAGGGCCACCGTATTCTCCCCACGCCCTCACATAATGCTAGATGTCGTGATTCCACTAGTGGTGCCCTTGAGGGAGGTGACCGAACCTTTACAAACAAGGTTGGGGCTATCTCCACAACTTGATTGGAGGGTCCCAACGATACCACAGAGCTTTACCACAATGGAATGTGGCTCTGAGGTAACCTCAACCATCTATGTCGTTCAAACACACAAGAGTAACAAGATCCGCAAGGGATTAGTGTGGGGAATCAAATTTCTCTTGGTGGAAGTGTAGATTCGGGCCTTCTCAACCAATCCCTAGAAAATCAACAAGTTTGATTGTCTAGGGAGAGAGATCGGGCGGAAATAAGCTTTGGAGCAACAATGGAGCTTGGGGGAAACGTGGTAGGTCTTCTTGGGGAAGAAGACCTCCTTTTATAGTGGGGAGACCAATCCAACCGTTATCCCATCCTTAGCCCGCACAGAGCGGTACTACCACTCAGGGGAGCGGTACTACCGTTGGCAGCAGCGATACTACCGTGAGCTCCAGCGGTACTACCACAGAGACAGTGGGGAAGGGCCTCAGAGGGGGAAAGTGACACGGGAGCGCTAGCCTGGGCGGCACTAGCTGCGGTGGTAGGGCGGTACTACTGCTTGCAAGCGGTACTGCCACACCTACTATCGCAGAACCCGACACGAGATGCGCGGGTCTTGAGTCGAGGCGGTACTAGCACAGAGCCAGAGTTGTACCACCGCTGATGGCCACGAGCGGTACCATCGCTGCGAAACAGCGGTACTACTGCTTGAGGCTGTCAGCGGTACTATCGCTCCAGCCCGACAGTACTGCCGCTGGCACCTCCCAAGTTCCACTCCCGCAATATCAGTAAACTCCAAGGAATAGGAAAGGAGCTGGGGGTGCGAGATAGATGTGTACGTGTTGATTCCACCCTAGCCTTTCCAATACAGGACCCCCTCTTGATAGTACGGTGTCTCCTACGACTCAAGACCACCAAAACCGAAACAAAAGAGACTACACCGTCTTCACTTTGAGCTCCGAGGGGAAAGAACCATCTCGTTCCAATGAATGAATATATGAAATGCTCAATGCACACGATTAGTCCGCAAATGTATTGTCATCAATCACCAAAACCACTTAGAGAGAGACATGCCCTAACAGCTAGGATGCAAGGAGTAGTAAGTGAGCATAGTAGGATCAAGTTAAGCATACAACTCACAAACTACCAAAGTACTAGACATACATTAGATAAGAAAAGGATTGGGTAGCATATGTCTCACACCATATGACAAGGTAACCGGGTCTCACAAGCACAAACCAAACCAAAGCGAACAACGATAACAGAGTTTGCGAGAGAGAAAGACAAGGCAAATAAGACACACTCGCAGCACAATAAATCCCTAAACTCTCTCCCCCTTTGGCATCGAGACACCAAAAGGGCAAAGAGTGCTGCTACGGTCACAGGTGATAGCAAAGCCGACGATCTCCATCATCACATCTCCGCGTGATCGCCCGCACCTCTGTCATCGGCAGAAGGCTGCTCAGTGTCAGAATCTGTCCATGGGCGGTGTCGAGAGACCCGCTCCTCCTCGTTAGTGACCTTGTCCTCTGATCCACGAGCAATCTCTGCACCCAGGCGGCGCATAAGAACCTTGTGACGGCTGCGAGACTTCTTCTCATACACATGGGCCATATATTACCCGTGAGACTCCAATGCAGAAAAGCTTCTTCATCTTGCACGTGTGCTTCTTTGCCCATGAGGTCTTCACACCAGAGGGCTCATAGTCCTCGTCATCCTCACCCTCAACCTCGTCAGCACCTGACGGAATCCCATACTCTAAAGTCGGAGTGCCCCAGTGCTCCTTCTGTCTCAGATGCTTAATCTCGTGAGAGATCATGTCACCGGTCTCCAGCAAGACACCAGGATAAGTGTGTGCCCATGCCTTCTCAATGAGCAACATAAGGTAGGGGGCATAGATGGGGCACTTGCGCTCTGTGATGGTAGAGAGGAGCTCTGACCACATAACATGAGAAATATCCAAGGACTCTCCTATGTTGTTGTCCTTCTCATGCTGGCAAAATAGTAACATATCCACAAGGTACGAATGGACCATATCCAAGTTCCCAAGTGACATCCATCCATGCGAGACCAATGAGAAAGATGTCACTACTATATTTCCCAAGTGCCAAAAGATTGTTGAGGTTCTCATAGGTCTTCTTATCCATCACGGGGTGAATCTTCTCAGTGTTGTAGGGCCAGAGAGCTTGCTTGTGAGTAGAGGTTTCATTCTTGTGAGGACGAAACCAACCGGGCTGTCAAGTCCATGGTCTTCAACACCCAACAGTTCCATGAATGCATTCCATTTGACTGAGAGAAGTCTGCCATTTGTCATCCAAGTCAAAGTTCTTTCCTCATTAGTGCCAAGGTGCACCGTGGCATAAAACTAAGCCACCATATCCGCATCAAAATCCTTGTTGAACACCATGATCTTGAGAATGTTCAACTGAGCACACATATCCAGTGCCTCGCCAAAATAGGCACAATCCTTCTCCAGATACACAATGTCGATGGAGCGGACATCAACATAGAGATTCTTCTTAGCCTTGAGCACATCAAAAAAGAATGAGAACTGAAACCGGTTCCAGAAAGGACGATTGAGAAGAGCTGGATCTTGATCTTGTTCATAGGGATTGTAGCGACGAGCAACACAGAATTCCTTAGCAGTCATCTCAGTCACCTACTTGGGCTTCGTCTTGGGCTTCTTAGCAATGCTCTTGGAGGGAGGCTTGGGCTGAGTTGGAGGAACACTTGAAGAAGCAGCCGCTGTCTCAGGAGTGCGATAGCGCTTTGATCCACCAGCACGCTCGGGGTTGACATGACGAATAGGGTCCTCCGAAGGGCCATCACCTGGAACCACACACACACCAGCAAAGAAAGCCAATAAAATGAGCATAAGCCAGCAGAAAAAGCAACCTGAATCAAAATTTGGTAAGAGTGCAATGGAGGCCGGCACCATGAGCGGTAGTACTGCTCCAAGGGAGCGGTAGTACCGCCCGAGGCGGAGAACAATGGACATGCCACAACCACTACAATATCCATGGCGGTAGTACCGCTCCAAGGGAGCGGTAGTACTGCTCCAAGGGAGCGGTAGTACCGCCCGAGGCGGAGAACAATGGACAGGCCACAACCATTGCAATATCCAATACTACCGGAGGTGCCAAATTCAAAAATACTCCTACCAAACATCAATCCAACTAGTCTAGCCTCCTTCAACATCCTACTCAAGCCTCGATTTGGCCAAAAATCGATACATGCATAGACTATTGCCCCAAAAGCCTAGATCTGAAAACTAGAAGCAACAAGGAGAAGAACGGGGGCAATACCAGCATCCATGGCGAGAGGAAGGGGTGGGGATCGTTTCCACCGGACGGAAATCTGAAGGACGTCCCAAAAAAGGCGGCCCGATGGCGGCCTTCCGCGGCGAGTTCGTCGCTGGAGAGAGAGAGTAATGGGCGGTTTGAGACGAATGGGTATGGGGCAGAAAACCCCCCCTGCCCGACTCATAACCCTCCAGTCCCGCCTCGCAGCGGTAATACCGCTCGGATGGGTGATAACCCACAAGTGTAGGGGATAATTGTATCCTCTTTTGATAAGTAAGAGTGTCGAACCCAATGAGGAGCTAAAGGTAGAACAAATACCCTCTCAAGTCCTATCTGCCACTGATACGACTCTACGCATGCTTAGTGTTCGCCTTACCTAGAACAAGTATGAAACTAGAAGTACTTTGTAGGTGTTGTTGGATAGGTTTGCAAGATAATAAAGAGCACGTAAATAAAAAGTAGTGGCTGTTTAGATAAAGAAGCAATAAAGTAAAGAAGCAATAAAGTAAATATAGCGAGTGTGGAAAAGTGGTGGTGGGAGTTGTGGAATTATCCCTAAGCAATTGACTACGTTACTAGACCAGTAATCAGTATTGCAATTCTATTTGAGGGAGAGGCATAAGCTAACATACTTTCTCTTCTTGGATCATATGCACTTATGCTTGGAACTCTAGCAAGCATCCGCAACTACTAAAGATCATTAAGGTAAAACCCAACCATAGCATTAAAGTATCAAGTCCCCTTTATCCCATACGCAAACAACCTACTTACTCGGGTCTGTGCTTCTGTCACTCCCGCCACCCACCATAAGCAAATCATGAACATATTGCAAACCCTACAGCGGGAATCCCTCACGCTTGCACGACACGGAGGGCACAATAGGACAGCACCAATAATAAAACATGCAACTCAAACCAATCATAGCAATTCATCAATCACCGACAGGACAACAAAAATCTACTCAGACATCATAGGATGGCAACACATCATTGAATAATAATATGAAGCATAAAGCACCATGTTCAAGTAGAGGGTACAGAGGGTTGCAGGAGAGTGGACCGCTGGATATAGATGGGGGAAGGTGATGGAGATGTTGGTGAAGATGGCGGAGGTGTTGGTGAAGATCGTGGTGATGATGATGGCCCCCAGCAGCGTTCCGGCGCCACAGGAAGCAAGGGAGAGAGAGCCCCCTTCTTCTTCTTCTTCTTCCTTGACCTTATCCCTAGATAGGAGAATGGTTTCCCCTCTGGTCATTGGCTCCCATGGCTTGGGAGGGGCAAGATCCCCTCCGAGATTGGATCTATCTATCTGTCTCTCTCTGTTTCTGCGCTCTTAGATTCTTCCCTCTCACCGTTTCTTTTATATCCAGAGATCCGTAACTCCGATTGGGGTGAATCTTTCGCCCAGATTTTTCTCATAAAATTAGCTTTCTTGCGGCAAAAGAAGAGCATCAACTGCCTTACGGGGTGCCCACGAGAGTCCAGGGCGCCCGCCCTGTCTCGTGGGCCCCTCGGGCACCGTCTCGCGTTGATTCTTCGTCGCACAAATTACAAATTTTCCAAAATAATTCTCTGTCCGTTTTTATCCCGTTTGGACTCCATTTGATATTGGTTTTCTGCAAAACATAAAACATGCAACAAACAGGAACTGGCACTGGGCACTGGATCAATATGTTAGTCCCAAAAAATAGTATAAAAAGTTGCCAAAAGTATATGAAAGTTGTAAAATATTGGCATGGAACAATCAAAAATTATAGATACGATGGAGATGTATCAATGGGCAGTAGTACCGCTTGATGCTACTCAGCGGTAGTACTGCCCGTACCCAGCGGTAGTATCACTCAGTACAAACTCGATGAGACACAAAGGAAAAATGGCCTAGCTCGAACAAAAAGAAACTCCGAGACTAGCCAAGGGGGCAACACAAAGACCAAATCACACACAAAAACCAGAGAAGCACCCACGAAGAGACTAGAAGCAAAACACCAACCAACACAAACAAAACAAGAGAAAAACCACACAACTCTCAAAGAGAGGGCGGTGGCCAAGGCCACCTATGTTTGAGTCTAGAGGTATGGCACCGCAAAGATTTTTACCTTGGGCCCATGACCAAAACTCATCTTTGAAGCACAAGTACCATCAAAAATGGCTAATGTGAAAGACGTGATTTATTTATGCATAATAGGGGAGGGAGAGTTCATTGAGAGAACAACACTCCCCCTATGTCCATGCCTACATCTAGAACAAGATGTGATGATGAGTGTGGTGGGGTGTGCCTAGATTCAAGCCACATTGCTCAAATCATTATATTTAGCTCATGCCTTAACTTGCGAAATCTTGCTTCATCTAGGGGCTTGGTGAAAATATCCGCTAGTTGCTCTTGAGTGTTGATGTAGATGATGTCAGTATCTCCCTGCTTGATGTGATCCCTAACGAAATGATGACGAATATCAATATGCTTCGTCTTGCTATGTTGCACCGGATTGTGAGAAATCTTGATAGCACTTTCATTGCCACAAAGAAGAGGCACTTTGTCACAAGTGCCACTGTAATCCTTTAAAGTTTGCATCATCCATATCAATTGTGCACAACAACTTGCGGCGGCTATATATTCAGCCTTGATGGACGAGAGAGACACACAATTTTGCTTCTTTGAAGACCAACTTACCAAAGAGCGACCAAGGAATTGGCACCCTCCAGAAGTTGACTTCCTATCCACACAATCTCCCGCCCAATCCGAATCCGAGTAACCCATGAGATCAAAGCTTGCTCCTTTGGGGGTACCATAAGCCAAAGTTTGGGGTATGAGACAAATATCGAAAGATTCGCTTGACCTCCACAAAGTGATTTTTCTTAGGTGTGGCTTGAAACCGTGCACAAATTCCCACACTCGACATGATATCTGGTCTAGATGCACAAAGGTAAAGCAAGGATCCAATCATGGAACAATATACCTTTTGATCCACCACTTTACCATTGGGATCACTATCAAGCTTGCATTTGGTGGGCATTGGAAACTTGACCGGCTTGACATCATCTAGCTTGAATTTCTTGAGCATGTCTTGGGTATACTTGGCTTGGTTGATGAAAGATCCTTCTCTTCTTTGCTTGACTTTGAACCCAAGAAATAACTTCAACTCTTCCATCATAGACATCGCAAACTTATCGGTCATCAGTGCGGCAAACTCATCATTGAAAGATTTGTTAGGAGAAGCAAAAATAATATCATCAACATATAGTTGGCATATGAAAAAATCCCCTTTGACCCTCTTAGTAAAAAGAGTGGGATCAATTTTCCCAATTCTAAACCCATGATGTTGGAACAACTCGGTAAGGTGCTCATACCACGCACGTGGGGCTTGTTTAAGGCCATAGAGCGCCTTTTTGAGTTCGTATACATGAGTGGGGAACTTGGGATCCTCGAATCCTGAAGGTTGTTTGACATACACCAACTCATTCAAAGGACCATTAAAAAATGCACTTTTCACATCCATTTGTTGCAATTTAAGTCATGATGAGGTGCATATATAAGCAACATATGAATAGATTCAAGACGAGCAATGAGGGCAAGGGTTTCACCATAGTCGATACCCTCGACTTGGGAGTAGCCTTGTGCCACCAATCTTGCCTTGTTTCGAACAACCACACCATTTGCATCTTGCTTGTTCTTGAAGATCCATTTGGTTCCAATGACATTATGTTCCTCCATTGGCCTTGGCACTAATTCCCAAACTTGATTGCGCTTGAAGTTGTTGAGTTCATCGTGCATTGCTTCAAACCAATCCTCATCTACCTATTGGGGTTCAACACATGAAACAAATGCGTGATGCTCACAAAAGTTTGACAATTTTTTGTGAGTAGTTACCCCTTTTCTCAAGCTTCCAAGCACATTCTCCATAACATGTTGTTCATGTTTGAGCTTGGAAGCCACTTTAGTGGCAGAATGCTCCAAAAGTTCCTCGATGGGCATTTTAGGATCATCCTGTACATCTTGAGCACCGTCTTGAGTTTGCTCTTGATCTTGAGCACCGTCTTGAGTTTGCTCTTGATCTTGAGCACCGTCTTGAGCTTACTCTTGACCTTGATATAGCTCTTGATCTTGAGGGCGCTCGGCGGCATGAACTTGATCTTGGGCATCATTTGGTGTATCACCATCTCCATGGAGTTGATCCTGCCCTTGATCTTGTTCATTGGTTTGAGGGCCTTCATTTTGTTCTTCAGAAGCATGTGGGTCTAGCGTAGGTGATGGCTCCACATGAGTAGAGCATTGTCCTTCTCCTTCGGCCACAAGGGGTTCCTCAATGGGGAGTATTTGACCAATCCACATTCTTCTTATGGCTTGAGGAGGAATTTCATCACCTACATCACAAAGACCACTTTGCTCCACTTGGGAGCCGTTATTTTCATCAAACTCCACGTTACACGTCTCCTCAATGAGTCTGGTGGACTTGTTGAGGACACGGTAAGCATGAGAATTTGTAGCATAACCAGCAAATATGCCCTCTTGAGCTCTAGGTTCAAATTTAGACAAACGAACACCTTTCTTGAGAATGAAACACTTTCAACCGAACACCCGGAAGTACTTGAGGTTGGGCTTGTTGCCGGTAAGTATCTCATATGGAGTCTGTTCAAGCCTTTGCGGAGGTAGAGCCTATTAGAAACATGACATGCGGTGTTGATGGCTTTGGCCCAAAAGTTGTACGGAGATTTGAATTACGACATCATGGTCCTTGTCGCATCCATCAATGTCCGGTTCTTCCTATCCACGACACCATTTTGTTGAGGGGTATAGGGTGCAACATATGGGTGCTTGATCCCCTCGTATCTAAGAAACTCATCCAAGGTGTAGTTCTTGAACTCGGTGCCGTTATCACTTCTAATCATCAAGATCTTTGCTTCATGTTGACGTTGAGCTTCATTTGCAAAGTTAATGATGGTTTTTTGGGTCTCACTCTTCCTCCTTAAGAAGTATACCCATGTGTATCTTGAGTAGTCATCCACAATCACCAAGCAATACTTTCTTTCACCAAGACTATCAAGGATGGAGGACCAAAGAGATCCATGTGAAGAAGCTCCAAGGGCCTCTTTGAGTAGATGATAGTCGATGGTCGGTGAGCCATTTCATGAAGGTTTCCTTTAATGCAAGCACTGTCTTTGGCAAAACTCACATTTGTCAGTCCATGCACGTGGTCCCCTTTGAGGAGACTTTGCAAAGATCTCATATTTACATGGGCTAGATGGTGATGCCAAAGCCAGCCCACATCCACTTTAGCCATTAGGCAAGTCGCGGTCTTAGTGGGTCGCTCCAAAAAGTTCGCCACATAGAGACCGTTCTCGACATGCCCAACAAAGGCTACTTTAAGAGTCTTGCTCCACAAAAGGGCCACGGTATCAAGATCGAAGAATGTTACAAAGCCCATAAGTGCAAGTTGATGAACGGAAAGGAAATTGTATGCAAGGGAATCAACAAGCATGACCTTCTCCACAGATAAATCATGAGAGATGACCACCTTGCCAAGCCCTAATACCTTAGAAGTTGAAGCATCACCGAATTGGACATGGGTGGGCATATATGGAATTGGATGCACATCCACCACCAAGTCCTTGCTCCCGGTCTTATGGTTTGTTGCTCCACTATCGAGCAACCATGACACCCCACCGGAAGCAAACTCCTACAAGAGATCAATGCTTGGAATTAGGTACCCATTTTTGAATGGGTCCTTTGATGTTAGCAACAAGGGTCTTAGGAACCCAAATAGACCATTCAATGTACTTATAAGAAGAACCAAAAAATTTCACATAAACATGTCCATCAATAGCACGGCACAAAACATAAGAGGGGTTAAAGTCGTCGGCTTTGTTACTAGGGTTGGTTTTGCCCTTCTTGGCATTAACACCCACTTCCTTCGTCTTCTTCTTCTCATGAGCACCCTCACTCGCCTTGACAAAAGTGTCATTGAGCGGGAGAGGTTGCTTGATCTTCTTCTTCTTCTTCTTCTTCTTCTTCTTCTTCTTCTTCTTCTTCTTCTTCTTCTTCTTCTTCTTCTTCTTCTTCTTCTTCTTCGACTTGGGTACAAACTCAAGTCCCTCCTTTCCTACAACTTCCTTTTGATTGCTCAAAAGGTCATTGAGGTTCTTCTCGCCTTGTATGCAAGTTACAAGGCCCTTCTCAAGTTGCTCTTTCAACATAGCATTTTCCTCCACAAGATGAACATGCTCACAACAAGGGTTAGTAGCATGGGCATTATCAATTAGAATGAAAGGAGGACAAGTGGAAATCTCCTTAGTTAGTTTCACTTGGATTTTATCATGAGACTCCTTGAGATTAGCATGAGCACCCTTCAAGACGTTGTGAGCCTTGTCAAGTGTATCAAACTCTTCCTTGAGTCTATCATGGCCAACCCCAAGTGCAACTTTCTCAGATTTAAGAACACAAGTAAGAACAATAGCATGATCAAGATCTTTTTGTAATTTAGCATGATAAACATTGTGTGAATCCTCAAGAGTAAAATGAAGATCTCGTTCTTCCCCGAGAGCAATGGAAAGATCCGCAATGTCATCGGCATAGTCATGACTATGCCCCTACAACTTGGAGATAGTACCCTCATGCGACTCAATGATATCATTGGCCTCACCAAGTTGTTCCAAGAGAGCGACAAAGTGCTTCTTGGACTCACCCTTGATCTTTCTCACAAACTTGGTGAACTCATTCTCATCAACTTTCTCCACCTCACTATTATCAACACAATCCAACAATGAAGGAGTAGTAATGATGGTGGTTTTGCTGTTAGGAGTTACCTTGTTGATACCTTTGGCCATGAGACACTTGGCAATGGTGTTTTCGTTGGGGGCGCCGAAGAGATACACCTTGGAGGGAGAAGATGTAGCAATAGTAATGGTTGTCGTTGCCATGCCTTCTCCACTTGTATCTTCCTCCTCATCATCGGAGGGGTACTCTTCATGTGCCACCAAGCCCTTTGGAGTAGTCTTGTCGGTGAAGTTGTTCCTGCTAGGGAAGGACTTGGCTTTATCTTTGCGAATGAGTTTTCCACCATTGTCTTCCCTCTTCTCATAGGGGCAATCCACCACAAAGTGACTCACATTGCCACAATTGTAGCAAGTTCTTACACGTTGCTTGTTCTTTGACCCACTTGAGTTGTTCTTGGTGAAGTTGGGCCTTGAGTTCCTCTTGTTGCTCCAAAATTGCCTTGATGCAAGAGCCATATGCTCATGGTAAGCATATTTGGTGTATTCAGGGCCACACTTCTCTTCTTCTTCTTCTGGAATGGCCTTGCCCTTCAAAGCAAGGGTGGGAGTGCTTTTCTTTGACCAGACACGAGCAAGAGCATTGTCGGCGGTCTTGTTCATGATGTTCATGGCCATAAACTCATCCAACACTTCACTTGAGGTTAAGGTGTGAAAGTACGACCTTTGACGGATCACGGAAGTCATGGCCTTGTTGAATGGCATGATGGCCTTGAGGAACTTGCGCTTGATCCAAGTGTCATCCGTATCCCGACTTCCATGGTCTTGTAGAGCAACCGCAAGAGTAGTCACCCTCCAGTAAAGATCACACGGATCCTTATCTTCAAGCATCACAAATTCATCAGCCTCATCAAGGACCACTTCAAAGTCTGACTATTGGATGCTTGAGCTCCCCTTGTACATAAAAACAATGTGTTGCCAACAATCCTTTGCATGAGTGAAACGTTGTAGGTGCGCTAGGTCTTCGGGGGGGACACTTCTTAAAGGATGAACAAGGCGGAGTGATTGTATTGATTGTCCACTTCTTCTCTTGGGGTGAAGTTGTTTGGGTCGTGCGGGTAGAAACCTTGCTCAATGATTCTCCAAAGGTTAGTTGAGCAATGATTCAAATGAGACTTAATGAAGAAGACCCAACTAGCAAAATCACCCTTAACAAGCTTGGGAGGAGTATCATGATTGTTAATGCGAGCTGTGGGGACCGGTCCTCTATAGACCGGGGGAGGGGGAACCGAGGCATAGGTTCCCGTCCCATTCTTGTCATGAGGGGAAGGAACATGAGTACCTTTAGCCGCTTCCTTGGCGGAATTGGCCTCCGACTCCGATGTCGTGGGATTAACCACAAGCAAGGGATCAGGAGTGGATTTCATCCCCCAAGTAATTCTTTAAGCATGGACTTGACTTCGGTCGTCATAGACGTCTTAAGTAAAGCCATAGCTTCATTTAAGTCGCCTCGAATGATTGAACTCAAATCCACGGCCTCGGGCACTTCCTCCCCGGTGTGAACCATACTCTTCGGGTGGTGAAACCCTTAATAAAGAAACCTGGCTCTGATACCAATTGAAACGATCGATATGATTGACTAGAGGGGGTGAATAGGCAACTACCAGTTTTTAGCTTTTCTTAACAAATTAGGATTAGCAACAAATAGGTTGTCTAGATGTGCAACTAGGTGAACAACCTATATGATGCAAACAGAAACAACAACAACAAGTGCAAGCAAAGGATACAACACAATAAAAGCTTGCACAAAGTAAAGGAAAGAGATAACCACAAGTGGAGCCGGTGCATACGAGGATGTGTTACCGAAGTTCCTTCCCTTTCGGGAAGAACGTCTCCGTTGGAGCGGTGTGGAGGCACAATGCTCCCCAAGAAGCACCTAGGGCCACCGTATTCTCCTTACGCCCTCACACAATGCGAGATGTCGTGATTACACTAGTGTTGCCCTTGAAGGTGGTGACTGAACCTTTACAAAAAAGGTTGGGGCTATCTCCACAACTTGATTGGAGGCTCCCAATGATACCAAGGAGCTTCACCACAATGGAACGTGTCTCCAAGGTGACCTCAACCATATAGGGTGTTCAAACACCCAAGAGTACCAAGATCCACAAGGGATTAGTGGGGGGAATCAAATTTCTCTTGGTGGAAGTGTAGATCCGGGCCTTCTCAACCAATCCCTATAAAATCAACAAGTTTGATTGGCTAGGGAGAGAGATAGGGCGAAAATGAGCTTTGGAGCAACAATGGAGCTTGGGGGAAAATAGGTAGGTCTTCTTGGGGAAGAAGACCTCCTTTTATAGTGGGGAGACCAATCCAACCGTTATCCGGTACTACCGCGAGCCCCAGCGGTACTACCACAGAGACAGTGGGCAAGGGCCTCAGAGGGGGGAAGGGACACGGGAGCGCTAGCCCGGGCGGCACTAGCAGTGGCGGTATGGCGGTACTACCGCTTGCAAGCGGTACTACCGTACCTACTACCGCAAAACCCGACAGGAAACGCGCGGGTCTCGAGTCGAGGCGGTACCAGCGCGAAGCTAGAGCTGTACTACCGCTAATGGCCACAAACGGTACTACCACTGCGAAATAGCGGTACTGTCGCTTGAGGCTGTCGGTGGTACTACCGCTCCAGCCTAGCGATACTGCCGCCGACACCTCCCAAGTGCCAGTTCCGTGATACCGGTAAACTCGAAGGAAGAGGAAAGGAGCTGGGGTGCGAGATAGATGTGTACGTGTTGATTCCACCCTAGCCTTTCTAATACGGACCCCCTCTTGATAGTACGGTGTCTCCTACGGCTCAGGACCACTAAAACTGAAACGAAAGAGACTACACCATCTTCAGTTTGAGCTCCGAGGGGAAAGAATCGTCTCATGCCAATGAATGAATATCTGAAATGCTCAATGCACACGATTAGTCCGCAAAGGTATTGTCATCAATCACCAAAACCACTTAGAGAGAGACATGCCCTAACAGCTATTAAGGAAAAAAGATGGGGTCTAATTCCTACATGAATAGATCTTGTCTACATCATGTTATCGTTCTTATTATATTACCTCATTTCTCCATGAACTTAATACACTAGATGCATGTTGGATAGCGTTCGGTGTCTGGAGTAATAGTAGTAGATACAGAATCGTTTCAGTCTACTAATCTTGGACGTGATGCCTATATATATGATCATTGCCTTGGATATCGTCATAATTATTTCCTCTTCTGTCAATTGCCCAACAGTAATTCGTTTACCCATCGTATGTTATTTTCTTGAGAGAAGCCACTAGTGAAATCTATGGCCCCCAGGTCTATTTTCTATCATATTGTTTTCAGATCTATTATTCCAAAAACCCAAAAATACCTTGATGCACTTTTTCTTTCTTTATTTTATTTTGTGTTTTCGCTAGATCTATTTATCCAATCTCATATAATTTAATCTATCTCAATACTGAGGAGGGATTGATAACCCATCTTACGCGTTGGGTTGCAAGTATTTGTTATTTGTGTGCAACTACTATTTACATAATGTTGCTTGATTCTCCTACTGGATTGATAGCATTGGTTTCATAACTGAGGGAAATAATTACCGTTGATGTGCTGCATCATCCTCTCCTCTTCGGGGAAATACCAACACAGATACAAGCAATCATATATCCATACTCACTTTTCTCGAAAGTTTAAGTAAGCTAATGCATTTATTGGCTAGTTGCACTTAAGTTCATTCCCCACAAGATTGAATATCATTTGGTTATAGTTCCCATTTTCAAATCTTGCTAGTGAAACTTTGATGTAAAGCTTGGTTTGATTTGAAAAGAATAGGTTTTGAAAGAAACTTGAGGGGGCTCAGATTTTTCAAGAGAACTAGCACTTATATAATTCAACTCCATATAACTGAATTTGATTCACTTGATGGTACCTATTGATAGAGTTGTTTAGAGGAATGAGTATTTGAGGTGATTGAGGTTATGCCAAAGTTTGTCCGCAATTTAATGCATGTCGACACCCAAGATAACATATTATCCACTCCTAGCTACTTAAGCATGGCATGAGCAACTACAAACTCTAATTATCATCATAGGTTGAATCAGGACTACTAAGGTAAACATTTTTCCAAAAACAAAAACAAGTAGAGTTCATTCCAACTTTTCTTAACCACATTCACTTCATCAAATAATCATTATTATTGCCTTTCAGTTACACGACCAAATGATGTGGAAAATATAAGATAGTGCAAGTGTGTCATGGACTAAGCTAAAATCTGCAAACACCGTCTACACAGGAGAAGACAAGGAAAAATTTGGTCTTTAGAACAACATAAAGCACAAAAGAGCCATTTGAAAATTCTTTTAATGTCTTCTCCTTACTGCGACTCAAGAAAACAAATATAGAGAAACACACTGAAATATTTTTGAAGTTTTTGTTTTTTTATGAAGAAAGCAAATAAAGAAATAAAAATGAAAAGCGAGAAAATTATTTACATCGAAGAACTCCAAACAAACGACGAAAGAAGAAACGAGAATATTTTTGGATTTTCTTTAACAAACTAGCAAACAAAAGAGAGAAAACCAAAAGTGAGAAATAGTTTTGGATATTCAAAGTTTTATAAACTCACAAAAGAAAGCGAATAAACGTGAAACATGGATATACAAAGAAAACGATGAACACTGATGCTACCTCTTGAGCATGCGTTGGTTTTCCCTTGAAGAGGAAAGGGTGATGCAACAAAGTAGCGTATGTATTTCCCTTAGTTTTTGAGAACCAAGGTATCAATCCAGTAGGAGGCTACACGCAAATCCCTCGTACCTGCACAAACAAATATGAACCTTGCAACCAACGCGATAAAGGGGTTGTCAATCCCTTCACGGCCACTTGCAAAAGTGAGATCTGATAGAGATAATAAGATAAATATTTTTGGTATTTTTATGATATAGATTGGAAAGTAAAGATTGCAAAATAAAATAGATCGGAAACTTATATGATGGAAAATAGACCCGGGGGCCATAGGTTTTACTAGTGGCTTCTCTCAAGATAGTATAAGTATTACGGTGGGTGAACAAATTAGTGTCGAGCAATTGATAGAAAAGTGCATAATTATGAGAATCTAGGCATGATCATGTATATAGGCATCACGTCCACGACAAGTAGATCGAAATGATTCTGCATCTACTACTATTACTTCACACATCGACCGCTATCCAGCATGCATCTAGAGTATTAAGTTCATAAGAACAGAGTAACGCATTAGGCAAGATGACATGATGTAGAGGGATAAACTCAAGCAATATGATATAAACCCCATATTTTTATCCTCGATGGCAACAATACAATACGTGCCTTGCTGCCCCTGCTGTCACTGGGAAAGGACACCGCAAGATTGAACCCAAAGCTAAGCACTTCTCCCATTGCGAGAAAGATCAATCTAGTAGGCCAAACCAAACTGATAATTCGAAGAGACTTGCAAAGATAACAAATCATACATAAAAGAATTCAGAGGAGATTCAAATATTGTTCATAGATAATCTTGATCATAAACCCACAATTCATCAGATCTCGACAAACACACCGCAAAAAGAATTACATCGAATAGATCTCCAAGAAGATCGAGGAGAACTTTGTATTGAGACCCAAAGAGAGAGAAGAAGCCATCTAGCTAATAACTATGGACCCGAAGGTCTGTAGTTAACTACTCACACTTCATCGGAGAGGCTATGGTGTTGATGTAGAAGCCCTCCGTGATCGATTCCCCCTCCGGCGGAGCGCCGGAAAGGCCCCAAGATGGGATCTCACGGGTATAGAAGCTGGCGATGGTGGAAATAGGGTTTCGTGGTGCTCTTGGATGTTCTCGGGGTATATAAGTATATATAGGCGAAGGAAGTCGGTCAGGGGAGCCACGAGGGGCCCACTAGGGTGGGGGCGCGCCTACCCCCTTGGGCGCGCCTCCCAGCCTCGTGGCCTCCTCGTTTCTTTCTTGACGTCCACTCCAAGTCTCCTGGATTGCGTTTGTTCCAAAAATAACTCTCCCGAAGGTTTCATTACGTTTGGACTCCGTTTGATATTCCTTTTCCGTGAAACACTAAAATAGGCAAAAAAAAATGCAATTTGGGCTGGGTCTCCTGTTAATAGGTTAGTCCCAAAAATAATATAAAAGTGCATAGTAAATCCCATTAAACATCCAAAACATATAATATAATAGCATGGAACAATCAAAAATTATAGATACGTTGGAGATGTATCAAGCATCCCCAAGCTTAATTCGCGCTCGTCCTCGAGTAGGTAAATGATAAAAACCGAATTTTTGATGTGGAATGCTACCTAACATAATTCTCAATGTAATTTTCTTTATTGTGGCATGAATGTTCATATCCATAAGATTCAAGACAAAAGTTTAATATTGACATGAAAACAATAAAACTTCAAGCATACTAACAAAGCAATCATGTCTTCTCAAAATAACATGGCTAAAGAAAGCTATCCGTCCAAAATCATATAGTCTGGCTATGCTCTATCTTCATCACACAAAATATTTAAATTATGTACAACCCCGATGACAAGCCAATCAATTGTTTCCTACTTTTGATGTTCTCACACTTTTTCAATTTTCACGCAATACATGAGCGTGAGCCATGGACATAGCACTATATGTGGAATAGAATGGTGGTTGTGGAGAAGACAAAAAAAGGAGAAGATAGTCTCACATCAACTAGGCATATCAGCGGGCTATGGAGATGCCCATCAATAGATGTCAATGTGAGTGAGTAGGGATTGCCATGCAACGGATGCACTAGAGCTATAAATGTATGAAAGCTCGTAAAAAAGAAACTAAGTGGGTGTGCATCCAACTTGCTTGCTCATGAAGACATAGCACTAAATTGTATAGGTGCACTATTTTAGCGAAGAGATGGTGATACAAGTATAGTATGGATAGTAGATATATGTTTTTATAATCTGAAATAATAAAAACAACAAGGTAGCAAGTAACAAAAGTGAGCACAAACGGTATTGCAATGTTTAGAAACAAGGTCTAGGGTTCATACTGTCACTAGTGCAATCTCTCAACATTAAGGTCATAATTAAATTATATAACAATCCCACAACATGGACAAATAATCACTCTGAAGTTCTTATCAATAGCGGAGAACATAAGTGAAATTGTTGTAGCTAGTGAACCACCTCAAAGTTATCTTTCTGATCAATCTATTGAGCCATCCCTATAAGTGTAACAAACAACCCTACTTCGTACTACAATAACACCATAAGATACGCATCAATCAACTCTAATGCCTCCTAGATACTCCAACGTCACCCAAGTATCCGTGAGTTAATTATACGATATGCATCAAATCAGATTTACAATATTCAATCCAACACAAAGAACTTCCAAGAGTACCCCAAAGTTTCTATCAGAAAAAGTAGGATCAAAACATGTCTCAATCTATGTGCCTAGATTACCCCAATGTCACCACAAGAATTCGCAAGTTGATTACCAAAACATATATCAAGTGACTCAGTAGAATACCCCATTATCACCACGGATATCCACATGCAAGACATACATCAAGTGATCTCAAACCTGATATTCAATTGATAATAATGAAACCTCAAAGGGAAAGACTCAATTCATGACAACAAGATAGAGAGGGAAGAACACCATATGATCCAACTATATTAACAAAGTTCATGGTACATTTCAAGATCGTGCCAAATCAAGAACATGAGAGAGGGGGGGGGGAGAGATAGATCAAACACATAGTTATTGGTACATACCCTCAGCCCCGAGGGCCGAGGGTGAAATACTCCCTTCTCATCATGGAGACCGCCGGGATGATGAAGATGGCCTCTAGTGATGGTTTCCCCCTCTAGATGAGATCGCTTTGGTACAAAGCCTTGAGGCGGTGGCATGGGAGTTCTAGGTCTCTTTCTGGGGGTTTCCTAATTTATAAGAATTTTCAGCGTTGGTTTCACGTCAATATGAGTTATGAGGGACCCACGAGCTCAGACATCATACCCTACCCCCAGGGCGCGCGGGGTGAGCTCTTCACTCCCTCGTGGGTCTTCTGGTCCTTCCTCGAAGCTTTAGGGGTCTTTTATGTTCCAAAAAATCACCGTAAATTTTCGTGGCATTTGGACTTCGTTTGCTATGAATTTTCTGGAAAACCAAAAACATGCAGAAAACACATATGGCACTAGGCACCAGGTTAATAGGTTAGTTCATCAAAATCATATAAAAGTGCACCAAAACCATATAAAATTGTTGTAAACATGGCATGAATACTTCATAAATTATATATACGTTGGAGACATGTCAATATACTCCCCCAAGCTTAGGCCTTTGGCTTAGCTTGGCTGATGGCTACTGATGGTGTGGGTAGAAATCATAACTGAAACTCTTCCTAGTGCTCTACAAATTAGCCTCCGCCATGGCCAGTGCATTCTCGTAGTTAATTAGGTTCGCTAGCATGATAAGATATTTCCCCCTGGAAGTCACGTCAAACAAAGCAGGAGCAAGCAGAGTAATAATCTTACGGGTAGCCTGCCTGAACACCAAATTATATCAATAAGCGTTAATTGGAGTCTCCTTAGCAAGAAAATTATGTCCTATCATAGAACTATAATCTAGATATCTGTTAGGAAGCATGTGATCCTCACTGTGTCTAATGGGTATGTTAAAGCATGCAGCAAGCAGGGTGGCATAAATACCACCATAAATAATACCCTCATATTTGTTTGTATGTAAACAACATGCAATGATAGTGCGGCTCGCAAGATAGTGAGATCAGCGGCACTAAGCGTACCATCTTCCTACCTATTACTTAAATATTTCCGTATACATAAAGCAAAGTAATGCACAACAGGAAAACATAAACATGTTGCTCTAGCACGGGAGACCCCTGCAGACCCCCCTACGGTTACTCCTTGCAAAAATTCCTTGAACTCACGAGGTCGTGGATAAACTTTGCTACCATCAGTAAGAACCATGCAAATATTACATAAATCAACTAGAGGAATGTTAAAGGTATGCTCATATCAATGAAATATAACTCTAGTCCCATTCTGTCCCGATGAGAATTTAAAATTTTGCACAAAAGTGTTCGTAAGGAGATGTGTTGGTTGCACTTATCTGCGAGAAAAGCGGTCAATGCATTCTCCACAAATTGTATGAACTCGTGATGAAAACCAACCCCGGTCATGAACTTCTCGCATGGCCATTCACAGGCTCGCACCTCGGCATCATGAGGAAGGTTGTACCTGGGTGCTTGCTGCGAGGTTCTCTTGGAACTCCAGCTTGAAGAACCCTTGAGAACATCCTTCTCAACATTGTCCTTTTTTGAATTTTTATAGAAACTTATAAAAACTGAAAAACTTGACACAATTAATAACACCTACCCCCACAAGTGTCTAGAGGTTGAACCATGCATCAAAACTACTTAGGACCAAGTAAATTCAGCATGCAAGCTCATATTCATGGTCACTTACAGCCGCAAAATAAGCAAAGAATAAACCTCTAGAACAAAAACTAATTAGACCAGTGAAGGAGTCACATACCAAGGAACAATACCTTCAAAAAGTTTTGGAAACGGGGATCTGAGCAAAAAGATCAAAAGTTGTGCGTGTAGCAGCAAGAACATGAGCGAAGAAGTAAGAAAAAAATTCTGAAGGAGGAACAAGGCAGGGGCCACGGGCACCAAGTGAATGGGTGCCTATGGTTCGCACAAGACTCAATGGCATGACCTAGGAGGGGGCGCGTGCCCTGGGCTTGTGGACCTAGGGTTGACTCCCCCCACCCCCCGAAGGTGATTTCAGCGCCAAAAAATCTTAAATATTCAGGAAAAATCATGCTAAATTTTCATGGCATTATGAGAACTTTTATTTTGTACCTTTTTATTGTATAGGGAATTCAGAAAAACGGCAAAATAGGAAATTCTAGAGTGTTTATTATTTATTAAATTAATGTAAATAGAGAACAAAACAAAGCTATAGAAAGTTGTGCTCATAGAATTCATTGACCATATGTTTTTCAAAAAGGATCCATTAATAAGGTTGAACAAGTCTTATTAATGAACCATTTTTGAGCAACATAAAACCAAAGTATTTTTGCATAGCACTATGTTACCACAACTTGAATAGGCATGGTTCCAATCATAATGGTTTGATATTTCTTTCCAAGAACCAGAATAGGAAATTCAAAGTCTCCAATAGTAGTAGTCATAACTTTTTCGATAGAGTTGAGTCTGTTTCCTTTGTTTGGCTTTCATGAAAAATAGACCGGATGCTCATTACCATTGACATGAAAAGTAACCTTGTTTTCATTACAATCAATAACAGCCCCTGCAGTGTTAAGAAAAGGTTTTCAAAGAATGACAAACATGTTGTCACCTTCGGGCATATCAAGTATAATAAAGTCCGTTAAGATGGCAAGATTAGCGACTACAACCAAAACATCCTCACAAACACCAACAACAATAGTCGTAGACTTGTTAGCCATTTGCAAAGAAATTTCAATAGGTATTAACTTACTCAATTCAACTATTTTATAAGGAGAAAAAGGCATAACACTAACACCAGCTCCCAAATCACATAAAGTAGTTTTAACATAATTATTTTTAATAGAGCATGGTATACTTGGTGTCCCAAGATCTCCTAGTTTTTCAAGAATCTTTCACTTAAACGAACAATTTCCAAGCATAGTAGAAATTTCAGCCTCGGGAATTTTTATTTTATTAGTAACAATATCTTTCATACATTTGGCATAAGGAGGCATTTTCATAGCATCAATCAAAGTAACTTGAAGAAATAAAGGTCTAAGAAATTCAACAAAGCGATTAAAATCTTCTTCATCCTTTGATTTTAAAGCTTTACTAGGAAAAGACATGGGTTTTTGTACCCATGGTTATCTTTCTCTACCATGCTTCCTAGCAAAAAAATCTCTTTTATCATATCTTTTATATTTAGGAGGTGGGTAATCAAGCTCAAGTGTAGGTTCTACCTCACCTCATTATCAGGTTCATTATTATCACTAGGTTGGGCATCATTATAAATATTATTGTCATCAATAACATCATTATCTATAGGTTCATGCTCATTACCAGATTGAGTTTCATCATGAGAGATAAAAACACCATTAGGATTCTCAACAGGTTTTTCTACAATAGTCAACAGGTTCACTAGAAGCATGCATAGTTTTGTTCCTACTCTTCTTCTTTTTCTTCTTAGGTGAACTAGGTGCACTGTCATTCATTCTCTGAGAATCTTGTTCAATTCATTTAGGGTGACCCTCATGATGCAAAGGTTCCTAAGCCATTTTACCTCCTCTAGTCACTACTCCAATTGTATGTTTATTAAGTTTATTATGCATGTCCCTAAACAAATCATGTTGTGATCTAGAAACTTGTTCAAGCTGAGTGTCACTAGTGCATAGACGTGTTATACAAACAGTTTTTACCCCCTTTCCATGACGGAGTTTTAAACCGTCGCCTAGTGAGTGTGTGCGACAGGGGGGTCCTTCCCACATGACCCAGAAACCGTCAGGCCAAACACGCGGAAAAAATTAAGCTCGTGTGCGATTGGGCGAGGCATCAAGGCCCAATCGTTTCCGTCCGTATGTACATCCCACACAGTGAATCCCAGAAAAATGTTTCCGTTCATATGTATATCACACATAGTTTTTTGTGTGGAAAAGTTTATGCAAGGTGGCCAACAATTCTCTGCTAGAAGCTGTGTGTGATTGTTAGTTGATCCAACACGCCTACTTTCTAGAAAACTGTGTGGGTTCTTTGAGTTCATTACCCACAGCGTTGTCTGAGTAACCATCTGCAATAGAAAACTCCAATAAGCAGGGTAATTAGCCTATTATTTGATAATCCATCTAGTAATCAAATTGACATTTCTTATAAAACACACTATATATTTCATATCCTTATAACAGCAACCAGGATTTCATAATCGAATTACATCAGAGAGCTTCAACACTCAGTTACACCAAAGAGGGATATAGCTAGCTATGCCATTACACAACAACACCAAGTTTCACGTGCAACATCGAAAACCTTTGGAAAAGTAGCATCATACACAATAAATAGATAGATGGATCTTATCTGGGAAACTGCAGAAGCGGAAGGCGAATATTGAGCCTTCAGTGATGTTGAATGTCCTTGCAACTTTAGGCCAGTGGCTATGAATAATTACCCGCCCAACCTTCGTCCTCTTCAGGAAGACTTCAATATTGTACCATGGGTGTTGAATGAATACCTTTCTCGCCTCTTAACCATGCAGGTGGTTTGAGAGGTAATCATCGGTGAACTTCTTTGAAAAGTACTGAAAACAAAGATATGCATAAACCGCTGTTATAAATTTTGAAATGGCGCAAGTGGTAAAACAAGGTAAAAGAGTTAGTACCATCCTATAGTTGACTGATGTCTTCTTCATTGTGCAAACTAATTCGTCGCAAGTTTCTTTATCCTAACAATCTTTCTTAGTTTCTTGACTTGACTGATATTCATGGACATCTCATTTCCCCATATGCAAAATGGGTCGAACAGTGGGTCTAAGCCTTTGACAGCAGGACCTACATGTGCAAGACCAAATTGTAAGAAACCTAAATATTAGAATGATTCCTGCAACTGCACAATAATGTGCTATTAGCGAAAGGACCATGCATGAGAAAACCTCGATGGTAAACGACAGTGTCTCCCATTATTTCTCTGCAACACATATCAAGAAGATCTTGATCAGGCTAACAGAGAGTTGCCATACTAACAGTAGAATATATATTGAGTACAGCCAAATTCGATTTATTTCTCACATGCATAACAATACAAAATTGTACCCACGACAAATGAAAATCAAATTACAGAATTGAACCACACAGTTAACTGGACAACTAACCAAATGAACCAAAATAGCTAACTGAGCACGACATTGCAGAATAGAACATATACTAGAAATAAGACAGTTAACGAGACCAAGAATTCTTGAGAATAGTACTATGAAATGTAGTAGTTGTTGGACCAAACTATTAACTGAAAATTACATTTCAGAATATTAGATTGCATATTAACATTACAGAGGACAAATCACTAGAAGGCACTGGCGGTGGTCTCCAGAAAACAGCACAAACTGAATTTTAAAGTAGACAACCGTGTGGCAGTGTGGACGGTGGCCTCGAAGACGAGGTACTCCTCCAAGATCTGACGGTTGGCATGCATGGCAGCCATAGAGACCTCGTCTGCGCGTGCGGCCACAATTTGCTTCTCCGCTACCAGATACTACTAAGCTCCATGTTATACTGCGTGCAAAATGGCTGTGGCCGGTGCTTAATTGGAGGACGGGGCCAGTGATTTCAGAGGAAGGTGTCGTGCCGTCAGTCGGGGCATGTGGGACGGGGAAGGAGGAGGATGGTGTGGGTGGGGTGTGGATTACCTGACCATATCAACGAGGCTGCACGACAAGAAGAAGGGTCACTGGCAAGGACGCGGCGCTGGCTGGTGAGGAGAGTGGTGCTGCAAGAAGAAGGGTCGCCGGTGAGGAGCTGGCACTGCTAGTAAGTAGCAGTAAAGGTTTGAACTTGGAAAGCAAGGAGGAACAATGGAAATGTGGCTTTTAGTGGGGTCAGTGGGGGCGGGGAGAGAGATATTTCCGTGGTGGCAGAAAAATTGCGCTCGGTGCCAAGAGAAACTGGCATGCAAGTGTGGTTCAAGCGCGGGCGGTGGACTATAGATGACAAAGCTTCCTGCGTAAACCAGACAAGACGGTGCGCCAAGATATTTTATATCACATCCCACACGACTCTTGCTTGTAAACTGTTTGTGGTGTACCTGATTTTTTCATTCTATTTTGAAAAACAAAATGGTGTTTGGAGAGAAAGGATGGTGTTTGAATTGCTAGAACATTTATCTATGGTGAACATGCAACTATATGAGTGTCATGTTAAAATTTGGAATTATTTCGGGTTTGTTTGGCCCTTTTTATAGATTAATTGAGTTTCTAGGCATTTAATGTCAGTAATTCAAATTTGAACTACAAGCATATGCTCCAGTGCACCAAGGTTGGTTGAAAAATCACAAGTGTGTCCTCGGGTGAATTTCTAGGTCCCATGCAAGAAATGGGAATAAAATTCAAATATCTGGGGTCATGGCTTGACCGGTAACATTGAGAAACTTGGATTTTTAAATTCCTATAAATTCAAAATCGCGTGACAATCATGAAACTTGGCATGGTGTCATTTCATGGCACCAACATGCTATGTTAAAAAAATTGGTCGAATTGGGACAAGTTTTGGTATAAGCTTCTCACAAACCGGAGCTTCTCTCTAGAAGACTCGTACTTCCGAGAGGGAACGTGTCACCTTTGTGTGTGAAACGATATACGCTACCCCCCTTGATTTTTTATAGAGGCAACATAGAACTATATGAGTATCGTGTTAAAATTTGGAATTATTACGGGTTCATTTGGCCTTTTTTATACATTAATTGAGTTTCTGGGCATTTAATGTGTACAATTCAAATTTGAAATACAAGCACATGCTCCAGTGCACCAAAGTTGGTTGGAAAATCACATGTGTGTCCTTGGGTGAATTTCTTGGTCCCATGCAAGAAATGGGAATGAAATTCAAACATCTGGGGTCATGGCTCGGCCGGTAACATTGACAAACTTGGTTTTTAAATTCCTGTAAATTCAAAACTTGCCTGAAAATCAAGAAACTTGGCATGGTGTCATTTCATGGCACCAACATGCTGTGGTAAAAAAATTGGCCGAATTGGGACAAGTTTTGGTATAAGCTTCTCGCAAACCAGAGCTTCTCTCAAGATGGCTCGTGCTTCTGAGAGGGAATGTGTCACCTTTATGTGCGAAACGATATACGGTACCTCCCCCCCTTGATTTTTTATAGAGGAAACATAGAACTATATGAGTTCCGTGTTAAAATTTGGAATTATTCCGGTTTGTTTGGCCTTTTTTATACATTAGTTGAGTTTCTGGGCATTTAATGTGCATAATTCGAATTTGAACTACAAGCATATGCTCCAGTGCACCAAAGTTGGTTGAAAAATCACATGTGTGTCCTTGGGTGAATTTCTAGGTCCCATGCAAGAAATTGGAATGAAATTCAAACATCTGGGCATCGTGGCTCGGCCAATATTGAGAAAATTGGTTTTTTAATTCCTGTAAATCCAAAACACGCATGAAAATCATGAAACTTGGCATGGTGTCACGAAATTGCACCAACATGATGTGGTAAATTTTTTTGACCGGATTGGGACAAGCTTTGGTATAAGATTCTTGCAAACCGGAGCTTCTCTCAAGAAGGCTCGTGGTTCCCAGAGGGAACGTGTCACCTCCATGTGCGAAACGACATACACTGCCTTCTCCTGCCTTGGTTTTTTTACACAGGTAGGTTAGACCAATAGAAATTACATGTTAAATTTTGGGATTATTCCGGGTTCGTTTGGCCTTTTTTATATGTTCATTGAATTTCCAGGCATTTAATGTGCATAATTCAAATTTGAACTACAAGCACATGATCCAGTGCGCCAAAGTTAGTTGAAAAATCATTTATGTGTACTTGGGCAAATTTCTAGGTCCCATGCAAGAAATGGGAATGGAACTCAAACATCTGGGCGTCTTGGCTCGGCCCGAAACATTGAGAAACTTGGTTTGAAAATTCACGTAAATCCAAAACTCGCCTGAGAATCATGACACTTGGCATGGTGTCATGACATGGCACCAACATGATGTGGTAAAGTTTTTGTCCGATTTACGAAGGCGCACACATTAACAATCAACAAAGTCATTTTGGAACAAGTGTTGTCACGTTACAATCGTAAACACAAGTATTATTGAAACCGTGCGCGTTCTACTTACCATTTATGTGCCACCACGCGTCCCTTTTTTTCTTAGCTAGGAGGTGCCATGCGGGGTAGCTATTTGAGTACGTGAGGCGTGCGATTATACCCCTACGCATGCTCATCGGGAGGAGAGCCCTTTGACCTCTATCCGCCACCCACCTCTCTCCCAACGTCTCCATTAATAGCGCCCGAGCCCCTATTTAATGGCGTGGCTATGTCTCACTCGACTGAGATTTAGGAGAGAAAAAAAGAAAAATTGAAAAGAAAGTTTTGCACGATCTTGATGTAAGATCCGACGGACCTATATAGCATCGACTATGGCTTATAACAAAATTGATGAATATAAGGATGATGATAGTGGATAATAATTGTCTTGCATATTTAGGAAGATAATTTAAAAAGCCAAATGTGGCAACGCCTGAAATGCACAAAGAGCAAAATAAGAAGAAAGACGCCGACAACGATCTGGCTCGCTGATCTATACTTTCTTGATGTGTTGTTGTAGGCCGCGGAGACTAGTTCTCGCGGTGAGTGGCAATGAGATCTTTCATGTCCTCAAGACGCCGCCTGAGAGCATCCACGGATTCCTCCACCAGCCTTTGGCGCTCGATGCGGAGCATGGCATTCTCATCCATAAGTTTCTTGACGATGACGTCGGTCCTATTCAACAAGGCAGTGGTCTCATCATGCTACTTCATCGTTTCGGCGATCTTCACCCTCAGCAGGTCACGATCGGTGCGGAGCATAACCTTGTCCTCCCCTAGTCCACGGATGACACTGGTAGCATTTTCAAACGAGGCATTCATCTCGTCCTGAAGCTTCATCCAGTCGAAGATCCGACCCATTAGGTCATCAAGCATAGCGCGCATGCGCCTGTGAGAGTCCTCACCTGCCCACAAGACATTTTCCCAGGCCACCGCGGTGTGGGAGGACATCTCTGCTGCATTCGCGGTGCAGCGCGACATCTCTGCTGCTTCCGTGATGCGACCGGACCAGTCTATTGCATCGACAATGCGGCGGGGCCTCTGTGCTGCTTCGCTGGCACGACGGGACCTCTGTACTGCTGCGGCTATGCCGCGGGACATGTCGGCTGCTTTCGCAGCGAGGCGGGACATCTCTCGTGCTTTCGCTTCCATGCTTGACTATTCCTGGTAGTACTCTCTCGACCCAGAACTCATGCGGGCCATGGTAGACGCAAGGGAACGATGATGAATGACTTGTTTCTTGTTGTGGATGAGGAGTTGAGGAGGAATGTGCAGTCATCTTCGAGTAGGTAGTGTTTATAACCGAGTACTAATACGCTCCTAAGTGGGAAACCATTTAGTTTTTGATCGCTGTGAACAGGTATGCAATTAAATATAGCATGGTAGTAATTTGGAATGTGACGGGACGCAGACTCAAAATTTATTGACGGTTCTATAATTTCTAAGTGTGGCACTATTCCCGGACGGCGTAACATGGGCACGTGTTCTTGGTCGCGTATGTGGCGCTTGCAGGGTGCACCACAATAGGCAATGTCAGCGCACGTCTTGTTCCATCAACCGCGCATGCTTGTTATTACCATCACGCATGCTTCTTTTAATTAGAATGTGTGCCTGTCTAGTGCACACATGTTGATCTATCTAACTGTATCTGTTTGTTGTGGCTAATCGCAAACAGTTCATCCGTGTGAAGTGTATGTCGTCAATCGCAGACACCTTGATCTGGCTGACCGTTTCTGTAGTGTTGCCTAATCACAAATAGTTCACCCGTCTGAAGTATATGCCCTCAATTGCAGACACCTTGATCTGGTTGGCCGTTTCTGTTGTGTTGCCTAATCACAAACAGTTAATCCAAGTGAATTGTATGCCATATATTGCACACACATTCATCAGGCTGCCTGTTTCTATTCTTCTGCCTCACCACAAACAGTTCATTGAACAGAACCGTATGCCCCGCATCGCACACGCAACTAAAATCTAAATCATGTTTGATGCATCCGCCATCGCACACGTTTTGCATCTTTTTTGACGGTTTTTTACATCACTGTTTGCAATTAATGCATCACACACAGTTTTGTCGAAGGGTCTCTAACTGTAGTGTCGCATTAGCAGTATCGTGCAGTAGTGTGCGAACCATAGAAAATTGCTTAAATTCATCGAAAATTCTAACTAGCACATCGCTCAAATGTTCATTCTTCTTGAGAGGATAATCGGGCAAATCATTAAGTAATCGGCGAAGCCTCCCCCAAGCTTGAGGGAGATGCTCTTCCATAAGTTGTTTAAAATTATATATTTCCTATCAGGGTCGTCTCCAGAAATTTGGGGGCCCGGGGTGATCTGCAAAGTGTGGCTCTAAATTTGGAATAATTCATATAACTAAGATATACGTTCATTTGATTATATTACTTCAAATGTTTGTAATTTGGTACGATATTTAGAAATATTTCAAAAACTAATGCTAAAAGAGTAAAGGTGATACAAGTAATAAACTAAACACATGTTCTACCAAAAAGCAAAACAAAAGTCATGATTGAAACAATACATGAGTTGCAAGCCCATCTTATTGCGAATAAACAAAATAGGACCACACCTTGAAATTTACATTGTATCAAAAATTGTTTATGACTCAGTAACAATCTCCGAAAAACCGAACATAATGAAATCAGTAGAACATCTGCCTTGCATCATCCAAAAAAACACCTCCAAAAACAGTTCTAGCAATCCATTTGGAATTAAACTTTTGACTGTAAACCAGATAAAACAATTTATTATTTATCAACCTGGCCGATGTACAATGGCTAATGCTACCATATTAATTATCCATTTGATTTGTTTTTGTACCAAAATTTAGAAAACAGAGAGCTTATCTACATATGTATGATATTGTTCGCATGACTGAAGGAGGTGCACCTTTATTTTTAGGATCCGTAGAAGCAGATACATTTCCATTTTGTATACCAAAATTCAAAATTAAGAAGTCTATTATCTAAAGCAAATCGAATCCAATCTGCAGCAAATATGCCTCGAGCACTCACGTGGGGATTATTTAGGTCGGGGAACTAGTCAGCTACCATGCACCACCTCCATCTGTAGATTGCAGAAGATGGTTTAGGTTGGGGATGAGCGCGACGACGGGAGGGCGAGCGGTCAGATCGGCGGACGGAATCAGGTCCTGAGCATAACAGGCAATAGGGAGAGGCGGCTACGAGTGTGATACTCAGAGACAACGATTTAGGCAACAAGCAATAGGGCAAATCGACTTATTTTGCTTGGCTCATGGTTGTTCTATTGGGACTTTTCTTTCCAGATTTTAAAGCAGTCTACCCAACACCTACTAATTTGGGGGGCCCAAAATTTTGGGGGCCCTGTGCGATCGGTCAATTTGGCCCGACAGGCCTGTTTGCTATAAGACAACTTGTTTCATATGCTCAGGAAAATATTTTTCAGAGAAATAATATATCATATCGTGGGGACTACAAACACAACCAGGAGCAAGAATATTAAACCAAGTTTTAGCATCACCTTTTAATGATAAAGGAAATTACTTAAGAATGAATAGTAACGGATCTTTTCCTCTTGAGCAAATAAAGTTACAATATCAGTCAATTTAGTAGGGTAAGCAACAAATTTTTCAGATTCATAACCATGAAAAGGATCAGATTCTACGAAAGTAATAAGTTCGGGATCAACAGAGAATCCATAGTTCTCACCATCAACAAAAATAGGGTAAGAATAGAATAAAACCGTCTATGCCTTTAGTAGTGTCATAGGCCATAAGATCTCTAGTAATCTCCTCATCAAAAGTGTAGCCTTCAGGAACATCTTCTAATATTTTACTTCTAACAGGAGTACTAGGTGTAGCAGGTGATTCATAATTTTCAGCAAATTCAGTTTCTTTAGATTTAGAAATGTGAGCATCTAGCAATTCACCAAATGGCACAATTTTATCAAGCAAAGTAGAAGCATCATCAATAGCAGAAGCAGTGTCTATTACTTGCGAAATATAGGATTGTAAAGCGTGTGGTGGTGTCCAAGTTAAATCAATAATGGTAGGGGAATCAAGCGTACAGCTAGTTGGCAGTTCCTTACCTCCCCTCGTCTTCGAGGGCATGATCTTAGAGTCTCTAAGGTTCTTCATAGCAAATATAAATTGCAGCAAATAATTAACTCCCAAGTGAACTTAATAAATAGAGCTATGCTCCCCAGCAATGACGCCATAAAATAGTCTGGATGACACAATATAGAGGATCGCAACATTCTTCGAGGTTAGCATTTCACCGAAATTTATTGATTCGACACAAAGGGAGACAAAGAATATATATAAGCCTTAGCAATTGAGTTGTCAATTCAACCACACCTGAGAATCACTTCATCACAACGATTTATTAGTGGCACAGTAATATGATAGCAATGGTAGCAAAGTAACAACAACAATAACTGTAGTAGCAGTTTTGTAGCAAACAGAGCAGCAGCAGTAACTTGAACGAAGACATAGTATTAAAGTGTAGGCATGGAGTAGAGATGGATATTTCGATGAGATTTATTATGTAACTCTCACAACCTAAAGCGACATACAATAACTCCCATTAATCAATCATATGTAGGCATGTATTCCGTATATAGTCATACGTGCTTGCGATAAGAACTAGCATAACATCTTTTTTTCTACCTCCCGTGGAAGCAGGGTCCTAGTGCAGACTAAGGGTAATTAAGGTGCTCCTTTTAATGAGAATCAGAACAAAGCATTAACACATAGAGAATACATGAACTCCTCAAGCTAAAGTCATCCCCGTTGATATCCCAATTATTGTCACCTTGGGGTGTAAGGTTCAGAACGATAATAGGTGCATACAACTTGCATGTAAGATCCAACATCTCAATTATATTCATGAAATCATATATGTTTAGATCTGAAATCATGGCACTCGAGCCCTAGAGACAAGCATGAAGCATGTCAAAGTCATAGCAGCATCAATCTCAGAACAATAGTGGATACTACAGATCAAGCCCTAAAAAATTGACACAAATACATCAAAAATCTTGTCCATATCGATCTATCTCCAGTATGCCTACAAAGGAATTACTCACACATGGTGGTGAGTGAGGGAGTCCTGGATTAAGGGGTCCTCGGACGGCCGGACTATTAACATGGGCCGGACTGTTGGGCTATGAAGATACAAGACAGAAGGCTTCTTCCCGTGTCCGGATGGGACTTTCCTTTGCGTGGATGGCAAGCTTGGTGATTCAGATGTGTAGATTCCTTTCTCTGTAACCGACTTTGTATAATCCTAGTCCCCTCCAGTGTCTATATAAATGGGAGGGTTTAGTCCATAGGGCAGAATCATAATCATATAGGCTAGACTCTTAGGGTTTAGCCATTACGATCGTGGTAGATTAACTCTTGTAATACTCATATTCATCAAGATCAATCAAGCAGGAAGTAGGGTATTACCTCCACAGAGAGGGCCCGAACCTGGGTAAACATCGTGTCCCCTGTCTCTTGTTATCATCAGCCTTAGACGCATAGTTCGGGACCCCCTACCCGAGATCCGCCGGTTTTGACACCGACATTGGTGCTTTCATTGAGAGTTCCGCTACGTCGTCATCAAAAGGCTTGATGGATCCATCAATCATCTACAACAACACAGTCCAGGGCGAGATTTTCCTCCCCGGACAGATCTTCGTATTCGGCGGCTTCGCACTACGGGCCAACTCGCTTGGCCATCTAGAGCAGATCGACAGCTACGCCCCTGGCCACCAGGTTAGGTTTGGAAGCTTGAATTATGTGGCCAATATCCGCGGAGACTTGATCTTCGACGGATTCGAGCCCATGACGGCCGCTCCCTGCCACCACGATGAACATGACCTAAATCTGTCATCGGATCATGCTCAGGAGATAGCGCCTATAATCGCTCTGGCCCTAGATCCGGAGCAGATGCGCCATCCGAGGACAGGATGCTTAACCCTGCCACGGAAGCCGCAAACTTAGCGGCGCTGGAGCTGCACACATGTCCAACCTCGAGCGGGGCCTGTATCATCGGAACCTCGGATTCGTCTCCGTCCATAAGTTCCGAACCGCGTGCATCCACGCCCATCAAACCTGATCAGGCGCCGATCGTCGAGTTCAGCTCCGCGGACATTTTCTGGCACTCACCTTTAGGCGATGTGCTAAACTCACTAAAAGCTCTCTCTTGTCAGGAGACTCTCAGCCGAACTATATCCGGCTTGAATTGGAAGCTGATGACGGAGAATTTCGCTTCCCACCCACCACCCACCACATAGCCACTGCGAGGACTTAACTGACATGCTCGACTACGACTCCGAAGACATCGACGGTATGGACGACGATGCCAGAGATGGGCAGGCACAAAAACCACCGCTTACAGGGCACTGAACAGCCACCTCCTCGTATCACGTATACATGGTGGATACACCCAAAGAGAAAAACGGAGACAATGAAAATCCAGTCGAGGATAAGCCTCCTGAGATACAGCCAAAGCGTCGGCATCAGCGGCGCCGCTCTAAGACACGCCGTGGTAAAAACAGCAATACCCTCACAAGAGAAAACAATACTCCGGATGATGTCGAAGATAATGAAGACCCCGTTGAGCCAACCTCCGAACAGGACGAACGGGAAAATGGGCGAATTAGCCCTAATGAACAGGCCACGAACGAAGACTCGGAGGACAGCAACTACCTTCCGCTCTCCGAGGACGAGGTGAGCCTCGGTGACGAAGACTTTATCGTGCCTGACGAGCCTGTCGAACAGGAGCGCTTTAAGCACCAGCTAATAGCCACTACAAGGAGCCTGAAAAAGAAGTAGCAGCAGCTTCAAGCTGATCAAGATCTGCTCAATGACAGATGGACTGATGTCCTGGCAGCCGAGGAATACTGCCTTGAGCTCCCAACCAAAAGCTACCCGAAGCGCAAATTGTTACCCCAATTCGATAATGACGTGATGGAGCCTGCCCTACCAGCGCATAATGTGGTCGACCGACCACCACGTGGCCGGGACAAAGCGGCAGCTCGAGCCGAGCACCAGCCCGCACTACCTCACCGTAAAAACAGAAATACAACAACTCGGGGATACACACAGGACCCGCGGCATGACCTGGAAAACAGAGCAGGCCAGACCAGATTGATCTATGGATCGTGGGGGCATGCCCTGATGCGCAATGATGGCCATCCGGCTGGACGTGACAAACATAACCACGCCCGGACCGAAGACCGCAGATGACCTTGTCCGGTATAGAGGCGCTGCACACCCCCTTTGCTTCACTAATGAAGTAATGGAACATGAATTCCCGGAAGGGTTTAAACCTATGAACATCGAATCATATGATGGAACAACAGACCCCACGGTGTGGATTGAGGATTTCCTTCTCCATATTCATATGGCCCACGACGATGATCTTCATGCCATCGAATACCTCCCGCTAAAACTCAAGGGACCAGCTCGGCACTGGTTGAACAGTTCGCTCGAAAACTCCATCGGCAGCTAGGAAGACTTGGAAGATGCCTTCCTCGACAACTTCCAAGGTACATATGTCCGACCTCCGGATGCCGATGACTTAAGTCACATAGTTCAATAGCTCGGAGAGTCAGCCAGGAAATTCTGGACTAGGTTCTTAACTAAAAATAACCAGATCGTCGACTGTCCGAATGCCGAAGCCCTAGAGGCCTTTAAACATAGCATCTGTGACGAATGACTCGCCCGACACCTCAGCAAAGAAAAGCCGAAGTCCATGGCCGCCCTCACGACGCTTATGACCCACTTTTGCACGGGCGAGGACAGCTGGCTAGCCAGTAGAAATAACAATACAAGCAAACCTGGCACTTCGGAAGCCAGAAACAGCAATGGCAAGCCCCGATGCAACAGACACAAGCGTTGAAGCAACGGTAACAACACCGAAGACATGGCGGTCAACACAGGATTCAGTAGCTCCAAGTCTGGTCAGCGGAAGAAGCCATATAAAAGAAACAATCCGGGTCCGTCTAGCTTGGACCGCATACTCGATCGTCCATGTCAAATCCACGGCACTCCTGATAAACCATCCAATCATACCAACAGAGAGTGTTGGGTTTTTAAACAGCCCGGCAAGTTAAATGTTGAGAACAAGGAGAAGGGGTCACAAAGCAAGGACGATGACGAGGAGCCCCGGCCACCAAACACAGGGGGACAGAAGAAGTCCCCCCCCCCAAGTTAAAACGGTGAACATGATAGACGTTACCCATATCCCCAAGAGGGAGCGCAAGCGCGCGCTCAGGGACGTCTACACTATAGAGCCAGTCGCCCCAAAGTTCAACCCATGGTCGTCCTACCCAATCACCTTTGATCGCACGGACCACCCGACCAGTATCCGTCATGGCGGTTCAGCTGCACTGGTCCTCGACCCAATCATTGATGGATTCCATCTCACGCGAGTCCTCATGGACGGCGACAGCAGCCTGAACCTGCTTTATCAGGATACAGTGTGCAAAATGGGCATTGATCCCTTGAGAATCAAGCCCACAAAAACCACCTTTAAAGGTGTGATACCAGGTGTAGAGGCCCGCTGTACGGGCTCAATCACACTAGAAGTGGTCTTCGGATCCCCGGACAATTTTCGAAGCAAAGAATTGATCTTCGATATCGTCCCTTTCCGCAGTGGCTATCACGCACTGCTTGGACGAACCGCATTTGCTCGATGCAATGTGGTGCTGCACTACGCTTATCTCAAGCTCAAAATGTCCGGACCACGCGGTGTCAATACAGTCAATGGAAACACGGGATGCTCCCTCCGTACCGAGGAGCACACCGTGGCCCTTGCAGCAGAAGTACAGAGCGGCCTTTTTAGGCAGAGCCTTAATTCGGCTACCAAGCCCCCGGACACTGTCAAACGAGTCCGAACTACCCTGTAGCAGGACAGTCCAGCTCATCAAGAGCTTGACTAGCAATCCAGCCTCCGTCCCAGTCCCGACCAAGCGGCGACATTCGTACCGCGCGTACATAACTACGCACTTAAAATACCATGGGCATAGACGGAGGCACATCTAGATCGGGGTCCATAGTACGGCTCAACCGCTCCTGGACCTGCATACTTTTACTTTTTTGTTTTCTTTTCATGTCTCTTTTCTTTCCCAGGTCCTTCCTGGTGACCTGATCGACGGACCTATAGAGGGACGGATACACCAAGACGGCAAGAAGCACTGACGTATAAGGGAATTTCCAGGTGGTCTCTTTAAGCGATCGTTATACCTGTTTTTGAGGACCCGCACACAACTCTCCCTTGGTTGTGGCATGTCAAATAGCCATGTTGCTTATCGCACTACTTGTACAAAATACGCTTTGACGTATTACTCAAACTACAATTTAAAAATAGTTTGCGGCCCAATTTTTGCAGCATTAGCCTATTATTTCAATTTTTTCTTTTTCTTGATAGTTTTATGAAATTGCGCCTGTACACTCTGCTATGCCTTAATTCTCCAGGGGCTTCATTACGCTCCATAATACGACAACAAAGTCTGAACACTTTTTTACAATGTAGTTCGGCACTCCGAACTTATAACATTATATGCATCGGCTCCAAATCATGTCTTTGGTCAATAGTTTGGTTGCCCGGCTCTTGTGCTTGCTACCTTATGTTCTGCTATATCGGCTAGGGTAATAAAGGGAGAACTACCGCGATTGTGTCCTGGTTCATCCGGATGAGCACCTCAGTAGAGAAAGATGAAAACTGACTGTCATGATGAGGCGTGAGTCGGTCAGCTGTTCAAGAGGTTACAAATCTTTAGCGATTTTCCCGCATTATGTGAAGAATCGGTTTTTATCCGATCAGGTGTTTAAAGTACCCCAAGTTCGGACTTACGAACACTAGGGGTTGCGCCTAAATTCCCATTGTCAAACTCCTATGGCTAAGTGAGGGTGATAAAGCCATATAGTCCGATTGCCTGGTTCGTTGCGCTAAGCACCTCCTTTAAGGACCAAACTTTGGAGTAAAGAGTGTTTAGATTTATCCGGAACACCCACGTACTACTTACGAGGGGGCGGAAGCCGACGACTGGCCAACTCTCATATTTCACAATACAGCCGCACATGAGGTAAAATTTTAAATAACAAGCATTATATTACATAACGATCTTGTTTCATAGTACAGGACATGATAACATGAATGTATTCATTCAAAATGGCATCCTTAGCACATTGCTCCACCACACGGCGGGATCCGGCTAGGACACTGTCAAAATACAGCTCGGGCGTGCGGTGCTCCTTGCCCGCGGGCGGTCCCTCGGTCGCAACCTTCACGGCATCTATCTTCACCCAATGCATCTTGACTCGGGCAAAGGCCATGCGCGCGCCTTCCATGCAGACCGACCGCTTGATGGCATCAAGCCGGGAGCAGGCATGGACCAGCCGCTTCACGAGCAAGAAGTAGCTACTGGGCATAGCTTTGGCAGGCCATAGCCGGATTATCAAATCCTTTATGGCTAGTTCGGCCACCCTATGCAGCTCGACCAGCTGTTTCAGCTGATCGCTGAAGGGCACCAGATATTCTGGCGCAAGGTATTGAGACCAAAATAGCTACTCTATGGAGCTCCCCTCTTCGGCCCGGAAGAATTCCGCAGCATTTGAAACGCTGCGCGGCAGATCCGCAAACGCCCCTGGAGAACTCCAAATCCAGGTCAGTAAGAGGAACCTTTTCTTCACATATTTGCTCTGCATAATAAAGGCCTTACCCGCCGCGATCTTCCTGGCCTCCTGGATTTCCTAGAGGGCGCCTTGGGCTTCAACGCGGGCATCGTGTGTGTTTTGGCGGGCCTTGTCCAATTCGGACTCTTGATCCGCAAGTTTGTGCTCCAAGGACTCACAATTCTTCATGGCGTCTTGGAGCTCCTACTAGACCTCACTGACACTGGCCTTGTGCTTTTCACGGGGGACTTTTCCTTGGCCACTTTCTCCTCGGCCTTGGCCAACGCCTTCTTGAGGGTCTCCACCTTGGTTGCCGCCCCTAACAAATCAAATGACACTTTAGTTAGCACAAATCATTCATCCTTCCTAAATATATACAAGGTTATTGCATACCTTGATTATCTTCAGCTGCTTTTTCATGCGGCCGAGCTCCTCCTTGGTCCGCTCTAGACTCCGCTTCAGTCCGGAAACTTCAGCAGTATGAGAGGTTGCAGCCAGCAACAACGCCTGTTTGTTCACATATACATGTTAGGATAGTCTCCTGCGAAAATTATTTGATCCTCTGTTCGGCTCTTCTTTCCGAACACCAGACAGAGTATCAGGGGCTACTGTCTATACTGTGACATTCTTTTGATTACATTGCTTACCTCAAAGCCTGTTAGAAGGCTTGTGCTGGCTTCGGTCAGTCCGCTCTTCATAGACTGAATCCTCTCTTCCTCAACAATGGAAGCGCCTCGCAACGCTTCCAACAAATTATCTAGTACCTCTGGATGGACAGAGGTCACCGGTGGAATAGGCACACCTCCTTCTTTCGAAAGAGGCAGTTGGCCTAATTCCGGAGTCATATGGGTCTCCGGAACTGTATTCAGCTCGGGGCCGAATTGGATACGGCCCCATCGTCAGTATCCATGGGGGTTTGCTTCCCCATGTGTCCGGCAGCCGAGGCTACCCTCTGGTGCCTCCCTGACGGCCTCCTGAATCTCTCCCGGGCCTGGGATCCTTCGGGACGATGCCTTGGCACCATCTATGTCCTTGGGAGAGGAGGCCGCTGGAAGGGTCCTGATGTCCATCACCTCCGGGTCCAGCGAGTCCTCTGAAGATAAAGACCGCTCGAGGATGGACTGAGCCGGACTGAAAATGCACAATTCAACACATAAAAACAATGAAGTAGAGGGGCCGAATATATGAATGTGTCCGGATACTTACGATTTGGCTAGGGGCTTGTCCCTGGGGCGCCACTCCAATCTGCTGTCGGTGACCGTGGTGGAGCTGTCCGGAAGCGAAGCTTTCCCCTTCTTGGACACCTCGGCCTCCAGACGCGTGGAGGCCGGCCTCTTCTTCCCCCCCCCCCTCAGGGGGGAATGGATTTCTTCTTCCTCCTCCTCTTCCTCGTTGTCCTCGGTGACAGAGGAATGAGTCTTGGCATCTTCGGACGTCGCGTCCGAAGTGCCCTTGCGACGGAGACCACCTCTGGTCCCCTGGGCCTTCTTCTCCGGCGCCTGATAAGGCGCCGGAACCAGCATCTTCGTCAACAGCGGGATTTCTGGGTCCTCGGGCAGTGGAGCCGGATAGTTAATCCGCTCCGCCTTCTTTGTCCAGGCCTGAAAGGATCAATAGGGAGGCTTAGGCGCCTTCCTCGAGTATGCAAGTAAAGGGTACACCTTGAAAACATGAAAAAACTTACCGGACTAGGAGGGTGGGTTAAGTCGTGCCCGCGATCCTCGGTCGTGGCCGGCCGCGCCTCGTTGTCCTTGAAGAGCACCTTCCAGATGTCTTCGTGTGTAGTGCTGAAGAGCTCCAGCAGGGTGTGGTGCTTGGCCGGATCGAACTCCCATAGATGGCAAGTCCGGCGTTGGCACGGAAGGATCCGGCGAACAAGCATCACCTGGACCACATTGACGAGCTTGATTTTTCTTGTTTATCATGTTCTGAATGCACGTCAGGAGCGCTGTCAGCTCATCCGGAGAAGACCAGGTCAGGCCTTTCTCTTGCCAGGAGGTGAGCCGCATCGGGACCAGGAGGTGAGCCGTGGCCCAGTTGGTGCTGCAGGGATCTGTGACGTAAAACCACTTCGACTGCCACCCTTTGACAGTCTCTATGAAGGAGCCTGCGGACCATGTAACATTGGGCATCTTTCCCACCATGGCGCCTCTGCACTCTGCTTGTTGACCGCTCACCACCTTCGGCTTCACATTGAAGGTCTTCAGCCATAGTCCAAAGTGAGGTGGGATGCGGAGGAAGGCCTCGCACACGACAATAAATGCCTAGATGTTGAGGATGGGGTTGGGGGCCAGGTCGTGGAAGTCCAACCCGCAGTAGAACATGAGTCGCGGACGAACGGGTGGAGAGGGAATCCCAGCCCGCAGACGAAGTGGGAGATGAACACCACCCTCTCATGGGGCTCCAGAGTGGGTACAATTTGTCCCTCGGTCAGAAGCCGATGGGCGATTTCCTTAGCCAAGTACTCGGCCTCCCGGAGCTTCATAATGTCCTTCTCCTTGACGGAGGAGGCCATCCACTTGCCCTGCGCTCCGGATCCGGACATGGCTGGAGTGCTTTCTGGGGGTGGAGACAATGAGAACTTGGGCGCTGGAGCTCGAGAATGGGATGGGCAGAGAGAGAGAGAAGGCATGGGTGAAAAGGGGTGAATCCGTATCCCTTTATAAAGGCAGGGAATATCATGCGCCTCCCCACTCGCCTTAAAACTCGCCCATTCCCCAAGGGCCGTGCAAATGACATGGTTGGGTTACCCATGCCCGTATTGATGAGAATCCCGCAATAAGGGTACACGGTCTTTGCTTTGACAAGACGTGCCAATGAAACTGCACCTCAAAATATGGAGTGGCATGCTAAAAAATGGTTCAAATAAAGGCCGGGCAGTGACGTGATGTCACGCTACTAAAAGTTGTCAGCGGATTGGACTCGTGAAATATTATACTCTCTACGGTTGTGTGTGGTGTTTGTTTTGAAGAGCTGGACATGTTTCCTGTGTTCGAAGACAATTTTGGAGTATTCGGAGAAGGAACCCGCCTTGCAATGTTGAAGACAATCTGCACGCCGGACTCATTGTCATTGAAGCATGGTTCAGGGGCTACTGAGGGAGTCCTGGATTAAGGGGTCCTCGGACAGCCGGACTATTAATATTGGCCGGACTATTGGGCTATGAAGATACAAGACAGAAGGCTTCTTTCCATGTTCGGATGGGACTCTCCTTTGCGTGGATGGCAAGCTTGATGATTCGGATGTGTAGATTCCTTTCTCTGTAACCGACTTTATATAACCCTAGTCCCCTCCGTTGTCTATATAAACGGGAGGGTTTAGTCCATAGGGCAGAATCATAATCATATAGGCTAGACTCTTAGGGTTTAGCCATTACGATCTCGTGGTAGATCAATTCTTGTAATACTCATATTCATCAAGATCAACCAAGCAGGAAGTAGGGTATTACCTCCATAGAGAGGGCCCGAACCTGGGTAAACATCGTGTCCCCTGTCTCCTATTACCATCAGCCTTAGACGCACAGTTCGGGACCCCCTACCCGAGATCCACCGGTTTTGACACCGACAGCGAGCATCATGAAATTGTTGATAGAGAAGGGTTGGTGATTAAGACGACGATGAATCCCTCTCTCCGGAGCCACAAACAGACTCCGGATTAGGGATCCCAACAAAGAACAGGAGGTGATGGCGGCTCCGTATCGTAAAACGTGATGCAACTTTCTCTCTTATTTTTTCTTGGGAAGACATAACTTATAGGCTTGGAATCAGATTCCATAAAAAATATCCATAAAGTTTCGTCCAATTTCAAGAACTTTTTATTTCTGCACAGAAATAATACCAAAATAGTTCTTTTGAAAAAAATGTTAGTCGGGTTAGTTTCATTCAAATCATGCAAATTAGAGGTCAAAACAAAGCAAAAATGTTTGGAAAAGTAGACACTATGAAGCCGTATCACACCACACCAACCACTTGGAACCCTACAGGGTGCTTTTTCACAAGCTTAAGAAGATCGCCCTCCATTTCTCAGAGTGGAGTCCGGGACTCTTCTCCAAAGCTAAGCTTCATATCCACACTTTGTCCTTAACCTTGACATTGTCCAAGAGGGGTGCTCTCTCTCCTTGGAGGAGCTCGACCTTCGCTCGAGGCTCAAAAGAAGGGTTATTAGCTTGGCAGTGCTTGAGAGCTCTAAAAATTTACAATGAGAGAATGTCTTATTAAAAATAAAGGGATGCAAACACACAAAAAAATCACCATCAGATAAATGCAAGGATAAGAAAGAACTATATCCATAGGTTCAAACACAACCATGGTTGAGTCATTGAGCACGAGCTAAGGGAAAACATGATTTATGTACATTTATCCTATGTGATAGCTAAGGGGGCCTTGAGTGATAAAGACTTTAATTGGGAGAATCTTGACCTTGGGATGCAAGATTTGCATGACCTCGCCGACTGCCATCAACTAGGAAGAAGTGAGGGATGCCATCAATGATATGCCTTGTGACAAGGCTCCTGGGCAGGATGATTTCACGGTGGCCTTTTTCAAGAAATATTAGGACATTATTAAAGATGACATCTTGCGAGTGATCACCAGTTCGACTAAATCCATGCGGCCAAGTTTCATTGCTTCAACTTCGCCAATGTCGATCTTCTACCCAAGAAGGATGGGGAGAAATGGACCTCGAACTATAGGCCAATTAGCCTCATCCATGGGATTGCAAAAATCATTGCGAAGGGCCCCGCCAACCGGCTCAGGCCCCATATGAACTTGCTTGTCTACAATGCTCAAACTGCCTTTATCAATAGGAAAAATATTCATGATAACTTCATGTATGTGGTGAATTTTGCTTGTTTTCTTCACAAAAACAAGACCCCATCTCTCCTCTTTAAAATTCACATCCAAGGCTTTTAATTTAGTGAATTGGAAATCTATCTTTGACCTCCTCCAAAACATGGATTCCCAAGCAAGTTTTGGAATTGGGCCGTGACACTTCTTGGCTCCTCCTTCTCCTCGCGCATCCCTGTGAATGGCATATGGCCGGACCCCCCC
>NC_041391.1:437899145-437907368 GCF_002162155.2 Triticum dicoccoides | reverse complement strand
CCCATCTTGCATGGTCGCGGCCTTAGGTAAGACTCACTCTCTGTACTCTTATTCGTCATCATGATCGATCCTCTTCAAAGGATTATTCACTTGGCCACAAGGACTAAGCTCCTTCACAAGGTTAGAATGCATAGCACCTCAGTGCGCACTTACCTTTTATGTGGATGATGTCGTCGTGTTTATGGCCCCAATCAAGAGTGGCATAGAGAACCTCTCTAGCATTCTTCATTGCTTTGGAGAGGTCATGGGCCTTGTTTCCAACTTCATAAGATCTCGGTGGTCATAATCTATTGCAATGATATCCACTTGGTTACCATCCTCCGAAGTTTACTGGCGGGTCATGCTTCCATCCCAATAAGGTACTTGGGGATTCCGCTTTGAACACGGTCTGTCAAAAAAGTGCACTTTTGTTTCCTTGAAGATAAGATCGTGTCAAAGCTTGTCCAGTTGGAGGAAAAAGACATCACCGCTATTGGCCGCATCGCCCTCATCAAGTTGGTGCTCATCTCCCAAGTAGTGTATTTCATCACCCCCCCCCTCTCATAGTTCCCCCGAGCACTCTCAAAAATGCCAACAAGCTTGATTGTGTCTTCCTTTGGTCCGAAGGCAAAATGCAAGGTTAACTAGGACGTTGTTTGCCAGCCTTGGAGTATAGGGGCCTTGGTGTGCCCAACACTGCCAAGTTCTCCCTGGGACATAGGTTGAGATGACCTTTTTTGCGGGAAGAAGCTGACCAAGCTTTGGGTGGGCTTTAGCAATCCGTGTGATGAGGATGATCTCGATTTTTTATACCTCCACCTTCATCACCATTGGCAACAGCGCAAAAATACATTTTTGGGACTCGCCTTGGGACACATAGCGGGCGTCATTGACGATGCCATAGACCTAGGGTAGGGTCATTAGCCTGGCCTATACGCCGTACCCAAGGTCACTACCCTAGAAGCAAGGACATTCAAAGCACAGCAGGAAGTATCAACTAAAGTTGTCGAGTGAAATCCACTTGACGAGTCACCTCACTCGGATACCCCCCCCCCAATTTCACTCGACCTGGATGGAGTCATTCGACCATACATGAAACCACTCGGAGTACAGAAGACCTAGAGTCACTCAGGATGGCAACGGTCAGGCGTTCACTCCGTAGTCTTAAAGATCATTAATAGCACTTTATAGCTGGCGTTACCAGTAACGCCCTATCATAATGTACACTGAAACCCTATAACGGAGGATGGCTGGGGTCCTGGCGCACTCTATATAAGCCACCCCCTCCTCTAGGACAAGGGTTCGCACCCCTTGTAACACACACCCATATTCCAGTCGACCGCCTCACGACACCGAGACGTAGGGCTTTTACCTCCTCCATGAGGGGCCTGAACTTGTAAACTCGTGTGTACAACCTTGCCATAGCTAGGACCTCGCCTCCTCACGTACCCCCTATTCTTACTGTCACACTTAGTACCGCGACAGTTGGTGCCCAACATGGGGCAAAGCGTCTTAGCAACATCCGGCGAGGTTGCATTTTTTTCAGTCTTCATCAACATGGTTTTGGGCGGTGGTTTGGTCATGGGCCGCGAGTTCCGATTCGGTGCGCTTACTTTCGTCGCCGATGACTCCGACTGGCTCTAAGAAGCCCCCCTCGATGTCGAGGCTCTCCCGATCCGCGGATCGTCGCACTTCCGTGTGAGTGCCTGCAGCGTCCTCCTACGGCAGCCGTCGACTCTGTCTCGGGCTGTCCTCGCGTCGCCTTGTCACTCTGCTAGACGCCGCCGCAAGCGATCTGGTCGGTCGCCGCTCCAGTGTTGTGTGAAGCATGTGGTGGCTCGCCAGACGACCACCCCCAAAGTCGCAGCAATCGAGCCCGAAGAATTTCTCTGTGGTCCAGTCAACCTGTCGACTGGCTCTGCAGGAACGTTTTCCAAGAGCAGGAGTTGTGACCCTGCGGCAGAAGTTCTCGTGGTCGACTCCCATCGCAGCCCACCTTGGTTTCGCCATAGCGGCAGCAACGGTGGCAGCGATGGCCCGTCATTCGGCCATGAGGAGTACGAGCCTCAACCTCTCAACTCGCAGCAGAGGGAAGAGCTCCACCGCCGCAACATGGAGGCCCTCCAGACCCCCGTCGTAGGGGAAACCGCTGAGGCTCGGGCCTTGGAGGTTATGTGCCTGGCCACGCTGGCTGAGCGCACTCGTTTGGAGAATCTCCAACATTCTCTCAATGAACATGCCCATCGACTGATCCCCGAATACAGTCGTCGTCCACGACAGTTGTTTCTGCCTGAACCTAAGGCATTATGCACTCTGATCCAGAATCTTGCAGCTGATGCGTGTATAGCAGAGTCTATTCAGTTGTCCTGTTCAGAGGCTGGAAGGGGCTTGGAACAGATCAGAACGCTGTTGTGGGCAGCAAGAGAGCTGAACTCCTCCATTTCTCAGTCGCGGAACAGGATCCACATCAGGTCAGTAAGGGCAGATACACTTCAGTCGACACATAGTCCTGGGTCACCTTTGCGATGTGAAGGTCGTGATCACCGCAGAGATCGGCACCTAGGAATAGCTCATGGAGAGTTTGATCGCGAGTACACCCGTGACCACCACCGTCGAGTGCCTTCACCCCTTCCGAGGGACGGGTCGTACGCGCCTCGACGGTATGACGACAGGCGCCCGTATGGTAATGACCGCAGAGTTCCAGTCGACCCAAGAGAGCCTTGGTTAGGCGCAACGTCAGTCCTTGTCCAAGGTTTGGTCGACCGGAATAGAGCATACAAAGAGGGGTTGGATAGAGACATGCCCGATGGAAGAAGGGTCCACATTTCCGGCCCTGAGTATTTCGGAAGAGCCATCCGAACCACTGAGATCCCTCACAACTTCAGATTGGCGACTGGTGTCAGTAAGTTCATGGGCGAGTCGAAGCCTGACACTTGGTTGGAAGACTACCGAGTGGCTTTGCATATTGGTGGCGGCAGTGATGAGGTGGCCATGAAGCATCTCTCTTTGATGATTGAAGGTTCTGCCAGGGCTTGGCTGAATCAGTTGGCCCCTGGGAGCATTTTCAGTTGGGATGAGTTGGTCCGAGTGTTTACCAAAACGTTTGAGGGCACCTACAAGAGACCTGCTATTTTGTCTGAGTTGCAGCATTGCGTGCAGAAACAGAATGAGACCTTGAGAGATTACATCCAGAGTTGGATCACTCTTCACCACACGATGGAGAATGTATCGGATCACCAAGTAGTTTGTGTCTTTAAAGAAAGCGTTCGCTACAGAGAGCTCAATCTGAAGCTCGGTCGGACCGGAGATATGTCTCTGGCTCGGATGATGGATACTGCCACCAAGTACGCTAACAGTGAAGAAGAGGACCAACTCCGGAGTGACAAGAACAGACCAGCTGCCCAGGACACGGAGGAGGAAACTCCAGCGGGAAGCAGAAGCGAAAGGCTGAAGCTGTGGGCCCTGCTGAAGCAGCAGTTCTGAATCAAGGAAATTTCATAGGAAAGCCCAAAGGGCCTTGGAACCCTAAAAAAGGTGAAAGATCAAGCAGGAGATGATGTACTTGATTTTCCGTGTCATATACACACCAAAAAGGATGAAGAAGGGAATCTGATTATCCCCAAGCATACCACAACAGTGTTGACTCCTGATTCAGAGCTTCAGAGAAAGCCAACCTAGTGAAAAGGACAAAGAGTCTGATAAGGAGGAAGACAAAGAGGATGATGGTAGTTACCCCAATGTTAATGCCACCTTGGTGATTTTTGCTGACCTCGAGAGCAAAAGTCGACTGAAAGTTATTAATAGAGAGGTGAACATGGTTGCTCCGGCAACACAAAGATATTTGAAGTGGTCAAAAAAACCTATTACATTCGTCCAGTCTGACCACTTGCCGCATGTTGCTACCCCTAGACAGCAAGCGTTGGTGGTCAACCCAGTCGTTGGGGGCACCCGACTGACCAAGGTTTTGATGGATGGTGGCAGTGGACTGAATATATTGTACGTTGAGGCCCTCCGGGGGATGGGCATTCCGATGTCCAAACTCTGTGAGAGCAACATGACATTCCATGGTATCATCCCAGGAAAGAAAGCCGATTCACTCGTTTAGATCACTCTTGATGTGGTTTTCGGTGATTCCCTGAATTACCGCAAGGAGAAGTTGACGTTTGAGGTAGTGGATTTTGACAGTGCCTATCATGCCATTCTAGGCAGACCTGCTTATGCTAGTTTCATGGCTCGACCGTGCTATGTGTACCTCAAGTTGAAGATGCCTGGCCCCAAAGGCGTGATCACGGTCACTGGAAACTGGCAGAGAGCAGAAGATTGTCTCCAGAATGGTTCTTAGATCGCCGATGAGCAGATGGCAGCAGTAGAGTTTCAAGAATACCAGAAGACTGCAGATCCGAGTGATTTACTATGTGCCAAGAGGCCTGCCTCGGAGTCCACATTTCAGTCGGCCAGCGAGACAAAGCCGGTTCACATTCACCCGACCAATCCCAATGCTGCTCCGACCCATATCTCAATGACACTCGACAGCAAATAGGAAGAAGCGCTCATCCAGTTCCTCCGTGAGAACTGGGACATCTTTGCATGGAAGCCATCTCACATGCCAGTGTACCCATGGGACTGGCTGAGCACCGTTTGCAAGTCGACTCAAAGGAAAAACTTGTTAAAGAGCATCTCCGTTGGTCCGCCGCAGAGAAGAGAAAGGCAATTGGCGAGGAGGTGTCTCGGCTCCTGGCTGCCGAGTTCATCCGCGAGATATACCACTCCGAGTGGCTCGCCAATGTCGTTATGGTCCCCAAGAAAGACAAATCACTTTGAATGTGTATTGATTTCAAGCACATCAATCGGGCCTGCCCGAAAGATCATTTTCCTCTACCTCGCATCGACCAGATAGTCGCCTCAACTGCGGGATGTGAGCGATTGTCCTTTTTGGACAATTATTCCGGGCACCATCAGATCCGACTGTATGGACCTGATGATATAAATACAGCTTTCATCCCCCCGTTCGGGTGTTTTTGCTATGTTTCTATGCCCTTTGGCCTCAAGAATGCTGGTGCCACATTCATGCGCATGATTCAGAAGTGCCTGCTCACTCAAATTAGTCGGAATGTGGAAGCATACATGGATGACATAGTGGTTAAGTCACGAAAAGGTGACCGGCCTGCTAACTGACCTCGCTGAAACCTTTGCCAACTTAGGAAGGTATGATATCCAGCTCAATCCATCAAAGTGCACATTCGGAGTCCCAGGCAGAAAGTTACTCAGTTTTCTCATTTCTGAATGGGGGATCGACGCGAACCCAGAGAAGATTGGCACCATCCTCCGAATGAAGCGCCCTGTGCGTGTGCACGATGTTCAGAAGCTTACTGGTTGTTTGGCTGCATTGAGTTGATTCATCTCACGCCTCGGTGAAAAGGCATTGCCCCTTTACCAACTGATGAAGAAGTCTAACAAGTTTGAGTGGAATGACGAAGCTAAAGCAACATTTGAGAACTCAAAGCCCTGCTTTCCACCCAGTCGGTGCTTGCCGCTCCAGTCAGCAAGGAGCCTTTACTACTTTACATCGCAGCCACTGGACACGTTGTCAGCACAGTGCTCACGGTCGAGCGGGAAAAAGAAGGCAAAGCCTTCAAAGTTCAGCGCCATGTGTACTACATTTTGGAAGTCTTGACCCCGTCCAAGCAGATATGTCCTCATTATGAGAAGCTTATTTATGGGATTTACCTGACCACGAAGAAAGTTGCACACTACTTTTCAGACCACTCGGTTTCAGTCGTCAGCGATGCCCCGTTGTCAGAAATTCTAAATAACAGAGATGCAACTGGTCGAGTGGCAAAATGGGCGATTGAGCTCCTTCCTTTAGATATCAAGTTTGAGGCAAACAAAGCCATCAAGTCCCAAGCTATAGCAGATTTCCTCGCAGAGTGGATTGAATAATAGCAACCGACTCAGGTTCAGTCAGAGCTTTGGACTATGTTCTTCGATGGGTCCAAGATGTTGAATGGCTCTGGTGCAGGGGTGGTTTTGGTGTCCCCAAGAGGAGACAAGCTCAGTTATGTCCTCCAGATCCACTTTGATTCTTCAAACAATGAAGCTGAGTATGAGGCATTATTGTATGGGTTGCGTATGGCCATTTCACTCGGCGTCCGGCGCTTGATGGTCTAGGCGACTCAGACTTAGTGGTTAATCAAGTAATGAAGGAATGGGACGTCAGGAGTCCAGCAATGAACGGTTCTTGCAATGCAGTGAGAAAGCTAGAGAAGAAGTTTGAGGGGTTAGAGCTCCACCACATAGCCCGAATCAAGAATCAAGCTGCTGACGATCTGGCGAAGATAGGTTCCACTCGGAAGCAACATGTTCTTGGAGCATCTCCACACCTTGTCAGTACAAGAAGATCCCTTCAAGGAAGAGCCCTCGCAACCGATAAGTTCAACCAATCCGACTGAGATTGAAGTTCCAGCTGTGGTCGACTTGATCATGGAAGTCTTAGTGATCATGCCCGATTGGACGGTGCCGTACATCGCATACCTGCTCAGGCAGGAACTCCTAGAGGACGAGGATGAGGCTCGCCAGATAGTCTGTCGATCGAAAGCTTTCACCATGGTAAAAGGGCAGCTTTACAGAGAAAGTGTCACAGGAGTGGCTCAACGCTGCATCACCGCAGAAGAAGGTCGAATGATCCTAAACGATATCCACTCGGGGACCTTTAGTCACCATGTGTATTCTTGGAAAGCATACTTAGTGGGATTCTATTGGCCTCGTGCGAATGAGATGGCAAAGGATATTGTCGACAAGTGCGCGGGTTGCCAGTTCTACTCCAACATCTCTCACAAGCCTGCGTCTGCCTTGAAGACTACTCCACTCGTCTAGCCATTTGCAGTATGGGGGTTGGATATAGTTGGACCCTTCAAGACTGGCAGAAGTGGTTTCACTCATTTGGTCATGGCAGTCGACAAGTTCACTAAATGGATCGAAGCCAAGCCTATCAAAAACCTTGACTCAAGCACTGCCGTCAGTTTCGTCAGGGAGTTGATATTCAGATATGGAATCCCTCACAGCATTATCACAGATAACGGCTCCAACTTTAATTCCGATGAGTTTAAGGCGTTCTGTGCTTCCCAGGACACTCAGGTTGACTACGTGTCTATTGCACACCCGTAGTCGAATGGGCAAGCAGAAAGGGCGAATGATTTGATCCTTCAAGGGCTGAAACCCCAACTGATGCGCGACCTCAAGCACGCTGCCGAAGCTTGGGTGACTGAGTTACCATTGGTCCTATGGGGGCTAAGAACAATGTCGAACCGGTCGACTGACCGAACCCCTTTCTTCTTGGTGTACGACGCTGAGGGTGTACTTCTGAGTGACTTGCTGCACAACGCTCCCCGAGTGGAACCCTTCTCAGAAACTGAAGCAGAACAGGCACGCCAAGATGCAGTTGATCTCCTAGAAGAAGAACGGGAGATGGCTCTGATCCGCTCGACCATCTATCAGTAAGATCTGCGTTGATTCCATGCCCGTAATGTCAGAGGTCGAGCGTTCCAGGAAGCAGACCTTGTGCTCTGAGTGGATCAGAAGCGGCCTCACAAGCTCGCCCCGGCCTGGGAAGGTCCCTTCATCATCACCAAGGTGCTTCACAACAGAGCATACCACATCTACAACGTAGCCAAGAACATGGACGAGCCACACACGTGGAACGCAGAGCTGCTTCGCCCATTCTATACCTAAACCACTCGGATCGATGAGTTGTAATAAGAGTCATTCAGTTTGCTTAAGATAAGATTTATGCAATATCTTAACGATTGATTTCCCGTAATCGTTTGTGTCCGAATCCCCCAGTGGGAGGCTTAGTCGCGAACCTGATTCACCTAAGTTAAAAAACATTCTGAGTGGAGAGCAATCCTCCCACTCGGGGGCTTAGCTGCGACCCCGTACTCGCCTAAGTTAAAAAACATTCCGAGTGGAGAGCAATCCTCCCACTCGGGGGCTTAGCTGCGACCCCGTACTCGCCTAAGTTAAAAAACATTCAAAGTGGAGAGCAATCCTCCCACTCGAGGGCTTAGCTGTGACCCCGTACTAGCATAAGTTAAGAAACATTCCGAGTGGAGAGAAATCCTCCCATTCGGGGGCTTAGCTGCGACCCCGTGCTCGCCTAAGTTAAAAAACATTCCAAGTGGAGAGCAATTCTCCTACTAGGGGGCTTACCTGCAACCCTGTACTCGCCTAAGTTAAAAAAACATTCTG
>NC_041391.1:437848407-437898595 GCF_002162155.2 Triticum dicoccoides | reverse complement strand
GCGACCCCGTATTCACCTAAGTTAAAAAACATTCCAAGTGGAGAGCAATCCTCCCACTCAGGGGCTTAGTTGCGACCCCGTACTCGCCTAAGTTAAAAAAATGCTCCGAGTGGAGAGCAATCCTCCCACTCAGGGGCTCAGCTGTGACACCGTACTTGCCTAAGTTAAAAAACATTTTGAGTGGAGAGAAATCCTCCCACTCGGGGACTTAGCTGTGACCCCTTACTCACCTAAGTTAAAAAACGCTCCGAGTGGAGAGCAATCCTCCCACTCGGGGGCTTAGCCGCGACCCCGAACTCGCCTAAGTCACAAATATCTTCTGAGCTACTTCACAAGTACAATGTGCGCTCCATCCCGGTCCGCAAGGACAACGAGGTGTCGACTAAACACATCGTTAGAGCTACGTCACAAGTACAACGTACGCTCCATCCCGATCCGCAAGGACGACAAGGTGTCGACTGAACACATCGTCAGAGTTGCGTCACAAGTACAACATACGCTCCATCCCGATCCGCAAGGACGATGAGGTGTTGATCGATCACGTCGTCTGAGCCACTCGACAAAGAGTGGAAGGGTCAAGTTCCACTCAGAATCAAGAAACATCTGAAAGCAATAAAGGCAAATCCGTCGTATTCAAATAAAACCAAGTTAAGATAAATCCTGCAAAAGTTCAGAACCACAATGGGCAGAAGTACTCAGGCATCAAGCCTAAAAGAGTTTAACGGTTACAAAACCACTCGCATTCTGAGGCAAATAAAGGTGGGGCATAATGTTTGTTCACTCGGCGGGAGGAGGACTTGCTGGCTCGACGAAGCTGTCAAGGTCGATGTTGTGTGTGATATGAGTAGCAACGTCGATGAAGGTGTCCATGAAGGACTGGAAGTTGAGCTTCTTGATGTTGGCAACCTTGAGTGCCGGCAGCTTGTCTTTTTTGATGTCCTTGTGGTGGACTCGGACCAACGACAGAGCAACATCGGCGCCACAACGAGCAGACGACTTCTTCCACTCCCGCACTCGACCAGTGATTTCATTCAGTCGAGTCATCAGAGACTCGAGATCATTCTGGAGTTTTGCTTGGGGCCAGAGTTCAGTGTCAATCTGCAACATCGCCACCTTCAGACGACCAAGATAATCCACAACACTATCCAGACGAGACTCCAATCGTAGCACATTCATAGCGATGTCATCTTTGACAGGAGAGTTTATGGGGTCAAGACCTATCTCAATCCGCCCAGTCTCTGCTTTGAAGTCTTGACAGAGTTCTGCACATACGAAATAGCGGTGAGTCGACAGTTAAATAATGAGTCGACAATGGCAAATCAGTCGGACGAGAGGAAGTACCTTCAAGCTTCAGGACCAGTTTCTCAGCGAGCCGCCCCGGATAAGCCTCCAGTTTGCCCTTCTTCGCCGTGAGATTTCCAACCTTGTCAGTCAAGGTATCGTTGTCCTTCTTCAGTCTCGCAACCTCCTGGTTGGCTTCAGTAAAGGCGGTCATCAGCTTGGAGTTCTCTTCTTCCAACTTGTTGAATGAGGCCAGCTTCTTATCAGCGAGTGTTGTTTTCTCTCACGCCTCCTTTTGTGCTACGGCAAGGTCTTGATCCTTCTTGTCCAGAGCCTGCTTCATTTTCTCTAAAGAAATAACATTCTTCAGACGAGCTTGGATCTGATGGTTTTCACTATGCACATCTGTTCGAGTGGAGTCACTCGGTTCAAGAGACTAAAAGGAAAAAACTCATAAGGTGGACAGTCGACAGATTATTACCTCCCATGGTAGTTGCTTCTTCCTGGGCCTTCTGGAGATCATTCTTGGCCAGCTCCAGGTCGGGGTTGAGGCTGGTCCACTTCCTCTCCAATTCAGCAAATTGGGCTCTAAGATCACAAGATTTCCGCGGTCAGCAAATAAGATATGTCAGTCGACAGAAACAAAGGCCAATCACAGCAAAAATTGCTCTAAGACTACCGCCAAATCAAACATTCAACAGTAGTCTCGGGGACTACACCTAGTGGGTGCACTTGGCATGCCCCCACTGGTATGGTTTTCCACTCTGCATGGTCTACCCAGCATGAGTATAAAAAAAGAGAGAGAACAATGAAGACCCCAGTCGACTGGCAGCAGTTGACCACGGTCTCGGGGAATACACCTAGTGGGTGCACTTGGCATGCCCCCACTGGTCTAGTTTTCCACTCTCCATGGTCTGCCTAGCATGATTCCACTCAGGTCAAGCTATTCAACCGAGTGAAAGAACAATGAAGTGACATTCGACTAAGACCCCTGCCGCATCAAACATCCGACGGCGGTCTCGGGGACTACACCCAGTGGGTGCACTTTGCGTGCCCCCACTGGTTCAGAGACACAATCGACTCAACTTGGTCGACTCAAGTGGAAGAACTATTCAACACTAAGTCAAAACACCCAGTGGGTGATTGGATGCAAAATGCAGACTCATGATAGATGCACATAAAGATTCCAAAACGCTCAGCCATGGGCATCTTACGGACAATGAAGCAGCAATTGGAACTACCACATCATAGCAAGGCAAAAACCAAATCGAGAGATCAGTCGGAAACCAATTGACCTTGACATTGACATGCAGAGCAGAGCTAGCATTATAGGCAGCTGATAACCAACAAGTGTAGGGGATCGCAACAGCTTTCGAGGGTAAAGTGTTCAACCCAAATTTATTGATTCGACACAAGGGGAGCCAAAGAATATTATTGAGTATTAGCAGTTGAGTTGTCAATTCAACCACACCTAGATAACTTAGTATCTGCAGCAAAGTGTTTATTAGCAAAGCAGTATGATAATAAAGGTAACGATAGCAAAAGTAATATTTTTTGGGTTTTGTAGTGATTGTAACAATAGCAACGGAAAAGAAAATAAGTGAAACACAAGATGTGAAAAGCTCGTAGGCATTGGATTAGTGATGGATAATTATGTCGGATGCGATTCCTCATGTAATAGCTATAACATAGGGTGACACAGAACTAGCTCCAATTCATCAATGTAATGTAGGCATGTATTCCGTAAATAGTCATACATGCTCATGGAAAAGAACTTGCATGACATCTTTTGTCCTACTCTCCCGTGGCAGCGGGGTCCTAGCGGAAACTAAGGGATATTAAGGCCTCCTTTTAATAGAGAACCGGAACAAAGCATTAGCAAATAGTGAATACATGAACTCCTCAAACTATGGTCATCACCGAGAAGTATCCCGATTATTGTCACTTCGGGGTTGTCGGATCATAACACATAATAGGTGACTATAGACTTGCCAAATAGGATCAAGAACACACATATATTCATGAAAACATAATAGGTTCAGATCTGAAATCATGGCACTCGGGCCCTAGTGACAAGCATTAAGCATAGCAAAGTCATAGCAACATCAATCTCAGAACATAGTGGATACTAGGGATCAAACCCTAACAAAACTAACTTGATTACATGGTAAATCTCATCCAACCCATCACTGTCCAGCAAGCCTACGATGGAATTACTCACGCACGGCGGTGAGCATCATGAAATTGGTGATGGAGGATGGTTGATGATGAGGACAGCGACGAATCCCCCTCTCCAGAGCCCCGAACAGACTCCAGATCAACCCTCCCGAGAGAGATTAGGTCTTGGCGACGGCTCTGTATCGTAAAACATGATGAAACTTTCTCTCTGATTTTTTTCTCCGCGAGACGGAATATATGGAGTTGGAGTTGAGGTTGGCGGAGCCTTAGGGGGCCCATGAGACAGGGGGCACGCCCAGGGGGGTGGGCGTGCCCCCACCCTCGTGGATAGGGTGTGGGCCCCTGGTCTTGATTCTTTCGCTAGTATTTTTTATATTTTCCAAAAAGTGCCTCCGTGGATTTTCAGGACATTTCAAGAACTTTTGTTTTCTACACATAAAACAACATCATGGCAGTTCTGCTGAAAACAACGTCAGTCCGGGTTAGTTTCATTCAAATCATGCAAGTTAGAGTCCAAAACAAGGGCAAAAGTGTTTGGAAAAGTAGATACGTTGGAGACGTATCAACTCCCCCAATCTTAAACCTTTGCTTGTCCTCAAGCAATTCAGTTGATAAACTGAAAGTGATAAAGAAAAACTTTTACAAACTCTGTTAGCTCTTGTTGTTGTAAACATGCAAAGCCAGCATTCAGGTTTCAGCAAATATTATGAACTAACCATACTCACAATAACACCTCGGTCTCACAATTACTCATATCAATAGCATAATCAGCTAGCGAGCCATAATAATAAAACTCAGATGACAACACTTTCTTGAAACAATCATAACATGATATAACAAAATGGTATCTCGCTAGCCCTTTCTAAGACCGCAAAACATAAATGCAGAGCACCTTTAAAGATCAAGGACTGACTAAACATTATAATTCATGGTAAAAGAGATCCAGTCAAGTCATACCCAATATAAACCAATAGTAATGAATGTAAATGATAGTGTGCTCTCCAGCGGGTGCTTTTTAATAAGAAGGGATGATGACTCAACATAAATGTAAATAGATAGGCCCTTCACAGAGGGAAGCAGGGATTTATAGAGGTGCCAGAGTTCGATTTTAAAATAGAGATTGAATAACATTTTGAGCGGCATACTTTCGCTGTCAATGCAACAACTATGAGATGGATGTATCTTCCATACTACATGCATTATAGGCAGTTCCCAAACAGAATGGTAAAGGTTTATACTCCCCCAACCACCAACAAGCATCAACCCATGGCTTGCTCGAAACAACGAGTGCCTCCAACTAACAACAACCCTGGGGGAGTTTTGTTTAATTATTTTGATTTGATTTGATCTTTTTGGATCATGGGACTGGGCATCCCGGTTACCAGCCTTTTTTCGTGAATGAGAAGCGGAGTCCACTCCTCTTGCGAATAACCCACCTAGCATGGAAGATATAGGCAGCCCTAGTTGAAACATTAACTGCTCGAGCATACAAAACAGAATTTCATTTGAAGCTTTAGAGTTTGGCACATACAAATTTACTTGGAATGGAAGGTAGATACCGCATAAAGGAAGGTATGGTGGACTCATATGGAACAACTTTGGGGTTTAAGGAGTTTGGATGCACAAGCAGTATTCCCTCTTAGTACATGTGAAGGCTAGCAAAAGACTAGGAAGCGACCAACTGAGAGAGCGACAACAGTCATAAACATGCATTAAAATTAATTCACAACGAGTACAAGCATGAGTAGACTATAATCTACCATGAACATAAATATCATGAAGGCTATGTTGATTTGTTTCAACTACATGCGTGAACATGTGCCAAGTCGAGTCACTCAATTCATTCAAAGAAGGATACCATCCCATCATACCACATCATAATCATTCTAATAGCATGTTGGCACACAAGGTAAACCATTATAACTCATAGCGAATCAAGCATGGCACAAGTAACTACAATCTCTAAATGTCATTGCAAATATGTTTACTTCATAATAAGCTGAATCAGGAACGATGAACTCATCATATTTACAAAAACAAGAGAGGTCGAGTTCATACCAACTTTTCTTATCTCAATAAGTCCATCATATATCGTCATTATTGCCTTTCACTTGCACGACCGAACGATGTGTATTATAATAATAATAATGCACGTGCATTGGACTAAGCTGGAATCTGCAAGCATTCAACTCAAGAGAGAAGACAAGGTAATATGGGCTCCAAGTTAAATAAACAATCATGCATATGAGAGCCACTAAACATTTACAGTATGGTCTTCTACTCTCGACCCCCAAAGAAAAGAAAAGAAAAGAAAACTATTTACACGGGAAAGCTCCCAACAAGTAAGAAGAAGAACGAGAAATCTTTTTGGGTTTTCATTTTAATTCTACTACAAGCATAGAAATTAAACTAACTATATTTTTTTGGGGTTTTCTTAAGATTTATCAAACACACAAGAAGAAAACCAGAAAAAGAAATTTAAACTAGCATGGATAATACAATGAAATAGTATGAGCACCGACGACTAAAATAGTGTGTGAACATGAATGTAAAGTCGGTGAGAAATACGTACTCCCCCAAGCTTAGGCTTTTGGCCTAAGTTGGTCTAATACAAGGGACCGCCTGGCTGATATCCGTAGTTGTAGCTGGGGTCGTACTGAGATGCAGCAGCAATTGCCTCCTGAGCTGCGGCATGTTGGCGAGCAGCCTCCGCTCTCCCCTCGTGTTCAGCTGCTTCCTCCCTGGTAACAACATATCTTCCTTTTGCCTCATAATCAAAAAGGAGAGGAGAAGGAAGAGTAACATGGACGACATTGCGTCTATCATAGATTAGTCGATACTGGAGGAATTATTCATTCCTCCTAAGAAAATGATGGTTGACCATAGCGTCATAATCTAAATAAGCAGGAGGTAACATCATATCCCCTCTCGTGGGGCTATACCAAGATAATTTTCCACATGGGTTGCATAAATTCCTCCAAATAAATCTCCAACTCTATCATTATTCTGCAACCTACATGCAACTATTTCCCCCAAGTTATAACCTTTATAACCTAACATAGCACTCTTGAGGACACACAGATCAGGGACACACATATGACATGCTTCATCTTTACCGTTAATGCATCTACCAATGAAGAGAGCAAAATAATGTATAGCAGGAAAATAAATGCTCCCTATGGTAGCTTGTGCTATGTCCTTGGATTCTCCCACAGTAATACTAGCAAGGAAGTCTCTAAATTCAGATTTATGGGGATCATTAATATTACCCCACTGCGGAAGTTTGCAAGCAGTTGTAAAATCCTCTAAGTCCATGGTATAAGATGTATCATAAATATCAAATAGGACACTAGGAGAATTACGCGTACTGTTATATTTAAACCTCCGCACAAAGGAATCAGTCAATTGATAGTACTGAGGACACTTATCTTGTAAGAAGTCCTCTAGATCAGCATTACGCACGTACGCGTCAAATTCCTCCTTAAAGCCTGCTTCGACCATAAAATCGTCGGATGGCCACTCACAAGCTCGAACATCTGTGTCCCTCGGTAATTCAACATCTTGCTCACGTATAGCAATCCTGGGCCCTTTCTTCACAGAAGAACCACCTTGGTACATTCTCCTAGACATAATTCTTTTTCTGAAAAATTTCTGAAATTTTAGTAACTTCAAAATAAAAGTGAATAAAACTAAACAAGATTGATAGCAACTACTCCTACAAGTGCCTAGAGCCTATATCATGCATTAGAATTGCTTGGGACCACATAAATTTAACATGCAAGCTCAAGAACATGGTCACCTATGCAGCAAAAATTTGCAATGAATAAAGCACTAGAACAAAAACAAATTGGACCAATGGAGGAGTCACATACCAAGCAACAATCTCCCAAAGCAGTTTTGTGAATGGAGCTTTGAGCAAGGTGATCGAAAATCGCAGTAAAATGAGCTAGAACTCGTGCTTGAGCTGGATGGGGATTTTTTTGGGAAGAAGATGGAGTGTGTGGGTGCTGGCATAAGTGGAGGGGGCCACAAGGGGCCCACGAGACAGGGGGCGCGCCCAGGGTAGGTGGGCGCGCCCTCCACTCTCGTGGCCTGGTGCTTGCCCCTCCTGCAGTGATTTTAGTGCCTAAAATCCTCAAATATTCCATAAAAAATCATACTAAATTTGCAGGGCATTTGGAGCACTTTTATTTTCGGGATATATTTTATTGCACGGATAATTCAGAAAATAGACAGATAAAACTATTTTTTCTTTATTTATTCTAAATAACAAAAAGTAAAACGAGGGTACAGGAGATTGTGCCTTCTAATTTCATCCATCTTGTGATCATCAAAATGAATCCACTAACAAGGTTGATCAAGTCTTGTTAACAAACTCATTCCGAATAACACGGAATCGGAGAAATTTAGATAACACAAAGTTACCTCAATGGGGATATGAACATCCCCAATAATAAGAATATCATACTTTTTCTTGACAGTAGGGAGAGGAAATTCAAAACCTCCAATAATAATAGTTGGAACTTTTCCAATAGAATTGATGCTATGAACTTGAGATTGTTTCCTCGGAAAGTGTACCGTATGCTCATTACCATTAACATGAAAAGTGACATTGCCTTTGTTGCAATCAATAACAGCCCCTGTAGTATTCAAAAAAGGTCTACCAAGGATAATCGGCACACTATCGTCCTTGGGAATGTCAAGAATAACAAAGTCCGTTAAGATAGTGACATTTCCAACCACAACAGGCACATCCTCACAAATACCGACAGGTATAGCAGTTGATTTATCAGCCATTTGCAAAGATATTTCAGTAGGTGTCAACTTATTCAATTCAAGTCTACGATATAAAGAGAGAGGCATAACACTAACACCGGCTCCAAGATCACATAAAGTAGTTCTAACATAATTTCTTTTAATGGAGCATGGTATAGTTGGTACCCTGGGGTCTCCAAGTTTCTTTGGTATTCCACGCTTAAAAGTGTAATTAGCAAGCATGGTGAAAATTTCAGCTTCCGGTATCTTTCTTTTATTTGTAGTGATATCCTTCATATACTTAGCATAGGGATTTACTTTAAGCATATCAGTTAAGCACATACGTAAGAAGATAGGTCTAATCATTTCAGCAAAGCGCTCAAAATCCTCATCATCCTTTGTCTTGGATGGTTTAGGAGGAAAGGGCATGGGTTTCTGAACCCATGGTTCTCTTTCTTTACCGTGCTTCCTAGCAACAAAATCTCTCTTATCATAACGTTGATTCTTTGATTGTGGGCTATCAAGATCAACAGCAGGTTCAATCTCTACTTCATTGTTTTTGCTAAGTTGAGCATCAACATGAACATTATCTTTAACATTATCACTAGGTTCATGTTCATCACCTGATTGTGTTTCAGCATCAGAGATAGAGATGTCATTGGGATTCTCAGGTGTGTCTACAGCAGGTTCACTAGAAGCATGCAAAGTCCTATCGTTTTTCTTTTTCTTATTTTTAGAAGAACTAGGTGCCTCTAAATTGTTTCTCTGAGAATCTTGCTCGATTCTCTTAGGGTGGCCTTCAGGATACAAAGGTTCCTGAGTCATTCTACCAGTTCTAGTAGCCACTCTAATAGCAAAGTCATTTTTATTAATTAATTCATCAAGCAGATCATTTTGAGCTTTAAGTACTTGTTCGGCTTGAGTAGCAACCATAGAAGCATATTTGCTAATGAGTTTAAGTTCACCTTTAACTCTAGCCATATTATCGCTCACGCGTCCTATCTCGAAAGCATTATTCTTTAATTCTCTACCAACATAAGCATTAAAACTTTCTTGTCTAGGCATAAAGTCATCAAATTCATCTAAGCATGGGCTATGGAATTTAGTAGAGGGAATTTCAACTTTATCATATCTATAGAGAGAATTTACCTTTACTACCTGTGTCGGGTTATCAAGACAATGTGGTTCTTCAACAGGTGGTATATTAAGACCATGTATTTCTTCAATAGGTGGTAAATTCTTAACATCTTCAGCTTTTATACCTTTTTCTTTCATTGATTTCTTTGCCTCTTGCATATCTTTAGGACTGAGAAATAAAACACCTCTCTTCTTCGAAGTGCGTTTAGGAATAGGCTCAGGAGTTGGCTCAATTGCTTCAGGAATTGCCTCAGGAATTGGCTCAGGGAGAGTCCAATTATTTTCATTAGTCAACATATTATTCAATAGTAATTCAGCTTCGTCGACTATTCTTTCCCTGGAAACACAACCGACACAACTATCCAAGTAGTCCTTGGAAGTATCGGTTAGTCCATTATAAAAGATATCAAGTATGTCATTTTTCTTAAGAGGATGATCAGGCAAAGCATTAAGTAATCGGAGAAGCCTCCCCCAAGCTTGTGGGAGACTCTCTTCTTTGATTTGCACAAAATTATATATTTCCCGTAAGGCAGCTTGTTTCTTATGAGCAGAGAAATATTTAGCAGAGAAGTAATAAATCATATCTTGGGAACTACGCACACAACCAGGAGCAAGAGAATTATACCAAGTCTTAGCATCACCCTTTAATGAGAACGGAAATATCTTAAGGATATAATAATAGCGAGATTTATCATCATGAGTAAACAGGGTGGCTATATCATTCAACTTGGTAAGATGTGCCACAACAATTTCAGATTCAAGGCCATAAAAAGGATCAGATTCAACTAAAGTAATAATCTCAAGATCAACAGAGAATTCATAATCATTATTAGTAACACAAATAGGTGAAGTAGCAAAAGCAGGGTCAAGTTTCATTCTAGCATTAAGAGACTGCTTCTTACATTTAGCTAATAGTTTCTTAAGATCATATCTATCATTGCAAGCAAAGATAGCTCTAACAGCTTCTTCATTCATAACATAACCCTCAGGAACAACAGGCAATTCATAATCATTGGGAGAATTTTCATCATCACTATCATCAATAATATCATCTTCAATAATTTCATTCTCTCTAGCCCTAGCAAGTTGTTCATCAAGAAATTCACCTAATGGCAAAGTAGGATCACGCATAGAAGTAGTTTCATCATAAGTATCATTCATAGCAAAAGTGGCATCATCAATAACATGAGACATATTAGAATTCATAGCAGTAGCAGGTTTAGGCATCGCAAGCTTACTCAAAACAGAAGAAGAATCTAGTGCAGAGCTAGATGGCAGTTCCTTACCTCCCCTCGTAGTTGAGGGAAAAATCTTGGTTCTTTCGTCTTTCAAGTTCTTCATAGTGATCAACAGATATAAATCCCAAGTGACTCAGATAATAGAGCTATGCTCCCCGGCAACGGCGCCAGAAATTAGTCTTGATAACCCACAAGTGTAGGGGATCGCAACAGATTTCGAGGGTAAAGTATTCAACCCAAATTTATTGATTCGACACAAGGGGAGCCAAAGAATATTATTGAGTATTAGTAGTTGAGTTGTCAATTCAACCACACCTGGATAACTTAGTATCTGCAACAAAGTGTTTAGTAGCAAAGCAGTATGATAATAAAGGTAACGATAGCAAAAGTAATATTTCTAGGTTTTGTAGTGATTGTAACAATAGCAATGGAAAAGTAAATAAGAGAAACACAAGATGTGAAAAGCTCGTAGGCATTGGATCAGTGATGGATAATTATGTCGGATGCGATTCCTCATGTAATAGCTATAACATAGGGTGACACAGAACTGACTCCAATTCATCAATGTAATGTAGGCATGTATTCCGTAAATAGTCATACGTGCTTATGGAAAAGAACTCGCATGACATCTTTTGTCCTACCCTCCCATGGCAGCGGGGTCCTAGCGGAAACTAAGGGATATTAAGGCCTCCTTTTAATAGAGAACCGGAACAAAGCATTAGCACATAGTGAATACATGAACTCCTCAAACTATGGTCATCACCGAGAAGTTCCTAATTATTGTCACTTCGGGGTTGTCGGATCATAACACATAATAGGTGACTATAGACTTGCAAGATAGGATCAAGAACACACATATATTCATGAAAACATAATAGGTTCAGATCTGAAATCATGGCACTCAGGCCCTAGTGACAAGCATTAAGCATAGCAAAGTCATAGCAACATCAATCTCAGAACATAGTGGATACTAGGGATCAAACCCTAACAAAACTAACTTGATTACATGGTAAATCTCATCCAACCCATCACCGTCCAGCAAGCCTACGATGGAATTACTCACGCACGGCGGTGAGCATCATGAAATTGGTGATGGAGGATGGTTCATGATGACGACAGCGACGAATCCCCCTCTCCGGAGCCCCGAACGAACTCCAGATCAGCCCTCCCGAGAGAGATTAGGGCCTGGCGGCGGCTCCATATCGTAAAACGCGATGAAACTTTCTCTCTGATTTTTTTCTCCGCGAGACGGAATATATGGAGTTGGAGTTGAGGTCGGCGGAGCCTCAGGGGGCCCACGAGACAGGGGGCGCGCCCAGGGGGGTGGGCGCGCCCCCCCCACCCTCGTGGACAGGGTGTGGCCCCCTGGTCTTGATTCTTTCGCCAGTATTTTTTATATTTTCCAAAAAGTGCCTCCGTGGATTTTCAGGACATTCCGAGAACTTTTGTTTTCTACACATAAAATAACATCATGGCAGTTCTGCTGAAAACAGTGTCAGTCCGGGTTAGTTTCATTCAAATCATGCAAGTTAGAGCCCAAAACAAGGGCAGAAGTGTTTGGAAAAGTAGATATGTTGGAGACGTATCAGCAGCCTGACTGGCCTCGTGCACCACCTTCATCTGCTCCATCATAAGGTTTGCTTGGAGTAGAGCTTCCCTGGCGGCACCCGCCGGGTCGTCTGGAGTGTGATGTGCTGCAAAGAGCGATGACGGCAGTACAGTCGAAGTGATCACGGGATCTGAAGCATGGAGCTGTGCAGGCGAAGAAGAGACTTGAGCAGTCGACACCGAGGGACGTTCATGCGACAACGGATTGACAAAAGAAACGTTGGCCCGAGCCATATCTCCGGATCGATGGACCACCGCCTCCGGCGCTGATGTTGACTGAGGCTCCTTGCTTACGGCCGCCCTCCTGCTCGAAGCCCTGCTCCTCCTTCCCATAGTTTTCAGAGGCACTTCTTCATTGTTGTCTGGAAGTTCAATGACGTCCCGCGAAGCTACAACAAAATGCAACCATAGGAGCCCAATCGACCGACAACCCAGTCGACGAAACAAGTTTAGGACTGCAAGATCGTACCAGCTTCGGAAGTAGCCACATCGTCAGTCTCTTCATCACCTTGGGCCTTGTCAATATCCATGGAGGTCCCGGAAGTTGCAGCACTGAAAAATTCATAATCCACTCGGTTAGAGCTACAGTATGAGTCAGTAGGAAAACAAAGAAAGACAGAACACTCACGCAGAAGCAACAGGAACGTCCATCTTGATCTTGGGCAAGGTCTTCTGAGACTTTGAAGGGGCAACCTTGGGATGCTTGGCGACCTTCTCTGACGGCTCCGGAGTCGAGGTCCGAGTGCGCTTATGCATTTGCGTGCTCGGAGCCCCAGTTTTGTTACGCCCGCCCGCTGGATCATGGAATTGCTTGGATCGACGCTTCGTGCGAGGTGGTGAGTCAACCTCCTTTTCTTCATCATCCGACTCATCATTCTCTTCCTCATCTTCATCATCAGGAGATTGCCAGTCGGCGCTCTCCTCTGTGCTATCCGCTCCCTCCTGGACTTGCTCCTCAGCTTGTTCCCCGTTCGTCATCGAATACATCTCAGTATAAACCTGCAAGGCAAGAAGTTAATCAAACATCAATCGGATTCAGAAATAGTTGCAAGACAGATTGAAGTACACTCAGCAGCAAGGATCAGACCTTGTCCGGCTGGTTGTCAGCGTCGAATGCATCGACTCTCCTGGCCCCCTGGGGTTGTCTTTGTTCCCGGTAATGCTCCTCAGCCACAGGGCCACCATCTCATCGGAAACCTCCTCTAGGTGGGCCCGAGCGGTGTCGTTGGAGCCCGAGTACATCCACATCGAGTGGTCACGGGCTTGAAGCGGCTGGATGCGTCGATTGAGGAACACCTCCAACGAATCCATGCTAGTTACACCCTGACGTACCAACTGAACTACCCTCTCGACCAACATGTCCATCTCTACTTTCTCTGCTGCGGTCACAATCAGTGAAGAAGGTTGCTGGACTCGATCTAGGGAAAAGGGAGGAAGACCGGTCGACTGACCTGGGGTTGCAATGTCCTAGCAATAGAACCAGGTCGATCGACTGCCAGCCCCTAACCGTCTCGGGAAGTGTCATAGGAGGAAAAGTGCTCCTCTTCCGCATCTGAATCCCTAAACCTCCGCACATTTGGATCACGTGCGTCCTCTCGTCATTAGGATTTGCCTTCTTCAGGGTTTGGGAATGGACTATGAAAATGTGTTTGAAGAGACCCCAGTGCGGTCGGCAGCCCAAAAAGTTTTCGCACATAGAGACGAATGCAACAAGATATGTGATGGTGTTGGGAGAGAAATGGTGGAATTAAGCACCGAAAAAGTTCAGAAAGCCCCGGAAGAAAGGATGCGGGGGAAGGGAGAAACCATGGTCGACGTTGGTGGCGAGAAGGACACACTCACCCACCCGCGGCTGAGGCTCTATTTCGTCCCCCGGCAGCCTCGAAGACCCGGCGGCGACCAAGCCCGCGGCGGCCAGATCTACGAGATCCTCTAGCCGGAGCGTAGAACGGATCCAGTCTCCCTGAATCCAACCCGGCGGCAGCCCGGACCTCGACGACGACCCCCGATTCATATTCTTGCCCTTCGCCATCGCCGTCGCCTTTTTTGCGTGCTCCAGCGCCGCCATCTTGTCCTTCACCATGGTAGCAGGCTGCGCACTGGCGGAGCGGATGCGTCGAGGGTGACAGAGGATGCGGTGGAGAATCAGAGGAAGAAGGAGGGGAATGGGAGCGCACAGTGTAGACGCATCGGCCTCGACGCCTTTTAAGGGCCTACATCCGAGTGGCTGACGCGCGGCCCCGAGCGATCCTGTCAAATCCTGCAACAGTCGCACACCGGATACGTGGCGAAAAAGGTGGTGTGAAACTCGAGGCGCCCCTGTCTAGCTGTCCCGTTTACTACGGCGTGCTCCGCCTTGCACGCTTCCCCAAATTTTCGAATCCCGTGGGTTTCGGGAACCGCAGTAACCAATCGCGCTGAAGATTTCGCATCATAGCAACACTCGAAGAGTGCCAGCATAAGTTTACTTCAACCTCTGAATCGATCAAGGCGACTGAAATGAAGCCGAAGTTTCAACATAGACCTCAAATCCAGTATGAAAGCTTGTGAAGCATAAGAGTGAAGGCAGGGCCAACTTCAACTTTCTTTTCACTCGGACCTCAATCTATTCAGGGGCTAATGAGAATGCCATAGACCTAGGGTAGGGTCATTTGCCTGGCCTATACGCCCTACCCAAGGTCACTACCCAAGAAGCAAGGACATTCAAAGCACAGCAGGAAGTATCAACTGAAGCCGTCGAGTGAAATCCACTCGACGAGTCACCTCACTCGGATTACCGCCCAATTTCACTCAACCTCAATGGAGTCATTCGACCATACAAGAAACCACTCGAAGTACAGAAGACCTAGAATCACTCAGGATGGCAACGGTCAGGCGTTCACTCCGTAGTCTTAAAGATCATTAATAGCACTTTATAGCTGGCGTTACCAGTAACGCCCTATCTTAATATAAATTGAACCCCTGTAACGGAGGACGGCTGGGTTCCTGACGCACTCTATATGAGCCACCCCTCCTCTGGGACAAGGGTTCGCACCCCTTGTAACACACACTCATATTCCAGTCGACCGCCTCAGGGCACCGAGACGTAGTGCTTTTACCTCCTCCGAGAGGGGTCTAAACTCGTAAACTCGTGTGTACAACCTCGCCGTAGCTAGGACTTCGCCTTCTCATACGTATCTCCTATTTTTGTTGTCAGACTTAGACACTTAGTACCACAGCAGTCATGACCCGTGCGTACCTACTTTGGATTAAAACAGAGAGCGCGTTAAAACAGAGCGGGGAATCTACTAAAGCAAATCACAGGGGACTCTGGTTGGATTTAACCCGGCCATGACCCGTGCCTACCGACTTTGGGTATCGCGCAAGCTACAGCCTGCTGATTTACAGCGGGGGTGTAGGGCGGTTTGGCTGGGCATCCTCCTACTCTATGGCCAGCATGTGCACGGGTGCGTGCAGGGTCAACCGCGAACTGTCCCTTGGTACTGCAGACTGCAGAGCCATGCATGAATAAAGCAAGGTTAGTTAATTAATTCCGGCATTACCATGTCGCGGCACAACCTGCGTGATTTGCGTCGGCAGAAAATGGCCTCACAAAGCTCAGATGTTCGCAGGCTTCGATCGGCGATGCGGTCCGAAGAGAGCAGTTGCAAACTGGCGACAAAATCCAAGCGCATCTCATCCGTGGCATACCTTCGATCCCCGTGCCGTAGCTCACAAGCATGCATGCATGCACGTGATTGATTAATCTGTACGTAATACTAGTAGGTGTTGAAATCCCGGTTACTCTACAGTCTACACAGTAGCTTAGGGTGCTTAATTAGCTCTCACTTGGCTTGCTGGATCTGTTGATGCTGAACTCGATAGACCAGACTTTTTTTTTCCGAAACAGTGATAGACCGGACTTGGCTTGCTGGAAGTCAGAGTGCTGCCTGACAGTTTTCTCGGTAACATGACGGTAAGTTGAATATGTCATGTCACCATGTGCCATATATATGACCCTACTACTCGATCAAGTCCAAGATGCATGCAAAAGACAAGCGTAGACTGTGTACAAGATAGTGGCCTACTGGCCTCCTGGTTTTCTCGCAGAAATTAAAGGCATGCAAGCTCGCGCGGATCACGCAAGGAACCGTTGTACACACTACAGACAAACATGTCCGGCCTGCTAGCTAGAAGTTTTCTCTAGTCCAGGAACAATGAAACCCGATCTAGAGCCTTGGGTTTATATAACCACGCGCGGCCGGCATTCCGCTGAGCCTGTAACTCCCTCTCCAGTGCGCTCGCTGAGCTACTTGTGCATGCTGCTAGGCTACGTCCTACTTTCACCATTGATCTCAACAACTCACCTATGAGGTCCAGTTGGTTAGCCACTCCGGCGTCCGTCTCCCTGCTCATCATAGCGGCACTCCTTTGCGCTGCCCCTGTGACCATCGACGCCGCGAGACAGGTCCCTGTCCCGGATGGCGGCGGCCTTCTCAATAGCCACGACAACGCCGCCGCGTACACGACGCTGCACGAAGGGACGAGGTCCAAGACGACGTCGACGGTCATGGCGTGGACGGCGCAGCTACCGGCGGGGCCAAGCTCCAGGGGCCCTGGTCACTAGAGCGACCTACCTAGCTAGCTTAGCTAGATATATGGCAGCAGAGCAGTAGTAGCATCGACGCTGCCCTGCCCTGATAAACTAAGGCCAAGAGCTCCCTTTGCGCGGCGGTTGTTTTTCCTTGATCCGTGCATTTGGAAGAAGCTCGGTCTCTTTTTTCTCCTCTAGTCGCTTTGGTATTTTGGTAGTCTTCCCTCTTGATCTATGTTTTGGTACTCTTCCCTCTTGATCTATGTTTTAGTATTTTGGTAGCTTGATCTATGCTTTGCGGATAGTATGGACAAGTATGATCAACTAATCTGCCGGGTCAAGGTTGTATTCCTTGTCCGGTCTTGTATAGTTTGTTAGAGCATCTCCAACAGCCACGCTAAATAAGCGTCGCGCCGTAAATTTGCCCTTTGTAGCATGCGCGTAATTTGTAGAGGGGCTCCAATGAACGCGCAAAAAGCGCGCGCGCGGTAATATAGAGTTGGGCGCGCGGTCCGAATCGCCATCACGCGTTGTGTATTTGGTGCACCCGCTTCCGCACGCGACACACTCGAGCGCTCGCGCCGCACTCGCTCCGCCGCACTACCTTTGCCCCGCACACACCATCGCCGGCGAATTGACCCGATGGACGCCTGCGCCAGCACCCCCCCTCACCCCTTCCTACAGTCGCGACCCCTCCACCGCCGCCGCCGCCGCCGCAGCCGCCGCCGCCGCAAACCCTAGCGCGGGGAGCTTTGGCTTCGCTTCCGCCGGAGCTCCTCCGAGCACCGGCATCGCGCGCGGCCTCTTCATGCCGCCGCGGATGACCTGGTGGCAGGTGGCGTCGCGCCGGTGCCCGCCATGAAGCCGCGCGCCCGCCGGCGTCCGACACCTTCCGAGCTTCACGTGATGAGGATGCGGCACGCGGCAATGAAGAGGAGGAGGAAGAATCGTCTTCGGAGGAGTCGGATGAATCGGAGGAAGATGAGGATGAAGACGAGGACGAGCTTGGTTATTGATGTGTCTTTCGTTTGTGTCATGAACTTGGTTTGCATTTTGAACTTCGTTGGATGATGTTGTGGGCATGAATTTGAACTTGTGGTCATGATGTTGTAGGCGTCAACTTGTTTGTGTGATTTAAAGTATGCCATGTCTTTGTTTTGTGATGTTTGAAATTTATATTGTGTCCAAAATGCAATATATGGCATGTGCCGGCTGATCGAGCATGTTGCATTTTACCGCCGTTGCTAGAGCCAGCGCTGCTCGCCGCGCCAAACTAGACGATGGACGTGCTGCAAACTGATTTCTAATGCGCTATGCGTTAGGCGATTGTTGGAGATGCTCTTAGTATCTGTTCAGGTGGTCAGGAACTCGTTGCTATACGAGAACCGTTGCTAATGCATAGTTCGGGCCTTGTTGCTGCGTACAACGGAGGGTGCGCGCCCCTGCTTCCGCAACGAGCTGTGCCACGCGCGCATGGATGATGATGAAGGGTTGCCGGTCTGCCGACCAGGCAGCTCTGCCTCTGCCGGCTACAGACGACCCTGCACCCACCGTTCAGCGTATTGAATTTATATACCAGTCAACTCATCCAAAAGCCCAAACTAATGGAGGAAAGCGGGCAACATATTCCAACACTCCCCCTCACGTCTAGACTATTTTAGTCCTTAGACGTGGGATCGATGTAGACCGCAGAATCGTTTTATTTAATACTGCGTTGGCAGGGTCTTGAACTCAAGACCTTTTGATTCGGATACCATATTGAATTCATGCACCAGCCAACTCATCCAAAAGCCCGAATTGATGGAGGAAGGCGGGCAACATATTTTAGCACAGCGGTCCGTCATCCGTTGCTTTGGGCAAGAAAGGGTGTGGTTAAAGCTTAGTCAATTAAGACTTAATTAAATCTCAGTCAAATGGCTGAGACTTATAAAAAGAAAAGAAAGAAAAAGTGTATCGTAAGATCTCACGAATATTGCATTGATTAAAACTCGATTATATCTCAGTCAATTGAGATTAGGCAATCCCGGGAAGAAAAGTAGAAGCGAGCTACGGATGATCAAAAACTAAGTTGATGCTTGGATAGCTAATGGTGGAGGATGCGGAGGTAACGACCCTGGGACGTGGTCGACGGACCCTCGAGGTGCCGCATCGACCGTCCAGCCGTCCGTCATCCGCTGCTTCCGGCAAGAAAGGGTGTGGTTAAATTTTAGTCAATTGGGACTTAATTAATCTCAGTCAAACGACTAAGACTTGATTAAATCTCAGTCAAATGGCTGAGACGTATAAAAAGAAAAAGAAAAATGAAAAAAATGTATCATAAGATCTCACGTATATTGCATTAACTAAGACATGATTAAATCTCAGTCAATTGAAATTAGGCAATCCCAGCAAGAAAAGTAGAGACGAGCTACAGATGATCAAAAACTACTTTGATGCTTGGATAGCTAATAGTGGAGGATGTCGGGGTAACGACCCCTGGGACGTGGTTGACGGACCCTTGAGGTGGCCACAACGACCGCCATATCTAAAGATCAACTTATGTCCAAACGTCCCTCGCTCTTCCGTCAATGGGATCAAAGGATGTGTGGCAATGACGGGACACGGGACGGTGAGGTCCTAAACCTCCTTCCAACATCAGCTCCATTGGTGTGCGGGCCCCTTGGTGGCTCTCAGCGTTAAGATCGTGCTAGTTAGTGCTGGAATTTGGTCTATTTATGGGCCAACCCAATAGCATCTTTAGACTTCCTAATAAATCGTAGAAGCCCACTTGGCCCATTCATGCATGCAAGAAGTGGGACCAATGTTTAGTGTCATACTGCTCACCTAGTTAGAGTTGGACCTCCTTATAAGGGAGGTTGTTTCTCCATGTTATAAGGCTTAAAGAGGGATTGGTGGAATTTTTTATTGTATTGCTTGAGCCTCGTGGGCACATATATAGGAGTACAATGACCAACATGGAGTACAAGACAAGGCAGGACAACTCCTAATATATCTTATGTTTCCTAATGAATCAATATACTCAACATCCCCCGCAATCACAATGGTAGCGACGTAGACGGTGAGACTGGAAAAAAAATCCGAAGGCAAGCCGATGGACACCTCCCACAGTCGGAACGATCGACGCATCGCGGAAGGCGTGGCTGGAGTGAAAACTGACGAGGTTGCTCAAGCAAGGCGGTAGCCCTTTGTGCCGTTTGTGGAGGTAGTCGAGAGCATGTGTGGTGGAGCCGTGGTCGAGGTAGCCATGCAAAGAATGTCGTGGTTGATGTCGAGTCGGGGTGGCCGGTGTGTAGGGGACGTAGTAATTCAAAAAAATTCCTACGATCATGCAAGATCTATCTAGGAGATGCATAGCAACGAGACGGGAGAGTGTGTCCATATACCCTCGTAGACCAAAAGTGGAAGTGTTTAGTAACGCGGTTGATGTAGTCGAAAATCTTCACGATCCAACCGATCCAAGTACCGAACGTACAACACCTCCGTGTTCAGCACACGTTCAGCACGATGACGTCCCTCATCCTCTTGATCCAGTTGAGGACGAGGGAGAGTTCCGTCAGCATGATGGCGTGGCAACAGTGCTGATGAAGTTACCGGCGAGGGCTTCGCCTAAGCACTACGACGATATGACTGAGGTGTTAAACTGTGGAGGGGGGCACCGCACACGGCTAAGAGATTGTCTGTTGTGCTTTGGAGTGCCCCCTGGCCACGTATATAAAGGGGGAAGAGGAGGAGGCTGACGTCCAGGAGGGGCGTGCCATAGGGGGAGTTCAACTAGGATTCACAATCCTAGTTGGACTCCCCTTCCTTTTCCAAGAGGGGGAGAGAGGGAAGGAGGAGGAGAGAGAGAAGGAAAGAGGGGGGCGTCGCCCCCTCCTTAGTACAATTCGGACATGCCATGGGGGGGGGGGCGCGGCCACCCTTTCGGCCCTCCTCTCCTTTCCACTAAGGCCCATGAAGGCCCACTACTTCCCCGAGGGGTTCCGGTAACCTCCCGGTACTCCGAAAAATACCTGAATCACTCCGGAACCATTCCGGTGTCCGAATATAACCTTCCAATATATCAATCTTTATCTCTAGACCATTTCGAGACTCCTCGCCATGTCCGTGATCTCATCCGGGACCCCGAACAAACTTCGGCCATCAAATCACATAACTCATAATACAAATCGTCATCGAACGTTAAGCGTGCGGACCCTACGGGTTCGAGAACTATGTAGGCATGATCGAGACACATCTCCGATCAATAACCAATAGCGGAACCTGGATACTCATATTGGTTCCTACATATTCTACGAAGATCTTTATCGGTCAAACCGCACAACAACATACGTTGTTCCCTTTTTTATCGGTGTTTTACTTGCCCGAGATTCGATCATCGGCATCATCATACCTAGTTCAATCTCGTTACTGGCAAGTCTCTTTAGTCGTTCCGTAATGCTTCATCCCCTCATTAGTCACATTGCTTGCAAGGCTTATAGTGATGAGCATTACCGAGAGGACCCAGAGATACCTTTCTGATACACGGAGTGACAAATCCTAATCTTCATCTATGCCAACCAAACAAACACCTTCGGAGACACCTGTAGAGCATCTTTATAATTACCCAGTTAAGTTGTGACGTTTGATAGCACACAAGGTGTTCCTCCGGTATTCGGGAGTTGCATAATCTCATAGTTGGAGGAACATGTATAAGTCATGAAGAAAGAAGTAGCAATAAAACTGTAACGATCATAATGCTAAGCTAATGGATGGGTCTTGTCCATCACATCCTTCTCTAATGATGTGATCCCGTTCATCAAATGACAACACATGTCTATGCTTAGGAAACGTAACCATCTTTGATTAACGAGCTAGTCAAGTAGAGGCATACTAGGGACACTATGTATTGTCTATGTATTCACACATGTACTAAGTTTCCGGTTAATACAACTCTAGCATGAATAATAAACATTTATCATGATATAAGGAAATATAAATAACAACTTTATTATTGCCTCTAGGGCATATTTCCTTCACGGTGTCGAGGAAGTCGGCATGGAGCCGCGGGCGCAAGGAGGCGTCGAGTTAGTCATGGGCATAACAGTGTTGAAGTAGTGGTGCACCAGGAAGAAGACGGTGTTGACGAGGCGTCGCGCCGGGTGTGCCAAGCCCAGGGACACATTGTGTACGAAGGCATGCATCGGTGTTACCAGCACGGGGCATACGTAGACGGACAAAGACGAAGTTGACGAAGCGCCGCACCAGGCTTGACAGGCCCTGGGACACATCATGGATGAAGGCACGCATCAGTGTTGCCAGCACCGGGCATACGTAGACTGGGACCTGCACGAGCTGTACGCCATGTCAGAGAAGTCGGTAAGGCCAGCAGAGAAGGACTCGACGACGGTTGCGGCGCTAATCGACATGGGGGATGATGTCACCAACGGTGGTCGGAGTAGACGAAATGGTCGGGGTAGATGACAGCGACGTTGGCGACGGGTTGGTGCTGGACGAAGACGAAGGGAGTGGACGGGCAGCGGCGGCGGCGGCTACAGAGGTAGCGGTTGCGATGGCCGAAGAAGAGCGCGGCGGCGGCCTGACAGCGGCGACTAAGTTAGTAGCGCGGCGGCGGTGCTCGAAGTAGGCGAGAAACCTGATAGCGTGATGAAGACTGGCGCGGACAGTGGCGTTCCCGCGCCGAGGGAGATGGCACGGCACATACCACGCGAGGTCGACGCTCGGTGATGGCTGAGTGGACAGTGGGTCACGGCGCTACGGCCCGAAGGGGCAATGCAGCAGCGGCGGGAAGGTCGGGGCGACGGTCGCGGGGACCGCTGGCCGTGGTGCGACGGCCCGAAGGGGCGACGCAGCGGCGGAACCCAGGTCGACGCAACCACGGGAACAATATCGGGACGGCGGCGTGGACCGCGTGCCACGCTCGCTACAGCCCGACGGGGCTACACAGCGACGGCGCGAGGGTCAGTGCAGCCACGGGGACGACCTGGAGTGGACGGCCTCAGAGCGGCGGTGGATCGCGGGCCACAGCACTACTGCCCAAGAGCGACGCAGTGGTGACGCGGGTCGATGCAGCCGGGAGAAGAACCACGGGGCGGCGGTGCTGCGGCCCAATGGGGCAATGCAGCGGCAGCCCGTTGCTCGATTGGTGATGGGGCGTTGTACTCCGAGACGATCTCCTCATGATTAAACATAACATTTGGTTGATCAGACCGAAGGCATGTGTCAGAGGACGGGACGTGCAACATGCAACGAGACATGGGCATGTACATGTGCAGGAAGGCTGATTGAACGCGGACACACGAGCAGCCTCCACGGTATGAAGCCAGGCAACCACGGATCATGCCCGGCCAACATGCAAGCAACCTGCATGCAATGACCATGGGGCGTGCATCGACTCTAGCAGCCAAGCTCGGCCGCACGAGGCGCATGATTGGTCACGAGTGACGCGGCCCGCTCGATTGGCCAGCGCATGACTGCGCGAGCGACCGCTGGACCAGCGCACCCGAAACACACGCGGAAGGCTTGAGGCGTCCTATGAAGGAAATATGACCTAGAGGCAATAATAAAGTTATTATTTATTTCCTTATTTCATGATAAATGTTTATTATTCATGCTAGAATTGTATTAACCAGAAACTTAGTACATGTGTGAATACATAGACAAAACATAGTGTCCCTAGTATGCCTCTACTAGACTAGCTCGTTAATCAAAGATGGTTATGTTTCCTAACCATAAACATGTGTTGTCATTTGATGAACGGGATCACATTATTAGGAGAATGATGTGATGGACATGACCCATCCGTTAGCTTAGCATTATGATCGTTACAGTTTCATTGCTACTGCTCTCTTCATGACTTATACATGTTCCTCGGACTATGAGATTATGCAACTCCCGAATACCGGTGGAACACTTTGTGTACTACCAAACATCACAACGTAAAAGGCTGATTATAAAGGTGCTCTACAGGTGTCTTCGAAGGTGTTTGTTGGGTTGGCATAGATCGAGATTAGGATTTGTCACTCCGTGTTTTGGAGAGGTATCTTTGGGCCCTCTCGGTAATGCTCATCACTATAAGCCTTGCAAGCATTGTAACTAATGAGTTAGTTGCGGGATGAAGTATTACGGAACGAGTAAAGAGACTTACCAGTAACGAGATTGAACTAGGCATGATGATACCGACGATCGAATCTCGGGCAAGTAACATACCGATGACAAAGGGAACAACATATGTTGTTATGCTGTTTGACCGATAAAGATCTTCGTAGAATATGTAGGAGCCAATATGAGTATCCAGGTTCCGCTATTGGTTATTGACCAGAGATATGTCTCGGTCATGTCTACATAGTTCTCGAACCCTGATGACCCACAAGTATAGGGGATCTATCGTAGTCCTTTCGATAAGTAAGAGTGTCCAACCCAACGAGGAGCATAAGGAAATGACAATCGGTTTTCAGTAAGGTATTCTCTGCAAGCACTGAAATTGTAGGTAACAGATAGTTTTGTGATAAGATAATTTGTAACGAGTAACAAGTAATGAAAGTAAATAAAGTGCAGCAAGATGGCCCAATCCTTTTTGTAGCAAAGGACAAGCCTGGACAATTTTTTATAATGAAAAAAGCGCTCCCGAGGACACATGGAAATTATCATCAAACTAGTTTTCATCACGCTCATATGATTCGCATTCATTACTTTGATAATTTGATATGTGGGTGGACCGGTGCTTGGGTGCTGCCCTTTCTTGGACAAGCATCCCACTTATGATTAACCCCTATTGCAAGCATCCGCAACTACAAAAGAAGTATTAAGGTAAACCTAACCACAACATGAGACATATGGATCCAAATCAGCCCCTTACGAAGCAACACATAAACTAGGGCTTAAGCTTCTGTCACTCTAGCAACCCATCATCTACTTATTACTTCCCAGTGCCTTCCTCTAGGCCCAAATAATGGTGAAGTGCCATGTAGTCGACGTTCACATAACACCACTAGAGGAGAGACAACATACATCTCATCAAAATATCAAACGAATACCAAATTCACATGACTACTAATAGCAGGACTTCACCCATGTCCTCAGGAACAAACGTAACTACTCACAAAGCATATTCATGTTCATGATCAGAGGAGTATTAATATGCATTAAGGATCTGAACATATGATCTTCCACCAAATAAACCAACTAGCATCAACTACAAGGAGTAATCAACACTACTAGCAACCCACAGGTACCAATCTGAGGTTTTGGTACAAAGATTGGATACAAGAGATGAACTAGGGTTTGATAGGAGATGGTGCTGGTGAAGATGTTGATGGATATTGACCCCCTACCGATGAGAGGATCGCTGGTGCTGACGATGGTGATGATTTCCCCCTCCCGGAGGGAAGTTTCCCCAGTAGAACAACTCCGCTGGAGCCCTAGATTGGTTCCGCCAAGGTTCCGCCTCGTGGCGGCGGAGTTTCGTCCCGTAAGCTTGCTTATGATTTTTTTCCAGGGTAGAAGACTTCATATAGTAGAAGATGGGCACCGGAGGGCCACCAGGGGGCCCACGAGGTAGGGGGGCGCGCCCCCCACCCTCGTGGCCAGGGTGTGGGCCCCCTCTGGTACTTTCTTCGCTCAATAATTCTTATTAATTCCAAAAATTACCTTCATGGAGTTTCAGGACTTTTGGAGCTGTGTAGAATAGGTTTCCAATATCTGCTCCTTTTCTAGCCCAGAATCCCAGCTGCCGGCATTCTCCCTCTTCATGATCAACCTTGTAAAATAAGAGAGAATAGCCATAAGTATTGTGACATAACATGTAATAACAGCCCATAATGCAATAAATATTGATATAAAAGCATGATGCAAAATGGACGTATCAACTCCTCCAAGCTTAGACCTCGCTTGTCCTCAAGCGAAAGTCGATATCGAAAAATATGTCCGCATGTTTAGAGATAGAGGTGTCGATAAAAATAAAATACAAAATGAGGGCATCATGATCATTCTTATAACAGCAACATATATAGATTTTGTCATATTATTTCCTATGCTCAAGTAACAATCTATTCACAATGTCAAGTATGGTTCAGAAACTTCATTGAGAACTAACAAACTACAATCTCAGTCATTGAAGCAATTGCAATTTATCATAACATTGGAAAGAGTCAATAATAGAGCTTTTCAGCAAGTCCACATACTCAACCATCATATAGTCTTCTACAATTGCTAACACTCACACAATACTTATGGTTATGGAGTTTTAATCGGAACAGAGAAAGATAGGGGCTTATAGTGTTGCCTCCCAACGTCTTACCTCAAGGGTAATGTTAACAATAATAGTTCATGCTAACTTACATCCAATTGGATATATATATATCAGGATCTTTCCAACACGAGGTGCTTGCCAAAGGATAAAATGAAAAAGGGAAAGGTGAGGATCACCTTGACTCTTGCATAATGTAAAAGCTAGGCCCTTCGCAGAGGGAAGCAGAGGTTGCCATGTGCTTTTAGGGTTGGACGCACAAAATCTTAATGCAAAAGAACGTCACTTTATATTGCCACTTGTGATATGAACCTTTATTATGCAGTCCGTCGCTTTTATTACTTCCATATCACATGATCATATAAAGCTTATTTTCTCCACACTAATAAGTCATACATATTTAGAGAGCAATTTTTATTGCTTGCAACATGACAACTTACTTGAAGGATCTTACTCAATCCATAGGTAGGTATGGTGGACTCTCATGGCAAAACTGGGTTTAAGGATATTTGGAAGCACAAGTAGTATCTCTACCTGGTGCAAGGAATTTGGCTAGCATGAGGGGGAAAGGCAAGCTCAACATGTTGGACGATCCATGACAATATACTTTAACTGTGATGTGAGAAAACATAACCCATTACGTTGTCTTCCTTGTCCAACATCAACTCTTTAGCATGTCATACTTTAATGAGTGCTCACAAGCATAAAAGATGTCCAAGATATTATATTTATATGTGAAAACCTCTCTTTCTTTATTACTTCCTATTAATTGCAACGATGACCAAAACTATGTTTGCAACCTCTCAACAACTTTTAAGCCTCATACTTTCTATGTGTGAAGTCATTACTATCCATAAGATCAATATGAACTCTTTTATTGTTTTTATTCTTTCCATTTTCTCAAGATCATAGCAAGATAGCAAAGCCCTTGACTCAACACTAATCTTTATTATATAGCTCACGGACTCGATTACATAGAGGGATCACAAAGCAAAACTCAAAACTAAATCATAGCAAAACTTTATTCTACTAGATCTAGATATTACCAAAAGGATCGAACTAAGAAAAACGGTAAAGATAGGAGTGTGATGGTGATACAATACCGGGGCAACTCCCCCAAGCTTGGCATTTGCCAAGGGGAGTGCCCATACCCATGCGATTATGTCCTCGGAGGTGGTGAAGAAGGAGTTGTTGATGATGTAGGCTTGTCGTCCATCTTCCAAGGCATAGGCTCACCATCATAGAAGGATGATCAAGTCTCCCGGATCCTCAAATCTGCAGCCAAACTCATCCTCTTGAATCTATATTCATACTCACAGTTTTGGTTTTGAAGGTCATAGATCTGGGCTTGGAGGTGCTCGATTTTCTCATGAAGCTTGAAGATGGTCTCCCCAATGGTCTTGGCATCCAGCTTGTGGTTGTTGGTGAACTCCGCGATCATCATCTGGTTGGCGTTAAGTCCACGCTCCACCATCCCTTGGCACTTGAAAACTTGTTGTTCCATAGCTTCGAGCTTTGTCTCCACGCTTCTGGTACGCCTTGGTCCCTCCACATCGCGGATGTGCAACACCCCCTCCCGCATCTCAATGGTTTGAGGGTGATGAAGCACCTCCGCGAGATAGGGGTTGATGACCCTCTCGGAAAACTTGTCCTTGGGAGCGCTTGGAGACGTCATGGTGCTCTAGATCTGTTAGAAAAACAGCTCGAAATGAAAACAGAGGATATTTGCGTGATACAGTGGTCAAAACCTTCGGGAGATTATATAATGAATTTTTACCGACCAAAAGAAGTATCATGCAAGAAAACGGAGTCCGGAGGGCACACGAGGTGCCCACGAGGTAGGGGCGCGCCCAGTATGGGTGGGCGCGCCCTCCACCCTTGTGGAGGCCTCATGCCCTTCCCAGACTACTTCTTATTTTCCTATTTTCTTAAATATTCCAAAACGGAAAAAAATGCCATTAGAATTGTTTTGGAGTCGATTTACTTACCGTACCACATACCTATTCCTTTTCGGAGTCTGAAACGTTCTAGAAAGTGTCTCTTATGTATTCCTCCGGGGTTACGGTTTCAATAATATTAGTTTCAACATTTATAGGATTACCTGAGATATAATGTTTGATTCTTTGACCGTTTACCACCTTCGGATTTGTGCCTTCGAAGTTGTTGATTTTTATGGCACCGGAACGGTAGACCTCCTCGATAACATAAGAACCTTCCCATTTAGAGAGAAGTTTTCCTGCAAAAAATCTTAAATGAGAGTTGAATAGCAACACATAATCACCTACGTTAAACTCACGCTTTTGTATCCTTTTGTCATGCCATCTTTTAACTTTTTCTTTAAACAGCTTGGCATTCTCATATGCTTGGGTTCTCCATTCATCAAGCGAACAAATGTCAAATAACCTCTTCTCACCGGCAAGTTTGAAATCATAGTTTAGCTCTTTAATAGCCCAATATGCCTTATGTTCAAGTTCGAGAGGTAAGTGACATGCTTTTCCATAAACCATTTTATATGGAGACATACCCATAGGATTTTTGTATGCAGTTCTATAGGCCCATAATGTTGGGGAACGTTGCATAAAATAAAAAAATTCCTACGTTCACCAAGATCAATCTATGAGTTCATCTAGCAACAAGAGAGGGGAGTGCATCTACATACCCTTGTAGATCGCGAGCGGAAGCGTTCAAGAGAACGAGGTTGAGGGAGTCGTACTCGTCGTGATCCGACACCGGAGATCCTAGCGCCGAATGGACGGCACCTCCGCGTTCAACACACGTACGGTCAGCGTGACGTCTCCTACTTCTTGATCTAGCAAGGGGGAAGGAGAGGTTGATGAAGATCCAGTAGCACGACGACGTGGTGGTGGATGCAGCAGGGATCCCAGCAGGGCTTCACCAAGTGTCTGCGGGAGAGAGAGGGGTAGCAAGGGGGGAAGGAGGTGCCATTGAAAGGGTGCGGCTGCCCTCCCTCCCCCCCTTTATATAGGCCCCCTAAGAGGGGGCACCGGCCCTAGGAGATCCCATCTCCAAGGGGGGGCGGCGGCCAGGGGGGTGGCTTGCCCCCCAAGGCAAGTGGAGGCGCCCCCCCACCCTAGGGTTTCCAACCCTATGCACAGGGGGGCCCAAGGGAGGGCGCACCAGCCCACCAGGGGCTGGTTCCCCTCCCCACTTCAGCCCACGGGGCCCTCCGGGATAGGTGGCCCCACCCGGTGGACCCCCAGGACCCTTCCGGTGGTCCCGGTACAATACCGGTGACCCCCGAAACTTTCCCGATGGCTGAAACAGCACTTCCTATATATAATTCTTTACCTTCGGACCATTCCGGAACTCCTTGTGACGTCCAGGATCTCATCCGAGACTCCGAACAACTTTCGGTTTGCTGCATACTAATATCTCTACAACCCTAGCGTCACTGAACCTTAAGTGTGTAGACCCCACGGGTTCGGGAGACACGTAGACATGACCGAGATGGCTCTCCGGTCAATAACCAACAGCGGGATCTAGATACCCATGTTAGCTCCCACATGCTCCTCAATGATCTCATCGGATGAACCACGATGTCGAGGATTCAAGCAACCTCGTATACAATTCCCTTTGTCAATCGGTGTGTTACTTGCCCGAGATTCGATCGTCGGTATCCCAATACCTCGTTCGATCTCGTTACCGGCAAGTCACTTTACTCGTACCGTAATGCATGATCCCGTGACCAGACACTTGGTCACTTTGAGCTCATTATGATGATGCATTGCCGAGTGGGCCCAGAGATACCTCTCCGTCATATGGAGTGACAAATCCCAGTCTCGATCCGTGTCAACCCAACAGACACTTTCAGAGATACCCGCAGTATACCTTTATAGTCACCCAGTTACGTTGTGACGTTTGGTACACCCAAAGCACTCCTACGGTATCCGGGAGCTACACGATCTCATGGTCTAAGGAAAAGATACTTGACATTGGAAAAGCTCTAGCAAACGAACTACACGATCTTGTGCTATGCTTAGGATTGGGTCTTGTCCATCACATCATTCTCCTAATGATGTGATCTCGTTATCAATGACATCCAATGTCAATAGTCAGGAAACCATGACTATCTGTTGATTAACGAGCTAGTCAACTAGAGGCTCACTAGGGACATGTTGTGGTCTATGTATTCACACGTGTATTACGATTTCCGGATAATACAATTATAGCATGAATAAAAGACAATTACCATGAACAAGGAAATACAATAATAATCCTTTTATTATTGCCTCTACGGCATATTTCCAACAGTCTCCCACTTGCACTAGAGTCAATAATCTAGTTACATTGTGATGAATCGAACACCCATATAGTTCTGGTGTTGATCATGTTTTGCTCGCGGAAGAGGTTTAGTCAACGGATCTGCGACATTAAGATCCGTATGTACTTTACAAATATCTATGTCTCCATCTTGAACATTTTCACGGATGGAGTTGAAACGATGCTTGATGTGCCTGGTCTTCTTGTGAAACCTGGGCTCCTTGGCAAGGGCAATAGCTCCAGTGTTGTCACAGAAGAGAGTGATCGGCCCGGACGCATTGGGTATGACTCCTAGGTCGGTGATGAACTCCTTCATCCATATTGCTTCATGCGCTACCTCCGAGGCTGCCATGTACTCCGCTTCACATGTAGATCCCGCCAAGACGCTCTGGTTGCAACTGCACCAGCTTACTGCTCCACGATTCAACATATACACGTATCCGGTTTGTGACTTAGTGTCATCTAGATCTGTGTCGAAGCTAGCGTCGACGTAACCCTTTACGACGAGTTCTTCGTCACCTCCATAGATGAGAAACATGTCCTTTGTCCTTTTCAGGTACTTTAGGATATTCTTGACCGCTGTCCAGTGTTCCTTGCCGGGATTACTTTGGTACCTTCCTACCAAACTTACGACAAGGTTTACAACAGGTCTGGTACACAGCATGGCATACATAATAGATCCTATGGCTGAGGCATAGGGGATGACACTCATCTCTTCTTTATCTTCTGCCGTGGTCGGGCATTGAGCCGAGCTCAATCTCACACCTTGCAATACAGGCAAGAACCCTTTCTTGGACTGATCCATATTGAACTTCTTCAATATCTTATCAAGGTATGTGCTTTGTGAAAGACCTATGAGGCGTCTTGATCTATCCCTATAGATCTTGATGCCTAATATGTAAGCAGCTTCTCCAAGGTCCTTCATTGAAAAACACTTATTCAAGTAGGCCTTAATGCTGTCCAAAAGTTCTATATCATTTCCCATCAAAAGTATGTCATCTACATATAATATGAGAAATGGTACAAAGCTCCCACTCACTTTCTTGTAAACGCAGGCTTCTCCATAAGTCTGCATAAACCCAAACGCTTTGATCATCTCATCAAAGCGAATGTTCCAACTCCGAGATGCTTGCACCAGCCCATAAATGGATCGCTGGAGCTTGCACACCTTGTTAGCATTCTTAGGATCGACAAAACCTTCCGGCTGCATCATATACAGTTCTTCCTTAAGATGTCCGTTAAGGAATGCCATTTTGACGTCCATCTGCCATATCTCATAATCATAGTATGCGGCAATTGCTAACATGATTCGGACGGACTTTAGCTTCGCTACGGGAGAGAATGTCTCATCGTAGTCAACCCCTTGAACTTGTCGATAACCCTTAGCGACAAGTCGAGCTTTATAGATGGTAACATTACCATCCGCGTCCGTCTTCTTCTTAAAGATCCATTTATTTTCTATCGCTCGCCGATCATTGGGCAAGTCTGTCAAAGTCCATACTTCATTTTCATACATGGATCCTATCTCGGATTTCATGACTTCAAGCCATTTGTTGGAATCTGGACCCGCCATCGCTTCTTCATAGTTCGAAGGTTCACCGTTGTCTAACAACATGATTTCCAAGACAGGGTTTCCATACCACTCTGGTGTGGAACGTGTCCTTGTGGACCTACGAAGTTCAGTAGCAACTTGATCCGAAGTACCTTGATCATCATCATTAATTTCCTCTCCAGTCGGTGTAGGCACCACAGGAACATTTTCCTGAGTTGCACTACTTTTCGGTTCAAGAGGCAGTACTTCATCGAGTTCTACTTTCCTCCCACTTACTCCTTTTGAGAGAAACTCTTTTTCCAGAAAGGATCCGGTCTTGGCAACAAAGATCTTGCCTTCGGATCTAAGGTAGAAGGTATACCCAATGGTTTCCTTAGGGTATCCTATGAAGACGCATTTTTCCGACTTGGGTTCGAGCTTTTCAGGTTGAAGTTTCTTGACATAAGCATCGCATCCCCAAACTTTTAGAAACGACAGCTTAGGTTTCTTCCCAAACCATAATTCATACGGTGTCGTCTCAACGGATTAAGACGGAGCCCTATTTAAAGTGAATGTAGCTGTCTCTACAGCGTATCCCCAAAATGACAGCGGTAAATCGGTAAGAGACGTCATAGATCACACCATATCCAATAGAGTGCGATTACGACGTTCGAACACACCGTTACGCTGAGGTGTTCCAGGCGGCGTGAGTTGTGAAACGATTCCACATTTCCTTAAGTGTGTACCAAATTCGTGACTTAAATATTCTCCTCCATGATCTGATCGTAAGAACTTTATCTTTCGGTCATGTTGATTCTCTACCTCATTCTGAAATTCCTTGAACTTTTCAAAGGTCTCAGACTTGTGTTTCATCAAGTAGACATACCCATATCTACTCAAGTCATCAGTGAGAGTGAGAACATAACGATATCCTCCGCGAGCCTCAATGCTCATTGGACCGCACACACCGGTATGTATGATTTCCAATAAGTTGGTCGCTCGCTCCATTGTTCCGGAGAACGGAGTCTTGGTCATTTTTTCCCATGAGGCATGGTTCGCATGTGTCAAATGATTCATAATCGAGAGACTCTAAAAGTCCATCAGCATGGAGCTTCTTCATGCGCTTGACACCAATGTGACCAAGGCGGCAGTGCCACAAGTATGTGGGACTATCGTTATCAACTTTACATCTTTTGGTATTCACACTATGAATATGTGTAACACAACATTCGAGATTCATTAAGAATAAACCATTGACCATCGGGGCATGACTATAAAACATAACTCTCATATAAATAGAACAACCATTATTCTCGGATTTAAATGAGTAGCCATCTCGTATTAAACGAGATCCAGATACAATGTTCATGCTCAAACTTGGCACTAAATAATAATTATTGAGGTTTAAAACTAATCCCGTAGGTAAATGCAGAGGTAGCGTGCTGACAGCGATCACATCGACCTTGGAACCATTCCCGACGCGCATCGTCACCTCGTCCTTCGCCAGTCTCCGCTTATTCCGCAGCTCCTGCTTTGAGTTACAAATATGAGCAACGGCACGGGTATCAAATACCCAGTAGCTACTACGAGCACTGGTAAGGTACACATCAATTACATGTATATCACATATACCTTTAGTGTTGCCGGCCTTCTTGTCCGCTAAGTATTTGGGGCAGTTTCGCTTCCAGTGACCCTTCCCTTTGCAATAAAAGCACTCAGTTTCAGGCTTGGGTCCATTCTTTGACTTCTTCCCGACAGCTGGCTTAACGGGCGCGGCAACATCCTTGCCATCCTTCTTGAAGTTCTTCTTACCCTTGCCTTTCTTGAACTTGGTGGTTTTATTGACCATCAACACTTGATGTTCCTTTCTGATTTCTACCTCTGCTGACTTCAGCATTGAAAATACTTCAGGAATAGTTTTCACCATCCCCTGCATATTGTAGTTCATCACAAAGCTCTTGTAGCTCGATGGGAGCGACTGAAGGATTCTGTCAATGATCGCCTCGTCTGGGAGGTTAATGTCCAGCTGGGACAGGCGGTTGTGCAACCCAGACATTTTGAGTATGTGCTAACTGACAGAACTATTTTCCTCCATCTTACAACTATAGAACTTGTCGGAGACTTCATATCTCTCGACCCGGGCGTGAGCTTGGAAAACCATTTTCAGCTCCTCGAACAACTCATATGCTCCGTGTTGCTCAAAACGCTTTTGGAGCCCCGGTTCTAAGCTGTAAAGCATGCCGCACTGAACGAGGGAGTAATCATCAGCACGTGTCTGCCAAACATTCAAATCGTCTTGTAGTGCTGGGAGAGCAGGTGGATCACCTAACGGTGCTTCAAGGACATATACTTTCTTGGCAGCTATGAGGATGATCCTCAGGTTCCGAACCCAGTCTGTATAGTTGTTGCCATCATCTTTCAGTTGGTTTTCTCTAGGAACATTGAAGTTCATGTTGACATGAGCGTTGGCCATTTGATCTACAAGACATTTTTGCAAACATTTTAGACTAAGTTCATGATAATTAAGTTCATCTAATCAAATTATTTAATGAACTCCCACTCAGATTAGACATCCCTCTAGTCATCTAAGTGTTACATGATCCGAGTCGACTAGGCCGTGTCCGATCATCACGTGAGACGGACCAGTCATCATCGGTGAACATCTCCATGTTGATCGTATCTTCCATACGACTCATGTTCGACCTTTCGGTCTCTTGTGTTCCGAGGCCATGTCTGTACATGCTAGGCTCGTCAAGTTAACCTAAGTGTTTTGCATGTGTAAATCTGTCTTACACCCGTTGTATGTGAATGTTAGAATCTATCACACCCGATCATCACGTGGTGCTTCAAAACAATGAACTGTCGCAACGGCGTACAGTTAGGGGGAACACTTTCTTGAAATTATTATGAGGGATCATCTTATTTACTACCGTCGTTCTAAGTAAACAAGATGCAAAAACATGATAAACATCACATGCAATCAAATAGTAGTGACATGATATGGCCAATATCATATAGCTCCTTTGATCTCCATCTTCGGGGCTCCATGATCATCTTCGTCACTGGCATGACACCATGATCTCCATCATCATGATCTCCATCATCGTGTCTCCATGAAGTTGCTCGCCAACTATTACTTCTACTACTATAGCTAAAGGTTTAGAAATAAAGTAAAGTAATTACATGGCGTTAAATCATTGACACGCAGGTCATACAATAATTAAGACAACTCCTATGGCTCCTGCCGGTTGTCATACTCATCGACATGCAAGTCATGATTCCTATTACAAGAACATGATCTCATACATCACAATATATCATTCATCATTCATCACAACTTTTGGTCATATCACATCACAAAGCAATTGCTGCAAAAACAAGTTAGACGTCCTCTAATTGTTGTTGCATCTTTTACGTGGCTGCAATAGGGTTCTAGCAAGAATGTTTTCTTACCTACGAAAAAGCCACAACGTGATTTCTCAACTTCTATTTACCCTTCATAAGGACCCTTTTCATCGAATCCGCTCCAACTAAAGTGGGAGAGACAGACACCCGCTAGCCACCTTATGCAACTAGTGCATGTCAGTCGGTGGAACCTGTCTCACGTAAGCGTACGTGTAAGGTCGGTCCGGGCCGCTTCATCCCACAATACCGCTGAAGCAAAATAAGACTAGCAGTGGCAAGAAAGTTGACAACATCTACGCCCACAACAGATTTGTGTTCTACTCGTGCAAAGAGAACTACGCATAGACCTAGCTCATGATGCCACTGTTGGGGAACGTTGCATAAAATAAAAAAATTCCTACATTCACCAAGATCAATCTATGAGTTCATCTAGCAACGAGAGAGGGGAGTGCATCTACATACCCTTGTAGATCGTGAGCGGAAGCGTTCAAGAGAACGAGGTTGAGGGAGTCGTACTCGTCGTGATCCGAATTACCGGAGATCCTAGCGCCGAACGGACGACACCTCCGCGTTCAACACACGTACGGTCAGCGTGACGTCTCCTCCTTCTTGATCCAGCAAGAGGGAAGGAGAGGTTTATGAAGATCCAGCAGCACGACGGCGTGGTGGTGGATGCAGCAGGGATCCCGGCAGGGCTTTGCCAAGCGTCTGCGGGAGAGAGAGGTGTAGCAAGGGGGGAAGGAGGCGCCAAGTGAAAGGGTGCGGCTGCCCTCCCTCCCCCCTTTATATAGGCCCCCTAGGGGGGCGCCGGCCCTAGGAGATCCCATCTCCAAGGGGGGGCGGCCAGGGGGGTGGCTTGCCCCCCAAGGCAAGTGGAGGCGCCCCCCCCCTACCCTAGGGTTTCCAACCCTAGGCGCAGGGGGGCCCAAGGGGGGGCGCACCAGCCCACCAGGGGCTGGTTCCCCTCCCCACTTCAGCCCATGGGGCCCTCCGGGATAGGTGGCCCCACCCGATGGACCCCCGGGACCCTTCCGGTGGTCCCGGTACAATGTCGGTGACCCCCGAAACTTTCCCGATGGCCGAAACAGCACTTCCTATATATAATTCTTTACCTCCGGACCATTCCGGAACTCCTCGTGACGTCCGTGATCTCATCCGGGACTCCGAACAACTTTCGGTTTGCTGCATACTAATATCTCTACAACCCTAGCGTCACCGAACCTTAAGTGTGTAGACCCTACGGGTTCGGGAGACACGTAGACATGACCGAGACGGCTCTCCGGTCAATAACCAACAATGGGATCTGGAGACCCATGTTGGCTCCCACATGCTCCTCGATGATCTCATCGGATGAACCACGATGTCGAGGATTCAAGCAACCTCGTATACAATTCCCTTTGTCAATCGGTATGTTACTTGCCCGAGATTCGATCGTCGGTATCCCAATACCTCGTTCAATCTCGTTACCGGCAAGTCACTTTACTTGTACCGTAATGCATGATCCCGTGACCAGACACTTGGTCACTTTGAGCTCATTATGATGATGCATTACCGAGTGGGCCCAGAGATACCTCTCCGTCATATGGAGTGACAAATCCCAGTCTCGATCCGTGTCAAACCAACAGACACTTTCGGAGATACCCGCAGTATACCTTTATAGTCACCCAGTTACGTTGTGACGTTTGGTATACCCAAAGCACTCCTACGGTATCCGGGAGCTACACGATCTCATGGTCTAAGGAAAAGATACTTGACATTGGAAAAGCTCTAGCAAACGAACTACACGATCTTGTGCTATGCTTAGGATTGGGTCTTGTCCATCACATCATTCTCCTAATGATGTGATCTCGTTATCAATGACATCCAATGCCAATAGTCAGGAAACCATGACTATATGTTGATTAACGAGCTAGTCAACTAGAGGCTCACTAGGGGCATGTTGTGGTCTATGTATTCACACGTGTATTACGATTTCCGTATAATACAATTATAGCATGAATAAAAGACAATTACCATGAACAAGGAAATATAATAATAATCCTTTTATTATTGCCTCTAGGGCATATTTCCAACACATAATGCATCATCAAGTTTGTTGGACCAATTTTTTCTAGATCTATTAACAGTCTTTTGCATAATTAATTTGAGCTTTCTATTACTCAACTCTACTTGACCACTAGACTGTGGGTGATATGGGATGCAATTCTATGATTAACATCATACTTAGCAAGCATTTTACAGAAAGCACGATGAATAAAATGTGAACCACCATCAGTCATTAAGTATCTAGGGACTCCAAATCTTAGGAAAATAACTTCTTTAAGCATCTTAATAGATGTGTTATGATCAGCACTACTAGTTGGAATAGCTTCTACCCACTTAGTAACGTCATCAATAGCAACTAAAATATGTGTGTATCCATTAGAGGCAGGAAAAGGTCCCATATAATCAAAGCCCCAAACATCAAATGGCTCAATAACAAGAGAATAATTCATAGGCATTTCTTGACATCTACTAATATTACCAATTCTTTGACATTCATCACAAGACAAAACAAACTTACAGGCATCTTTGAAGAGAGTAGGCCAATAAAAACCGGATTGCAATACCTTATGTGCAGTTCTATCTCCAGCGTGGTGTCCTTCATATGGTTCAGAGTGACACTTGCGTAGGATATGTTCCTGTTCATGCTCAGGTACACAACGTCTGATAAGACCATCTACTCCTTCCTTATAAAGGTGTGGATCATCCCAGAAGTAATGTCTTAAATCATAAAAGAACTTTTTCTTTTGCTGGTATGTGAAACTAGGTGATACAAATTTAGCAACAATGTAATTAGCATAATCAGCATACCATGGAGCAGTACGAGAAGCATTTATGACCACTAATTCTTCATGAGGAAAGTTGTCATCAATAGGTAGTGGGTCATCAAGAACATTTTCTAACCTAGACAAGTTGTCTGCAACGGGGTTCTCAGCTCCCTTTCTATCAATAATATGCAAATCAAATTCTTGTAGCAAGAGAACCCATCTAATAAGTCTAGGTTTAGCATCTTTCTTTTCCATAAGATATTTAATAGCAGCATGATCAGTGTGAATAGTAACTTTAGAATCAACAATATATGGTCTGAACTTATCACAAGCAAATACAACCGCTAAGAATTCTTTTTCAGTGGTAGCATAATTTCTTTGGGCAGTATCAAGAGTTTTACTAGCATACTGGATAACATTTAATTTCTTATCAACTCTTTGCCCTAGAACAGCACCTACAGCATAATCGCTAGCATCACACATAATTTCAAAGGGTAAATTCCAATCAGGTGGCTGAACAATAGGTGCAGAGATCAAAGCTGTCTTAAGTATTTCAAATGCTTCTACACAATCATCATCGAAAACAAAAGGAATATATTTTTGTAATAGATTAGTCGGAGGCCTAGAGATTTTAGAAAAGTCCTTAATGAACCTCCTATAAAAACCGGCATGACCAAGGAAACTTCTTATACCTTTAATGTCCTTGGGACACGACATCTTTTCAATAGCATCAACTTTAGCTTTATCGACTTCAATACCTTTCTCAGAAATTTTATGCCCCAAGACAATGCCTTCATTAACCATAAAGTGGCACTTCTCCCAATTCAAGACGAGACTAGTATCTTCACATCTCTGCAAAACTCGATCAAGGTTGCTCAAGCAATCATCAAAAGAGGATCCATAAACGGAGAAATCATCCATGAATACCTCACAAATCTTTTCACAAAAGTCATAGAATATAGCCATCATGCATCTTTGAAAGGTAGAAGGTGCATTACATAAACCAAAAGGCATATGTCTATAAGCAAAAGTACCGAAAGGGCAAGTAAAAGTAGTCTTTGCTTGACCATCCGCTGACACAGGTATTTGAGAGAAACCAAAATACCCATCTAGAAAGCAGAAATGTGTATGTTTGGATAGTCTTTCTAGCATTTGATCAATAAAAGGTAAAGGGTAATGATCTTTCTTAGTAGCTTTATTTAATTTATGGAAATCAATTACCATCCTATAACCTGTAATAATTCTTTGTGGGATCAATTCATCTTTATCATTAGGAACTATAGTAATACCTCCCTTCTTAGGGACACAATGGACAGGACTTACCCACTCACTATCAGCAACGGGATAAATTATACCTGCCTCAAGGAGCTTTAGTATCTCCTTTCTTACCACTTCTTTCATCTTAGGATTTAACCGTCGTTGATGATCTCTAACTGGTTTGGAGCCTTCGTCCAATTTAATTTTGTGTTGGCATAGAGTGGGGCTAATGCCCTTAAGATCATCAAGAGTATATCCAATAGTAGCATGGTGCTTCTTCAAAGTTTTCAATAATCTCTCCTCTTCTTGCTCTGAAAGGTTAGCACTAATAATAACAGGATATATCTTCTTTTCATCAAGATAAGCATATTTAAGAGTATCAGGTAATGGCTTAAGCTCAAACACGGGATCACCCTTAGGTGGAGGAGGATCCCCTAGGATTTCAACAGGCAAGTTGTGTTTCAGAATAGGACCCTGTTTAAGGAATACTTCATCTATTTCCCTTCTTTCATTCATAAACATATCATTTTCATGGTCTAGCAAATATTGTTCTAACGGATCAGTAGGAGGCACGGCAATAGAAGCAAGACCAATAATTTCATCCTTACTAGGAAATTCTTTATCATGGGGTTGTCTACGAAATTTAGCAAAATTAAACTCATGTGTCGTATTCCCCAGACCAATAGTAACAACATCCTTTTCGCAATCAATCCTAGCATTAACAGTATTCAAGAAGGGTCTACCAAATATGATGGACAAAAGCTATCTTGTGGGCAACCAAGAACAAGAAAATCAGCAGGATATTTAACTTTCCCACACAAGACTTCAACATCTCTAACAATCCCAACTGGTGAAATAGTATCTCTATTTGCAAGCTTAATAGTAACATCAATATCTTCCAACTCAGCGGATGCGATATCATGCATAATTTCATTATATAAGGAAATAGGTATTGCACTAGCACTAGCACCCATATCACATAAGCCATGATAACAATGATCTCCTATTTTAACAGAAATAAAAGGCATGCCTACAACAGGTATATGTATCTTAGCATCGGGTCTAGCAATATTAGCAGCTTCCTCACAGAAGTAAATAACATGCCCATCTATATTATCAGCCAAGAGATCTTTAACCATAGCAATACTAGGTTCAACTTTAACTTGCTCAGAAGGTGTATATGTTCTAGTATTACTCTTACGAACCACAGTTGAAGCTTTAGCATGATCCTTTATCCTAACAGGGAAAGGTGGTTTCTCAACATAAGTAGTAGGAACAACAGGATCATTATAAGTGATAGTCTTTTCTTAAATTGAAACAGGTGCAACTACTTTTACTTCAATGGGAGGATTATATTTAAACCACTTCTCCTTAGGGAGATCAACATGAGTAGCAAAAGATTCACAGAAAGAAGCTACTATCTCAGAGTCAAGTCCATATTTAGTACTAAATCCACGAAAAGCATCGGTATCCATAAAAGACTTAACATGATCAAACTTAGGTGTCATACCTGACTCCTTACCATCGTCGGAACCCCAATCTTCAGAGTTGCGTTTAATTCTTTCCAATAAGTCCCACTTGAATTCAATAGTCTTCAGCAGATAAGAACCAGCACAGGAAGTATCAAGCATGGTGCGATCATTGAGAGAAAGCCGAGCATAAAAATTTTGAATAATCATTTCTCTTGAGAGCTCATGATTGGGGCATGAATATAACATTGACTTAAGCCTCCCCCAAGCTTGAGCGATGCTTTCTCCTTCGCGAGGCCAGAAATTATACGTGTAATTACGATCACGATGAACAAGATGCATAGGATAGAACTTCTGGTGAAATTCCAATTTCAATCGCTTATAGTCCCAAGATCATGTATCATCACATAGCCTATACCATGTCAATGTGTCTCCCTTCAAAGATAAAGGGAATACCTTCCTCTTAACAACAACATCAGGCATACCTGCAAGCTTAAATAATCCACACACTTCATCCACATAGATAAGGTGTAAATCGGCATGCAATGTTCCATCTCCTTCAAAGGGATTAGCTAGTAGTTTTTCTATCATACCCGAAGGATTCTCAAAGTAAACATTTTCAGTAGGTTCAGTAGGTTGAGGAGCAACTCTTTGCTCTACTGGTCGGGGCGAAGATGCGCCGAACAAGCCCCTCAAAGGATTAGTTTCCATAGTAACAAGTGACAGAAAATTTTAGCACACTATATAAATGTTTCCTTACCAAGTTCCACTCACCAAAGGCGCTTCACTCCCCGGCAACGGCGCCAGAAAAGAGTCTTGATGACCCACAAGTATAGGGGATCTATCGTAGTCCTTTCGATAAGTAAGAGTGTCGAACCCAACGAGGAGCAGAAGGAAATGACAAGCGGTTTTCTGTAAGGTATTCTCTGCAAGCACTGAAATTGTTGGTAACAGATAGTTTTGTGATAAGATAATTTATAACGAGTAACAAGCAATGAAAGTAAATAAAGTGCAGCAAGGTGGCTCAATCCTTTTTGTAGAAAAGGACAAGCATGGACAATTTCTTATAATGAGAAAAGCGCTCCCGAGGACACATGGGAATTATCATCAAGCTAGTTTTCACCACGCTCATATGATTCACGTTCGTTACTTTGATAATTTGATATGTGGGTGGACCGGTGCTTGGGTGCTGCCCTTTCTTGGACAAGAATCCCACTTATGATTAACCCCTATTGCAAGCATCCGCAACTACAAAAGAAGTATTAAGGTACATCTAACCACAGCATGAGACATATGGATCCAAATCAACCCCTTACGAAGCAACGCATAAACTAGGGTTTAAGCTTCTGTCACTCTAGCAACCCATCATCTACTTATTACTTCCCAATGCTTTCCCCTAGGCCCAAATAATGGTGAAGTGTCATGTAGTCGATGTTCACATAACACCACTAGAGGAGAGACAACATACATTTCATCAAATTATCGAACGAATACCAAATTCACATGACTACTAATAGCAACACTTCACCCATGTCCTCGGGAACAAACATAACTACTCACAAAGCATATTCATGTTCATGATCAGAGGAGTATTAATATGCATTAAGGATCTGAACATATGATCTTCCACCAAATAAACCAACTAGCATCAACTACAAGGAGTAATCAACACTACTAGCAACCCACAGGTACCAATCTGAGGTTTTGGTACAAAGATTGGATACAAGACATGAACTAGGGTTTGAGAGGAGATGGTGCTGGTGAAGATGTTGATGGAGATTGACCCCCTCCCGATGAGAGGATCGTTGGTGATGACGATGGTGATGATTTCCCCCTCCCGGAGGGAAGTTTCCCCGGCAGAACAGCTCCGCTGGAGGCCTAGATTGGTTCCGCCAAGGTTTCGCCTCGTGGCGGCGGAGTTTCGTCCCATAAGATTGCTTATGATTTTTTTTCAGGGTTGAAGACTTCATATAGCAGAAGATGGGCATCGGAGAGCCACCAGGGGGCCCACGAGGCAGGGGGGCACGCCTAGTAGGGGTGGGCGCGCCTCCCACCCTCGTGGCCAGGGTGTGGGCCCCCTCTGGTACTTTCTTCGCTCAATAATTTTTATTAATTCCAAAAATGACCTTCGTGGAGTTTCAGGACTTTTGGAGCTGTGTAGAATAGATTTCCAATATTTGCTCCTTTTCCAGCCCAGAATCCCAGCCGTCGGCATTCTCCCTCTTCATGATAAACCTTGTAAAATGAGAGAGAATAGCCATAAGTATTGTGACATAACATGTAATAACAGCCCATAATGCAATAAATATTTATATAAAAGCATGATGCAAAATGGACGTATCAAACCCGTAGGGTCCGCACGCTTAACATTCGATGACGATTTGTATTATGAGTTATGTGATTTGATGACCAAAGTTTGTTCGGAGTCTCGGCTGAGATCACGGGCATGACGAGGAGTCTCGAAATGGTCGAGATGTAAAGATTGATATATTGGAAGGCTATATTCGGACATCGGAAAGGTTCCGAGTGATTCGGGTATTTTTCGGAGTACCGGAGAGTTATGGGAATTCGCCGGGGGAAGTAATGGGCCTTAATGGGCCATACGAGAAAGGAGAAAAGGACCTCAAGCGGTGGGCGCCGCCCCCATGGGCTGGTCTGAATTGGACTAGGAGGGGGCGGCGCCCCCCTCCTTCCTTCTCCCCTCTTCCTCCTTCCCTCCTTCTCCTACTAGGAATAGGAAAGAGGAGGGGAATCCTACTTGGACTGGGGAGTCCTAGTAGGATTCCCCACACCTGGCGCGGGCCCCCTTGGGCCGGCCACCTCTTCCCTCCCCTCCTTTATATACGTGGCTAGGGGGCACCCCATAGACACACAAGTTGATCTTTTAGCCGTGTGCGGTGCCCCCCTCCACAGTTACACACCTTGGTCATATCATCGTAGTGCTTAGGCAAAGCCCTGCGTCGGTAACAACATCATCACCGTCGCCATGCCGTCGTGCTGACGAAACTCTCCTTCGGCCTCAACTGGATCAAGAGTACGAGGGACGTCATCGAGCTGAATGTGTGCTGAACACGGAGGTGCCGTATGTTCGGTGCTTGGATCGGTTGGATCGCGAAGACGTTCAACTACATGAACCGCGTTACTAAAAGCTTCCGCTTTCAGTCTACGAGGGTACGTGGACACATTCTCCCCTCTCGTTGCTATGCATCACCTAGATAGATCTTGCGTGATCGTAGGAATTTTTTTTGAAATTACTGCGTTCCTCAACATCCTATGGCAACCAATTTGGTCGGAGTTGATGAAGACATCAAGGAAGTAAAGTGTGTTGTAGATGACGAACGGCGACGGACGGCGCAAACCGATCTTAGACCGGAGAACCAAAATTAACACCGATCAATGCGACCAGCGGGAGAGAAAAAACCTGGATCAAGGGATCGGGAAAAGACTCTCTAGGGCAACCGATCAACACGACCGGCGGATGAACCCTAATTACGGGCAGCACGGCCCCCGGCGGCGGTCATGGTGGCTGACCGCTCCGGGGGTGGCGCGGAGCAAAAGCGACGGGCGGCGGCTAGGGTTTGGATCGGTTAGGCTCATACCATGTTAGAAGGGTTAGAGAGGGATTGGTGGAATTGTTTGTTGTATTGATTGAGCCTCGTGGGCACATAATTAGGAGCACAATGATCAACTTAGAGTACAAAACAAGGCAGGACAAACCCTAATATATCTTATGTTTCCTAATGAATCAATATACTCAACACTCCACATGTATGAGCATGAGAACCAGACAGACATTCATGCGCGCTCCTCCTCAGCCATCCCTCTCGCCACACCATGCTGCTACGTCTTGAGCTTGTGTTGGTTTTCCTTAAAGAGGAAAGGGTGATGCAGCATAGTAGCGTAAGTATTTCCCTCAGTTTTTGAGAACCAAGTTATCAATCCAGAAGGAGGCTCCTCAAAAGTCCCACGCGCCTACACAAACGAACAAAGAATTCGCAACCAACGCAATAAAGGGGTTGTCAATCCCTTCATGGTCACTTGCGAAAGTGAGATCTGATAGAGATAATATGATAAGATAAATATATTTTTGGCATTTTATAATATAGATGCAAAAATTAAAGATGCAAATAAAAGTAGATTGAAAGCAAATATGATAAAAGGTAGACCCGGGGGCCATAGGTTTCACTAGTGGCTTCTCTCAAGATAGCATAAGTATTACAATGGGTGAACAAATTACTGTCAAGCAATTGATAGAAAAGCGAATAATTATGAGATTATCTAGGCATGATCATGTATATAGGCATCACGTCCGCAACAAGTAGACCAACTCCTGCCTGCATCTACTACTAATACTCCACACATCGACCGACTCTTGCCTGCATCTAGAGTATTAAGTTCATAAAGAACAGAGTAACGCATTAAGCAAGATGACATGATGTAGAGGGATAAACTCATGCAATATGATATAAACCCCATCTTTTTATCCTCGATGGCAACAATACAATACGTGCCTTGCTACCCCTGTTGTCACTGGGAAAGGACACCGCAAGATTGAACCCAAAGCTAAGAACTTCTCCCATGGCAAGAAAGATCAATCTAGTAGGCCAAACCCAACTGATAATTCGAAGAGACTTGCAAAGATAACTCAATCATACATAAAAGAATTCAGAGAGATTCAAATATTTCTCATAGATAAACTTGATCATAAACCCACAATTCATCGGATCTCGACAAACACACCACAAAAAGAGTTTACATCGAATAGATCTCCACAAGAGAGGGGGAGAACATTGTATTGAGATCCAAAAAGAGAGAAGAAGTCATCTAGCTAATAACTATGGACCTGAAGGTCTGTGGTAAACTACTCACAACTCATCGGAGGGGCTATGGTGTTGATGTAGAAGCCCTCTATGGTCGATTCCCCCTCCGGCGAAGCGCCGGCGAAGGCTCCAAAATGGGATCTCGCAGATACAGAAGGTTACGGTGGTTGAAATTGTGTTTCGTTGGCTCCCTGGATGTTTTCGGGGTACGTAGGCTTATATAGGAGAAATAAGTACGTCGGTGGCCGCCCGAGGGGCCCATGAGATAGGGGGGGCACCCAGAGGGGGTGGGCGCGCCCTCCTATCTCGTGGCCGCCTCGGCTGCTTCTTGACTTGCACTCCAAGTCCTCTGGATCACGTTCGTTCCAAAAATCACGCTCCCGAAGGTTTCATTCCATTTGGACTCCGTTTGATATTACTTTTCTTTGAAATACTGAAATAGGCAAAAAAAACAATACGGGCTGGGCCTCCGGTTAGTAGGTTAGTCCGAAAATGATATAAATGTATAAAATAAAGCCCATAAATATCCAAAAGGGGTAATATAATAGCATGGAACAATAAAAAATTATAGATACGTTGGAGACGTATCAAGCATCCCCAAGCTTAATTCATGCTCGTCCTCGAGTAGGTAAATGATAAAAACAGAATTTTTGATGTGGAATGCTACCTAGCATATTTCTCAATGTAATTTTCTTTATTGTGGCATGAATGTTCAGATCCAAATGATTCAAAATAAAAGCTTATAAAACATAAAAATAATAATGCTTCAAAGCATACTAACAAATAATCATGTCCTATAAAAATAGCATAGCCAAAGAAAGCTTATCCCTACAAAATCATATAGTTAGGCCATGCTTCATTTTCATTACACAAAATACTCCTATCATGCACAACCCCGGTTTCAGCCAAGCAATTGGTTCATACTTTTTAATGCGCTTCATCTTTTTTCAACTCTTATGCAATACATGAGCGTAAGCCATGGACATAGCACTAAGGTGGTAAAAGATGGTGGTTGTGAGGACAAAAGGAGGGAGGAGATAGTCTCACATCAACTAGGCGTATCAACGGGCTATGGAGATGCCCATCAATAGATATCAATGTGAGTGAGTAGGGATTGCCATGCAACGGATGCACTAGAGCTATAAATATATGGAAGCTCAACAAAAGAAACTAAGTGGGTGTGCATCTAACTTGCTTGCTCACGAAGACCTAGGGCATTTTGGGGAAGCCCATCATTGGAATATACAAGCCAAGTTCTATAATGAAAAATTCCCACTTAGTATATGAAAGTGACAACATAGGAGACTCTCTATCATGAAGATCATGGTGCTACTTTGAAGCACAAGTGTGGAAAAAAGAGATAGTAGCATTGTCCCTTCTCTCTTTTTCTCTCATTTTATTTTTTTCTTTTCCTTTTTCTTTTTTTTTTCTTTTTTTCCTTTTTTCCTTTGGCCTTTATCTTTTTTCCTCTTTTTTTTCTTTTTGCAAAGTCCGAAGTCTCATCCCGACTTGTGGGGGAATCATAGTCTTCATCATCCTTTTATTGATTTACAACTCAAGAATTACAACTCAAAGCTAGAACAAGATATGACTCTATATGAATGCCTCCGGCGGTGTACCGGGAGATGCAATGAATCAAGAGCGACATGTATGAAAATAATGAAGGTGGCCTTGCCACAAATACGATGTCAACTACATGATCATGCAAAGAGCAATATGACAATGATGGAACGTGTCATAATAAACAGAACGGTAGAAAGTTGCATGGCAATATATCTCGGAATGGCTATGGAAATGCCATAATAGGTAGGTATGGTGGCTGTTTAGAGGAAGGTAAATAATGGGTGCATGATACCGGCGAAAGTTGCGCGGTATAATAGAGGCTAGCAAAGTGGAAGGATGAGTGTGCGTATATCCATGGACTCACATTAGTCATAAAGAACTCATATACTTATTGAAAAAGTCTACTTGCCCTCGAAGAAAAGTACTACTACGCATGCTCCTAGGGTGTGACGCCCCCGATTCAATCGTACACTAATCATGCACGCAAACGTGTACGATCAAGATCAGGGACTCATGGGAAGATATCACAACACAACTCTAAAAACATAAATAAGTCATACAAGCATCATAATACAAGCCAGGGGCCTCGAGGGCTCGAATACAAGTGCTCGATCATAAACGAGTCAGCGGAGGCAACAATATCTGAGTATAGACATAAGTAAACAAGTTTGCCTTAAGAAGGCTAGCACAAACTGGGATATAGATTGAAAGAGGCGCATGCCTCCTGCCTGGGATCCTCCTAACTACTCCTGGTCGTCGTCAGCAGCCTGCACGTAGTAGTAGGCACCTCCAGTGTAGTAGTCGTCATCGACGGTGGCGTCTAGCTCCTGGGCTCCAAAGTCTGGTTGCGGCATCCGGGAAGAAGAGGAAAACGGGGGAAAAGAGGGAGCAAAGCAACCGTGAGTACTCATCCAAAGTACTCGCAAGCAAAGGAGCTACACTACATATGCATGGGTATATGTGTAAGGAGGCCATATCAGTGGACTGAACTGCAGAATGCCAGAATAAGAGGGGGATAGCTAGTCCTATCGAAGACTACGCTTCTGGCAGCCTCCGTCTTGCAGCATGTAGAAGAGAGTAGATTGAAGTCCTCCAAGTAGCAACGCATAGCATAATCCTACCCGGTGATCCTCTCCTCGTCGCCCTATTAGAGAGTGATCACTGGGTTGTATCTGGCACTTGGAAGGGTGTATTTTATTAAGTATCCGGTTCTAGTTATCATAAGGTCAAGGTACAACTCCGGGTTGTCCTTTTACCCAGGGACACGGCTATTCGAATAGATCAACTTCCCTGCAGGTGTGCACCACATTTCCCAACACGCTCGATCCCATTTGGCAGGACACACTTTCCTGGGTCATGCCCGGCCTCGGAAGATCAACATGTCGCAGCCCCACCTAAGCACAACAGAGAGGTCAGCACGCCGGTCTAAATCCTACGCGCGCAGGGGTCTGGGCCCATCGCCCATTGCACACCTGCACGTTGCGTACGCGGCCGGAAGCAGACCTAGCCCCCTTAATACAAGAGCAGGCTTACGGTCCAATCCGGCGCGCGCCGCTCAGTCGCTGACGTCACGAAGGCTTCGGCTGATACCACGACGTCGAGTGCCCATATCTTTCCCGCGTAGTTGGTTAGTGCGTATAGGCCAGTGGCCAGACTCAGATCAAATACCAAGATCTCGTTAAGCGTGTTATTATGAAGCAACCGCGAACGTCGACCAGGGCCAGGCCCACCTCTCGCCTAGGTAGTCTCAACCTGCCCTGTCGCTCCGCCACAAAGATCCACACAGAGGGCAGTCGGGACAAAGGTCCTTTCAGCCCCCAATCCGTGAATCACTAGCCGGTACTCCTCGAGCCGACCTGACTTTAGTCACCATCTGTAGTATGTATATATGTATAGTATATACCCGTGATCACCTCCCGAGTGATCACGACCCAATAGTATAATAAGGCAGACTAACAAGAATGTAGGGCCAATGATGATAAAGTAGCATCCTATACTAAGCATTTAGGATTGCGGGTAAGGTATCAATGACTGTAGCAACAATGACAGGCTATGCAACAGAATAGGAGTAACCGAACAGTAACATGCTACACTACTCTAATGCAAGCAGTATAGAGAAGAATAGGCGATATCTGGTGATCAAGGGGGGGCTTGCCTGGTTGCTCTGGCAAGGAGGGGTCGTCAACTCCGTAGTCGAACTGGCCAGCAGCAGCGTCGGTCTTGTAGTCTACCGGAGAGAAGAGGGGGAAGAAACAATGAATACCATGCAAATAGATGCATATCGATGCATGACATGACAAGTAACGATGCTAGGTGTGCCCAATCACGTTAGTAGGTGATACCGACGAAGGGGGAAAACATCCGGGAAAGTATTCCCGGTGTTTTGCGTTTTCGGACAGATGAACCAAAGGGGGAAAGTTGCATGTTTGCTATGCTAGGGATGTGTGACGGACGAACGGACTGTGTATCCGGATTCGTCTCGTCGTTCTGAGCAACTTTCATGTATAAAGTATTTTCATCCGAGTTACGGATTATTTTATATGATTTTCTAAAGTTTTAATCATTTTCTGATTTTAATTATTTTAAATCAACATTATCCAGAATAGTGTATGCTGACGTCAATGACGTCAGCATGACGTCAACAGTCAACAGGATGTTGACTGGGTCAAACTGACGTGTAGGTCCCACTGGTCATTGACTTAGTTAACTAAACAGGATTAGTTAATTTAATTTAAGTGATTAGATTAATTAATTAGACTTGATTAGATTAATTAACAGGATTACTTAAGTAAATTAATTATCTTAATGAATTAATTATATTATTATTATTTATTTATTTATTTTTATTCTTCTTTTTTTTCCTTTTCGTTCTGGGGCTGGGCCCCATACGTCATAGGCCCCAAGGGGCTGGCGGATCGGGCGTCCGGGTGAGGGCGTGCGCCCGAGCTGGTGCAGCGGGCGACAGGCGCCGTGTGCAGGGGGTGCGGGCGCAACCCGAGCGGGCGCATGCCCGAGGGCGCAGGGAGCACGCCGGCGCC
>NC_041391.1:437839466-437848006 GCF_002162155.2 Triticum dicoccoides | reverse complement strand
CGAGGGGAGGTAGTGGCTGGCTACGGTGGCCAGCTGCGGTGCGAGGTAGGGCGAGTGGTGGCCGGCGAGGTTGCGGGCAGTCGGAGCGGACGCGGGCATCGCCAGGGGCCAAGTGGGAGCACGACGAGGCCGACGGGTGACTACGGGCGGCATGCCACGCGGGCACAGGCGGGGGGCGCGGGCGCGGCCAGAGCGGCCGGCGCGCGTGCGGGCGCCGGTGAGCGAGGCCATGGCCGAAGTGGCCGGAGCAGGGGAGGAGGAGGAGATGACGGAGCCTCACCATGTGGTCGTGGGGTCTAGGCAGCAGTGCTCGGGGAGGAAGACGGGGACGCGACACCGGCGAGGAGGAGATCCCGCGAGGAAGAGGAAGGCGACGGTGGCCGCGGTGTCGTGAGTGTCGGGGTCGATGGGCGATGCGGGAGAGGAGGCATCGACGAGGTGGTCCTCAGGGTGCGGCGTCCTGCAAAGCCAGGGCAACGACGATGCTTGAGGGGGGGTCCGTCGGTGGAGGGGTCGACGATGAGGGCGGCAAGGTGAGGCGGTCGACGGCGACAAGCGCGGGGGAAGGGCGCCGGCGCCCGATCCAGATCGGGATCGGGAGGAGACGAGGGAGAGAGGGAAACCTGGGGAGAGGAGTGGGTAGTGGGCTAGGGTTCGGTGTCCCCAGGGGTTAGTAGGTGAGGTGGGGGGCCGGCCTGGGCCAGTGGGCTGACCGATGGGCCGTCTGGCCCGGTTGGCCGGGGGGTTTCTTTTATTTTGTTTTCTGGTTTTCTTTTCTTTTTATTCTCTTTCCTTTCTGTTTTATTTTAGTTACACTTTATTTTTAATTTAGTAAAATATGACAATAGCTCCAAACATAGTGTTTCAAAATAACCCACTACCCTAAAAAGTTTGGTGACTAATAAGCTAGTTTAACATTTGTTTATTAATTTAATAGCATTCAAATAATTGTTTTTGCTACTGTTTAATTTAGTTAAGTGCATTTAAACTTTTTATAATGACTTGGTTTATCCACCAACATTACTTATGAATTATTTGGCTCACTCTGAACATTTTACTTTTAATATTTGAAATCTTTTATTGTTTGCTTGATTATGAATTTGAATTTGAATCGGTTTCGAACTAACGCGAGATTAGCAACAGTAATCGAGGTGACGTGGCATCATTAGCAGAGGGTTACTGTGGCTTAATTATCCGGGCGTCACAATTCTCCTCCACTACAAGAAATCTCGTCCCGAGATTTAAGAGGTGGAGTAAGGGGAAAGGTTTGATTACGAAATTCTAGCAAATCTTCTCGGTCTTGGTTGCTCTTCTCGAAGAGGTTGATCCATTACATTGATGTCTTCATTTCTCTGATTCAGGTCATCCTGATGAAGTCATCATCACTCCTTCGGGAACTCCATCGTACTTACAAAAGAATAAAGGGTGGGTATTCCAGAAGAACGGATCTCTGTAAGGTTGACTATCTGGTCGATAACATCGGGGAAGGTGGCAGAAAGTAACTCTCGAATTGAAACTTAAGAAATTATCGAGAGCAAAGTAAGAAGGTACAAAAAGAGAAGTTTCAAGCGCATAGGCAATCGTTCGATGTCTGAAAGGCCGTGCGAAAGGGGTCCAGAGCAACGAGATTGAGTATTGCGTCTATTACCAGAATAGATCACTAGGACGATGGCCCGTGAATTTCATACGAAGCCAAGCGTGAGGAATAACCTTGGGAACAGTGATGTACCTGAGAGTCAGGTGTCGATCCTGTGGAACTGTGGGTTATGGGCCCACCATGTGGGTTAAAAGTAGGAAGGGCGGTGACATCTTGCATGATCACGTAAGTAAGGCCTGTCAAAGGGTAGCCTGTCAGTTATGTTGGCAACAACGTCGGTACCAAGGGCGAGGGACGAAGAGAACCCTTTTCCTGCTCTTTGAACGAGGCAGAACATTAGGCAAAGTTCTCGTCCATCGGTGGATACCGAAATGTCATCAACAATAGTAACAGGTTCTTACTAACAGAGTTGTACACCGAGGTGCTTACAAAAGCAGGAGAATATTACTGCTTAGATCATATAGTTCACAAGAAAGATTAAACCAAACAATGGAAAGGAAAACATATGTATCAGGTTAAACAGAACAATGGAAAGGAAAATGTGTTTAAACACATATTTCAGGGGTATATCCTTCCCAAGGACAAGCAGAGCAAGATATCCACGACAGGAGATAATGTAGAAAACCCTTTAGGTAAGGAGAGAGAAATTTCATGACATTACCCATACAACGGTGTTTGGATAATTGAGCAAGAAACATTTAGCATTGGGCTTCAAATGTTCTTGTTGAAATTCGGAGTACCATAGACATGCTTCGAGATAGCATTGACATGGTCTTCAAGCAAAGATCGGACCTTGGATACTCAATGGACTCATCAGGAACAACTTATAGAATAAGTCATTCAATTTCCTCATGGAAGAATGGTTATCATTGCTAAAAGGAAGAACTATAACAATGGGCCCTCCAGCCAGGTGTGCTAGGCATGACATCACCTTACCGGGTCATATAAAGCCCAATGCTATAACTCTTGGAAAATTCGTCCCAACCATCATATCTGACCAGGATTCAGATCTGATTGGTGGCAGGATACCTAGGAAGAAAAGGTGCAACACAATTGAGGAGATGACAATGTAAGATTCTCGTGAAATGAACTATGGAGTGAGTTCCGACACACGAGTTCATCATTAAATCAAGGAGAGGTGAGGAGGTGGCTGATTGACTCAGCTACAATTAATTGAGATTTTCAAAAGATGGATTTCCACAATCATGTGAACAAGGAGATAATATTTGTCAGATCAAATGATATAATGAGGTATGCTCGAGGAAAACATACCCAGTTAAACATTGGTCGAAAGGTGCACCCGAAATATGGACTTAGGTAGCATGATCAATGTTAGAATGGTGATTCAATAACCAATGGTCTAAGAATAAAATATCGACTGTTAACTTCAAACAATAGGGTTGCTAGAAGTTTTGAATTCACACATCATAGTCTAGTTGTCAGTATTCCGGTTAGAACGACAGGGAGGGACCAAGGAATGAATGGAGATGGCGAGAAGTAATAATATATCAAGAATTCTCAAGAGGTGGGGAAATTCTCGCAACATCCTTGACATAAAAGGCAATAATACTTCAAGGTAGAACATAGTACAAGCTGGATAGTAAGGATCTCCAGGTATAACACAAAACACGAACAAGTTTGCGTTGAACGGAAGGCAATAAAGTGGTCGATGATAACACAATTCATTGAGGGCAAGGATGGTATTTCTCATCATGAATTCAATTGATATTCTGGAAGAGCTTAGAATGCTGATGATTATCACGACACATTTGTCGAGAGATTTCATGAAGATGTAATCGATCGGCGATGACATCAGGTCAAACGAATTATGAAGCGAAAGGTTATTGGAACCACTGGTAGGATACAAACTCAAATCAAGTTTGTTGTTCAAGGAGAAATGATATGACGAGGAAGATCGACGTAAGATTAGCTCACCGTCAAAATTTGTGCTCCGGGAAGAACCAGATAGCACAGTTAAATTTAGCACGATAATGATGTAGCCGATAAAGCTAGCAATGAAATGATGGAGTATTAAACTCGTAAGCAATGAAGATTACTAAGAGTTGTCGAATCGCAGTGCGGACTCGATTCACTATTCGGTGTTGTCGGTTGACGACAACCCAAAACTCATGGAGTGACTATGATAGGGAAAGGTATTACTCCGGCACAAATTCATAAGATGTAGTGCAATGACATGATATCCTCGAGATACCAGGGAGATAATACTTGACGGCATATCAAACTAAAGGTTGAAGTGGGGTGTATTGATCTATAGAAAACAAGCGCTTTTACTTGTCTGAGAAATGGAATCAAAGGAAGAAATTATGGTCGGAACCACGATTGCAAAGGATCAATTCACAGATCCAGGTGATATTTTCAAGGAAATAGTTATTATTGCAAGAAGCTTCCATGATAGGATCTACATTGTGTCCATGGGCATGAACACAAAGGTTCAAGGTCGACTCCCACTTCTTCAATGCATAACCTTCCATTCACCTCTCGTATTTCAAAAATGACATTAGTTGTTGAAAGTTTTACTTGGTGCAATACCAGATAAGTATGGCCCGTGGAATCTTTCGGGTTCACACAGATTAGGGAACGCGTAGGTTCAACCCATCAGGGCATCTTAGGAACATATACCACAAACTTCAATAGTAATTAACACCAGCTCGATAGCAGAGCATGGTTGGCCAAGCAGAGGATACAATTTACCAAAGGCACTATGTATCAGGGAAAGAACTCACAAGGTGATTGAATATGAAGGACACTGTCGGATACCAATCCAACAATGGATCGGGCGATCCACAACGGAGATGATGTGAGTATCGGTACTCACTCAGAGGAAGAAAGAATACAGAGGCATCAGATTCAAGAATCACCTGATTAGTCTTATGCTTAAACAGAAAGAAATTATGGTTTCCAAAATGAAGGATCAGAAGCAGACGTTCTGATCAAGGATGGATAAGTTGAAAACACTTAGTTGGACAATCAATAAAGGTTTGAATTGCAGAGAACCAACTCATGTCTGGAATGATGCCTGAGCCGGAAACATAATCTTAAAAAGGATAACATGATGACTGCGTGCATACGCACACATTGAATCAATAGGCTCAAAATGACTAAGACAAGGGATGTTAACGAGGACTACTAGTCATGTGGAATTAACAATAATGCTAGTAAGCAAGAATTTCAAGAACAATAGGCTGCAGAGGATTTTCGAAAGATCGAAAAGTATTCCAAAGAATTTTGTGAAACACATGAACAACTTTGGACGAACGGATACTCAGCAAGCGCGAGTAATTAACCGTAGGGGTATTCATGCGGCAAGGAACTGTAGGGCAGTAAGCATAAAGAATTCTAGGAATATCGGAGAGTATTTCAGGACATCTTGAAGTAACAAGAGCAACTGGGGATGACAATATGAACGACAGGTGTAAGTAGTTATCCAGAGGGAATTATCGTTGGAAGTGAATTGCAAAAGCAATGGCACATAGTCTCGAGAGCACATCGTAGAGTATGTTCGGAATCTTCAGGTGGAGTAGGCGGTCATTGGTAACACGGGGCTCTCCGGGTGGAAGTGATCATGAGATCCTAATGTTAGAGTTAGCAAAATTCATTTAACCCGAATAGAAGAGAGATCAGAGTCCCAGAGTATAGACGAGGAGTAAAAGATCCTAATACCACCCAATGGCAACGTGGGGCCATAAGTCGCACATCCATGTTAGTAAAAGTTTTTCAATGACTAGACTCAACTTCGGCCAAGGAGTTGGAAAGGGGAATTCCTACAGGCAGTCGGCTCTGATACCAACTTGTGACGCCCCCGATTCAATCGTACACTAATCATGCACGCAAACGTGTATGATCAAGATCAGGGACTCATGGGAAGATATCACAACACAACTCTAAAAACATAAATAAGTCATACAAGCATCATAATACAAGCCAGGGGCCTCGAGGGCTCGAATACAAGTGCTCGATCATAAACGAGTCAGCGGAAGCAACAATATCTGAGTACAGACATAAGTAAACAAGTTTGCCTTAAGAAGGCTAGCACAAACTGGGATACAGATCGAAAGAGGCGCAGGCCTCCTGCCTGGGATCCTCCTAACTACTCCTGGTCGTCGTCAGCAGCCTGCACGTAGTAGTAGGCACCTCCAGTGTAGTAGTCGTCATCGACGGTGGCGTCTAGCTCCTGGGCTCCAAAGTCTGGTTGCGGCATCCGGGAAGAAGAGGAAAACGGGGGAAAAGAGGGAGCAAAGCAACCGTGAGTACTCATCCAAAGTACTCGCAAGCAAAGGAGCTACACTACATATGCATGGGTATATGTGTAAGGAGGCCATATCAGTGGACTGAACTGCAGAATGCCAGAATAAGAGGGGGATAGCTAGTCCTATCGAAGACTACGCTTCTGGCAGCCTCCGTCTTGCAGCATGTAGAAGAGAGTAGATTGAAGTCCTCCAAGTAGCAACGCATAGCATAATCCTACCCGGTGATCCTCTCCTCGTCGCCCTATTAGAGAGTGATCACTGGGTTGTATCTGGCACTTGGAAGGGTGTATTTTATTAAGTATCCGGTTCTAGTTATCATAAGGTCAAGGTACAACTCCGGGTTGTCCTTTTACCCAGGGACACGGCTATTCGAATAGATCAACTTCCCTGCAGGTGTGCACCACATTTCCCAACACGCTCGATCCCATTTGGCAGGACACACTTTCCTGGGTCATGCCCGGCCTCGGAAGATCAACATGTCGCAGCCCCACCTAAGCACAACAGAGAGGTCAGCACGCCGGTCTAAATCCTACGCGCGCAGGGGTCTGGGCCCATCGCCCATTGCACACCTGCACGTTGCGTACGCGGCCGGAAGCAGACCTAGCCCCCTTAATACAAGAGCAGGCTTACGGTCCAATCTGGCGCGCGCCGCTCAGTCGCTGACGTCACGAAGGCTTCGGCTGATACCACGACATCGAGTGCACATATCTTTCCCGCGTAGTTGGTTAGTGCGTATAGGCCAGTGGCCAGAATCAGATCAAATACCAAGATCTCGTTAAGCGTGTTATTATGAAGCAACCGCGAACGTCGACCAGGGCCAGGCCCACCTCTCGCCTAGGTGGTCTCAACCTACCCTGTCGCTCCACCACAAAGATCCACACAGAGGGCCATCGGGACAAAGGTCCTTTCAGCCCCAATCCGTGAATCACTCGCGGGTACTCCTCGAGCCGACCCGACTTTAGTCACCATCTGTAGTTTGTATATATGTATAGTATATACCCGTGATCACCTCTCGAGTGATCAAGGCCCAGTAGTATAGCAAGGCAGACTGACAAGAATGTAGGGCCAATGATGATAAACTAGCATCCTATACTAAGCATTTAGGATTGTGGGTAAGGTATCAATGACTGTAGCAACAATGACAGGCTATGCAACAGAATAGGAGTAACCGAACAGTAACATGCTACACTACTCTAATGCAAGCAGTATAGAGAAGAATAGGCGATATCTGGTGATCAAGGGGGGGGGGCTTGCCTGGTTGCTCTGGCAAGGAGGGGCCGTCAACTCCGTAGTCGAACTGGGCAGTAGCAGCGTCGGTCTCGTAGTCTACCCGAGAGAAGAGGGGGAAGAAACAATGAATACCATGCAAATAGATGCATATCGATGCATGACATGACAAGTAACGATGCTAGGTGTGCCCAATCGCGGTAGTAGGTGATACCGACGAAGGGGGAAAACATCCGGGAAAGTATTCCCGGTGTTTTGTGTTTTCTGACAGATGAACCGGAGGGGGAAAGTTGCGTGTTTGCTACGCAAGGGATATGTGGCGGATGAACGGGGTGCGTATCCGGATTCGTCTCATCGTTCTGAGCAACTTTCATGTAGAAAGTATTTTCATCCGAGTTACGGATTATTTTATATGATTTTCTAAAGTTTTAATCATTTTCTAATTTTAATTATTTTAAATCAACATTATCTAGAATAGTGTATGCTAACGTCAATGACGTCAGCATGACGTCAGTAGTCAACAAGACGTTGACTGGGTCAAACTGACGTGTAGGTCCCACTGGTCATTGACTTAGTTAACTAAACATGATTAGTTAATTTAATTTAAGTGATTAGATTAATTAATTAGGCTTGATTAGATTAATTAGCAGGATTAGTGAAGTAAATTAATTATCTTAATTAATTAATTATATTATTATTATTATTATTTATTTTTATTCTTCTTTTTTTTCCTTTTCGTTCTGGGGCTGGGCCCCATACGTCATAGGCCCCAAGGGGCTGGCGGATCGGGCGTTCGGGTGCGGGCCTGCGCCTGAGCGGGTGCAGGAGGCGACGGGCGCCGTGTGCAAGGGGTGCGGGCGCAACCCGAGCGGGCGCATGCCCGAGGGCGCTGGGCGCGCACGGCGCACGCCGGCGCCGGCGGCTAGGCCAAGGGAGGTGGCGGAGCGATGACTGCGGTGGCGGGCGCCGGCCGCGGGGCAAGCGACGACACGAGAGGAGGTAGTGGCTGGCTGCGGTGGCCAGCTGCGGTGCTAGGTAGGGCGAGTGGTGGCCGGCGCGGTGGCGGGCAATCAGAGCGGGCGCGGGCGTCGCCAGGGGCCAAGTGGGAGCATGACGAGGCCGATGGGTGACTACGGGCGGCTGGCCACGCGGGCATAGGCAGGGGGCGCGGGCGCGGTCAGGGCGGCCGGCGCGCGTGCGGGCGCCAGTGAGCGAGGCCATGGCCGAAGTGGCCGGAGCAGGGGAGGAGGAGGAGATGCCGGAGCCTCACCATGGGGTTGTGGGGTCTAGGCAGCTATGCTCGGGGAGGAAGACGGGGACGCGACGCCGGGGAGGAGGAGATCCCGCGAGGAAGAGGAAGGTGACGGTGGCCGCGGCGTCGTGAGCGTCAGGGTCGATGGGCGACGCGGGAGAGGAGGCACCGACGAGGTGGTCGTCGGGTGCGGCGT
>NC_041391.1:437799489-437838777 GCF_002162155.2 Triticum dicoccoides | reverse complement strand
ATAGGCAGGGGGCGCGGGCGCGGTCAGGGCGGCCGGCGCGCGTGCGGGCGCCAGTGAGCGAGGCCATGGCCGAAGTGGCCGGAGCAGGGGAGGAGGAGGAGATGCCGGAGCCTCACCATGGGGGTGTGGGGTCTAGGCAGCTATGCTCGGGGAGGAAGACGGGGACGCGACGCCGGGGAGGAGGAGATCCCGCGAGGAAGAGGAAGGTGACGGTGGCCGCGGCGTCGTGAGCGTCAGGGTCGATGGGCGACGCGGGAGAGGAGGCACCGACGAGGTGGTCGTCGGGTGCGGCGTCCTGCGAAGCCAGGGCGACGATGATGCTTGAGGGGGGGGGTCCGTCGGTGGAGGGGTCGACGACAAGGGCGGCGAGGTGAGGCGGTCGACGGTGACAAGCGCGGGGGAAGGGCGCCGGCGCCCGATCCAGATCGGGATCGGGAGGAGACGAGGGAGAGAGGGAAACGTGGGGAGAGGAGTGGGTAGTGGGCTAGGGTTCGGTGTCCCCAGGGGTTAGTAGGTGAGGTGGGGGCCGGCCTGGGCTAGTGGCCTGACCGGCGGGCCGTCTGGCCCGGTTGGTCGGGGGGTTTCTTTTATTTTGTTTTCTGGTTTTCTTTTCTTTTTATTCTCTTTCCTTTTTGTTTTATTTTAGTTACACTTTATTTTTAGTTTAGTAAAATATGACAATAGCTCCAAAAATAGTGTTTCAAAATAACCCACTACCCTAAAAAGTTTGGTGGCTAATAAGCTAGTTTAACATTTGTTTATTAATTTAATAGCATTCAAATAATTGATTTTGCTACTGTTTTATTTAGTTAAGTGCATTTAAACTTTCTATAATGACTTGGTTTATCCACCAACATTACTTATGAATTATTTGGCTCACTCCGAACATTTTAGTTTTAATATTTGAAATCTTTTATTGTTTGCTTGATTATGAATTTGAATTCGAATCGGTTTCGAACTAACGCGAGATTAGCAACAGTAATCGAGGTAACTTGGCATCATTAGCAGAGGGTTACTGTGGCTTAATTATCCGGGCGTCACATAGGGGAAGGGTTGGTAGGAGTTAACCATCGCGCGATCCCGACCTCCACTCATAAGAAAGACAATCAAAAGAGCACCTCATGCAACAAATTTGTCACACAACTTTTACCATACGTGCATGCTATGAGACTTGCCAACTTTAACAAAAGTATTTTTCAATTTCATAATTACCCACTAGCATGATGCTAACATTACTACCTTTATATCTCAAAACAATTATCAAGCAACAAATTGATCATAGCATTCAATTCACTTCCTATGATAGTTTTTATTATACCCAACTTGGATGCTCATCATTCTAGGACCAAATTTGTAACCATAGCAAATATCATGCTGTTCTAAAAGACTCTCAAAATAATATAAGTGAAGCATGAGAGACTAGCAATTTCTTCAAAATTAAGCCACCGCCGTGCTCTAAAAGATATAAGTGAAGCACTAGAGCAAAAACTATCAAGCTCAAAAGATATAAGTGAAGCACATAGAGTATTCTAGCAAATTTTAATAAAGTAGGATTCTCCCAAAAGGTGTGTACAGCAAGGATGGTTGTGGTAAACTAAAAATCAAAGACTAATATAATACACGACGCTCCAAGCAAAACACATATCATGTGGCGAATAAAAATATAGCTCCAAGTAAAGTTAGCAATGAACAAAGACGAAAGAGGGGATGCCTTCCCGGGGCATCCCCAAGCTTAGGCTTTTGGCTATCCTTCAATATCTTGGGGTGCCATGGGCATCCCCAAGCTTAGGCTCTTGCCACTCCTTATTCCATAGTCCATAAAAGCTTTACCCAAAACTTGAAAACTTCACAACACAAAACTCAACAGGAAATCTTATAAGCTCCGTTAGTGAAAGAAAACAAAACCACCACATAAGGTACTGTAATGAACTCATTCTTTATTTATTTTGGTGTTAAAAATACTGTATTCCAACTTCTCTGTGGTTTATAAACTATTTTACTAGCCATAGATGCATCAAAATAAGCAAACAACACACGAAAAACAGAATCTGTCAAAAACAGAACAGTCTGTAGCAATCTATAACTAACGCAAACTTCTGGAACTCTAAACATCCTACCAAAAATAGGAAGTCCTGGAAAATTTGTCTATTGATCAGAAGAAAAAAGAATGAACGCAAAATCACGTTTTTGTGATTTAACAAAACTAAATTCGTGCGCGCAAAGTTTCTGTTTTTCAGCAGAATCAAATCAACTATCATCATAGGTTATCCTATAGGTTCTACTTGGCACAAACACTAATTAAAAGATAAAAACACATCTAAACATAAGGTAGATGCAAAATTTATTACTAAACAGGAAAAAAAACAAAAAACACAAAAAAAATTGGGTTGCCTCCCAACTAGCGCTATCGTTTAACGCCCCTAGCTAGGCATAAAAGCGAAGATAGATCTAAGTAGTGCCATCTTTGGCACTAAATTCATAAGTAGCTCGCATGATAGATTCATAACGTAATTTGACTTTATTTCTTGGAAAGTGCTCCATGCCTTTCCTTAATGTAAATTGGAATCTAATATTCCCTTCCTTCATATCAATAATCGCACCAACCGTTCTAAGAAAAGGTCTACCAAGAATAATAGGGCAAGAAAGATTGCAATCTATATCAAGAATGATAAAATCTACGGGCACCAAATTTCTATTTGCAACAATGAGAACATCATTGATCCTTCCCATTGGATTTTTAATGGTGGAATCCGCAAGGTGCAAATTTAAAGAGCAATCATCAAGATCATGGAAACCTAGAATATCACATAAAGTTTTCGGAATCGTGGAAACACTAGCACCCAAATCACACAAAGCAAAACACTCATGATCTTTAATTCTAATCTTTATACACTCATCGTTAAGTTTTCTAGGTATATAAACTTCCAAATTAAGTTTTTCATCATAAGATTGCATCAAGGCATCAACGATATGTTTGGTAAAAGCTTTATTTTGACTATAAGCAATTAACAACAGATTGCAATAAGGAAATACAACCTTCTAAAGAACAATTATCATAATCAAATTCCTTGAAATCCGAGATAGTGGGTTCAATACTATTTAAAGTCATGACCTCTCCAATCCCACTTTTACCAAATTTAGCATCAAGATCTAAAAACTCCGAATTCTTGGGACGCCTTCTAACTAAAGTTGACTCATCTTCAGTCCCATAATTATCAAGATTCATATTGCAAAACAAAGATCTAATAGGAGACGCATCATAACTTTAAGATCTTCATCATTATTTTCATTGAAACTAGAAGAACACGCCTTTACAAAGCAATCTTTCTTAGCACGCAATCTAGCGGTTCTTTCCTTGCACTCATCAATGGAAATTCTCATTGCTTTGAGAGACTCATTGATATCATCCTTAGGAGAAGAAGATCTAAGTTTAAGAGAATCAACATCAAGTGAAAGCCTATCAACGTTCCTAGCCAAATCATCAACTTTGAGCAATTTTTCTTCAAGCAAGGCATTAAAATTCTTTTGAGAAATCATAAATTATTTCACACTATTCTAAAAATCAGAGGGCATCTTATTAAAATTACCATAAGAATTATTGTAGGAATTTCCATAATTATTAGAGGAATTACTAGGGAACGGTCTAGAATTAAAGTTTCCTCTATAAGCATTGTTACCGAAACTATTACTACCAACAAAATTCACATCCATAGATTCATTATTATTCTCAATCAAAGTAGACAAAGGCATATCATTGGGATCAAGAGGAGTATTCTTAGTAGCAAACAATTTCATAAGTTCATCCATCTTTCCACTCAAAACATTGATTTCTTCTATAACATGCACTTTTTTACTAGAAGATCTTTCGGTGTGCCATTGAGAATAATTAGCCATAATATTATAAAGAAGTTTTGTAGCATCTCCTAACGTGATTTCCATAAACGTGCCTCCCGCGGCCGAATCTAAGAGATTTCTAGAAGCAAAGTTCAAACCGGCATAAAAATTTTGTATGATCATCCATAAATTCAAACCATGAGTAGGGCAATTGCAAATCATCAATTTCATTCTTTCCCAAGATTGGGCAACAAGCTCATGATCAAGTTAAAATTCATAATATTGTTCCTAAGAGTGATAATCTTAGCGGGAGGAAAATACTTAGAGATAAAAGCATCTTTGCACTTGTTCCAAGAATCAATACTATTTTTAGGCAAAGACGAAAACCAAACTTTAGCACGATCTCTGAGTGAAAACGGAAATAACTTCAATTTAACATATCACACAAATCAACAAAGTTGTTTAGATGAGTAGCGGCATCTTCACTAGGAAGGCCGGCGAATTGATCTTTCATAACAAGATTCAGCAAAGCGGTATTGATTTCACAAGACTCAACATCATTAAGAGGAGAAATCGGAGTACTAAGGAAATCATTATTATTGGTATTGGAGAAATCACACAATTTGGTATTATCTTGCGCCATGCCAACAAGTAATCCAACACACAAGCAAACGGAAAAAGGCAAACGAAAGAGAGAGGAGGAGATTGGGAAAGAGAGGGCGAATAAAACAGCAAGGGTGAAGTGGGGGAGAGGAAAACAAGAGGCAAATGGCAAATAATGTAAATGCGAGGGAGATGGGTTTGTGATGGGTACTTGGTATGTCTTGACTTGAGCGAAGACCTCCCCGGCAACGGCGTCATAAATCCTTCTTGCTACGTCTTGAGCTTGCATTGGTTTTCCATGAAGAGGAAAGGTTGATGCAGCAGAGTAGCGTAAGTATTTCCCTTAGTTTTTGAGAATCAAGGTATCAATCCAGTAGGAGGCTCCTCAAAAGTCCCACGCACCTACACAAACGAACAAAGAACTCGCAACCAACGCAAAGGGGTTGTCAGTCCCTTCACGGCCACTTGTGAAAGTGAGATTTGATAGAGATAATATGATAAGATAAATATATTTTTGGTATTTTATAATATAGATGCAAAAAGTAAAGATGCAAATAAAAGTAGATTGAAAGCAAATATGATAAAAGATAGACCCGGGGGCCATAGGTTTCACTAGTGGCTTCTCTCAAGATAGCATAAGTATTACGGTGGGTGAACAAATTACTGTCGAGCAATTGATAGAAAATAGAATAATTATGAGATTATCTAGGCATGATCATGTATATAGGCATCACGTCCGCAACAAGTAGACCGACTCCTACCTGCATCTACTACTATTACTCCACACATCGACCGACTCCTGCCTACATCTAGAGTATTAAGTTCAGAAAGAACAGAGTAATGCATTAAGCAAGATGACATGATGTAGAGGGATAAACTCATGCAATATGATATAAACCCCATCTTTTTATCCTCGATGGCAACAATACAATACGTGCCTTGCTGCCCTTGCTGTCATTGGGAAAGGACACCGCAAGATTGAACCCGAAGCTAAGCACTTCTCCCATGGCAAGAAAGATCAATCTAGTAGGCCAAACCAAACTGATAATTCGAAGAGACTTGCAAAGATAAGTCAATCATACATAAAGAATTCAGAGGAGATTCAAATATTTCTCATAGATAAACTTGATCATAAACCCACAATTCATCGGATCTCGACAAACACACCGCAAAAAGAGTTTACATCAAATAGATCTCCACAAGAGAGGGGGGAACATTGTATTGAGATCCAAAAAGAGAGAAGAAGCCCTCTAGATAATAACTATGGACCCGAAGGTCTGTGATAAACTACTCACAACTCATCGGAGGGGCTATGGTGTTGATGTAGAAGCCCTCCGTGGTCGATTCCCCCTCCGACGGAGCATCGGCGAAGGCTCCAAGATGGGATCTCGCAGATACAGAAGGTTACGGTGGTGGAAATTGTGTTTCGTTGGCTCCCTGGATGTTTTCGGGGTATGTAGGCTTATATAGGACGAAGAAGTACGTCGGTGGCCGCCCGAGGGGCCCACGAGATAGGGGGGCGCGCCCAGAGGGGGTGGTCACGCCCTCATGTCTCGTGGCCACCTCGACTGCTTCTTGACTTGCACTCCAAGTCCTCTGGATCACGTTCGTTCCAAAAATCACGCTCCCGAAGGTTTCATTCTGTTTGGACTCTGTTTGATATTCCTTTTCTTCGAAATACCAAAATAGGCAAAAAAAACAGCAATACGGGTTGGGCCTCCGGTTAGTAGGTTAGTCCCAAAAATGATATAAATGCATAAAATAAAGCCCATAAACATCCAAAAGGGGTAATATAATAGCATGGAACAATAGAAAATTATAGATACGTTGGAGACATATCACACGCCTCATCGTGACACGTCGCGGGTTGCAGGATTGAGACGAGCCATTGTCTAAATTTTTCCCACGCATGATTGGTATACAAAAGTCACATGGGAGTTGATTTTTGTTGTTGTAGTGGATATTGAATACGAACATTGCACCCTTCAACTGATGCATGTTCGTTTCGTCTTTTTCTTTTGCTTCACCTCCCGTCGCTGCCTGATGACCCACAAGTATAAGGGAACTATCATAGTCCTTTTGATAAGTAAGAGTGTCGAACCCAACAAGGAGCAAAAGGAAATTACAAGCGGTTTTCAGCAAGGTATTCTGTGCAAGCTCTGAAATTATCGGTAACAGATAGTTTTGTGATAAGATAATTCATAACGGGTAACAAGTAACAAAAGTAACTAAGGTGCAGCAAGGTGGCCCAATCCTTTTTGTAGCAAAGGACAAGTCTGGACGAACTCTTATATAATGCAAAGCGCTCCTGAGGACACATGGAAATTACTGTCATGTTAGTTTTTATCATGCTTATATAATTCACGTTCGTTACTTTGATAATTTGATATGTGGGTGGACTGGTGCTTGGGTGTTGTCCTTACTTGGACAAGCCTCCCACTTATGATTAACCCCTCTCGCAAGCATCTGCAACTACAAAAGAAGAATTAAGATAAATCTAACCATAGCATGAAACATACGGATCCAAATCAGCCCCTTATGAAGCAACACATAAAGTAGGGTTTAAGCTTCTGTCACTCTAGCAACCCATCATCTACTTGTTACTTCCCAATGTCTTCCCCTAGGCCCAAATCATGGTGAAGTGTCATGTAGTTGACATTCACATAACACGACTAGAGGAAAGACATTCAAAATATTGAACGAGTACCAAATTCACATGATTACTTATAACAACATTTCTCCCATGTCCTCAGGAACAAATGTAACTACTCACAAAGCATATTCATGTTCATAATCAGAGGAGTAATAATTATTATTAAGAATATGAACATGCAATCTTCCACCAAATAAACCAACTAGCATCAACTACAGGGAGTAATAAACACTACTAGCAACCCACGGGTATCAGTCTGAGGTTTTGAGACAAAGATCGGATACAAGAGATGAACTAGGGTTTGAGAGGAGATGGTGCTGGTGAAGATGTTGATGGAGATTGGCCCCCTCTCGATGAGAGGATCATTGGTGATGACGATGGCTTCGATTTCCCCCTCCCGGAGAGAAGTTTCCCCGGCAGAATAGCTCCGTCGGAGCCCTAGATTGCTTTTGCCCAGGTTTTGCCTCGAGAAGGTGGCGCTTTGTCCCGAAAGCTTCCTCTCGAATTTTTTCCAGGTCAAAACACATCATATAGCAGAAGATGGGCACCGGAGGCCTGCCAATGGACCCACAAGGCAGGGGGCACACCCAGGGGGTAGGGCCCCCCTTGTGGTCACCTGGTGGGTCCCCTCTGGTATTTTCTTTGCCTAATATTTTTTATTAATTCCAAAGTAATTCTCCGTAAATTTTCAGGACTTTTGGAGTTGTGCAGAATAGGTCTCTCAGATTTGCTCCTTTCCGGTCCAGAATTCTAGCTGCCGGCATTCTCCCTCTTTGTGTAATCCTTGTAAAATAAGAGAGAAAAGGCATAAGTATTGTGCTACAATGTGTAATAACAGCCTGTAATGCAACAAATATCAATATAAAAGCATGATGCAAAATGGACGTATCACTGCCTGTTCACCTCCTTCTATGCCTATAAAAGAGAGGTCGCTCCTCTCCAGAGAGACACACCAGAACATCATCTTCCTAACACCACTGAGTCCCAAGCTCTAAGATGCTGCTAGGTACTTCCCCATCCCGGCTTGCGGCATGCACCCCAGGTCGGGACAATAGGCCTCCGAAACCCCGCCACTTCGAGTCATGTACGAGAGAAGGCTGATAAGGTTTTATGGGAGCTCTGCACGACTACTGACCTCTTCATCACACATGCTATGGACGCCGACGACCACTTCCCCGACATCGACAACCTATTCGATGACATGGGCGACAACATCAACGCTAATCCCAATGCTACTGCCACAGCTCAGTATGTGTTTGTGTTCTTTCTATTCGAGATCCTGCCGCAGTTTCTTATTCTAGCTTCTATCCTAGATATGTTCCATTCATATTTTATTATTTCAAATGCTATTTTCTTACTCTTTATCAGATTGCATGACTTGTCTTATATGTGCTATAATAGTCATGTTTTACCTACTATTTTTGTTAATAAAATCATATGGTAAATTGCTCATATTTCCAACAGTGACACGACATCAACGAGTAGAGAGGTTGCTTCCAGGGACAGATTCAACGACATGTATGCACGGAATCCAGGTAAAAACTCATGATATTCCCTTTCAGCTAGATCATGTAATGTCAGCATGCGAGCATCGTGCTCTTGTTAAAGGTCTTGGCTCAAAGCTTGGTTCCAGGAATGAAATCCCTTGTTCGACCTTTGCTTGGACTCATCAACATTGATGCACGTATTGCGGTCCCTTCTTGAAGGCTTCGTATTGGAGTAACATATTTTCTTCATTCGGTCTCATGTCATACGGCGTATGTTCGTGTGGATCATGTCATGAGGTTCATCCATTTGGATGGCCTCGGGAGGTTTCAACATTGTTGCTAGGTTTCGCTTGGCATCATTAAATAAACAATAATATATGATTGTGTGCATTACTCAATGGAGAGGTCGGGGCATGCTACGCTCCTTTTCAAAGAAAAAAAAGTTTATGAGAAATAGTCAAGATTCCACTCTTGGTTCAATTATTGCTTGAAGTTCTGACTAAAGTCACAAGAGAAAGGAAAATGAATCATTCTTTCCATAGAATCTTCATTGCCTATGACACAATTCACATTACCCACATAGAAGTTGTTCCTATCCATTACATCTCTACTGTTCGGTCCATGTTGAATGTGCATGATACGTCTCCAACGTATCTACTTTTCCAAACACTTTTGCCCTTGTTTTGGACTCTAACTTGCATGATTTGAATGAAACTAACCCGGACTGATGTTGTTTTCAGCAAACCTGCCATGATGTTGTTTTATGTGTAGAAAAGAAAAGTTCTCGGAATGTCCTGGAAATCCACGGAGGCACTTTTTGGAATTAATAAGAATTTTTGGCGAAAGAATCAACACCAGGGGGCCCACAGGTTGTCCACGGAACAGGGGGGCACCCCCCTAGGGCGCGGCCTCCTATCTCGTGGGCCCCCTGGACCTCCACCGACCTCAACTCCAACTCCATATATTCACGTTTGGGGAGAAAAAAATCAGGGAGAAAGTTTCATCGCGTTTTACGACACGGAGCCGCCGCCAAGCCCTAATCTCTCTCGGGAGGGCTGATCTGGAGTCTGTTCGGGGCTCCGGAGAGGGGGATTCGTCGCCGTCGTCATCATCAACCATCCTCCATCACCAATTTCATGATGCTCACCGCCGTGCGTGAGTAATTCCATCGTAGGCTTGCTGGACAGTGATGGGTTGGATGAGATTTACCATGTAATCAAGTTAGTTTTGTTAGGGTTTGATCCCTAGTATCCACTATGTTCTGAGATTGATGTTGCTATGACTTTGCTATGCTTAATGCTTGTCACTAGGGCCCGAGTGCCATGATTTCGGATATGAACCTATTATTTTTTCATGAATATATGTGTGTTCTTGATCCTATCTTGCAAGTCTATAGTCACCTATTATGTGTTATGATCCGACAACCCCGAAGTGACAATAATCGGGATACTTCTCGATGATGACCGTAGTTTGAGGAGTTCATGTATTCACTATGTGCTAATGCTTTGTTCCGGTTCTCTATTAAAAGGAGGCCTTAATACCCTTAGTTTCCGCTAGGACCCCGCTTCCACGGGAGGGTAGGACAAAAGATGTCATGCAAGTTCTTTTCCATAAGCACGTATGACTATTTACGGAATACATGCCTACATTACATTGATGAACTGGAGCTAGTTCTGTGTCGCCCTATGTTATAACTATTGCATGAGGAATCGCATCCGGCATAACTATCCATCACTGATCCATTGCCTACGAGCTTTTCACATATTGTTCTTCGCTTATTTACTTTTCCGTTGCTACTATTACAACTACTACAAAAACCCAAAAACATGTATCTTTACTTTTGCCACCGTTACCTTTATTATCATACCACTTTTGCTACTAAATACTTTGCTGCAGATACTAAGTTATCCAGGTGTGGTTGAATTGACAACTCAACTGCTAATACTCAAGAATATTCTTTGGCTCCCCTTGTGTCGAATCAATAAATTTGGGTTCAATACTTTACCCTCGAAAGCTGTTGCGATCCCCTACACTTGTGGGTTATCAAGACTAATTTATGGCGCCGTTGCCGGGGAGCATAGCTCTATTCTCTGAGTCACTTGGGATTTATATTTGTTGATCACTATGACGAACTTGAAAGACGACCGAACTACTATTTTGCCCTCAACTACGAGGGGAGGTAAGGAACTGCCATCTAGCTCTGCACTAGATTCTCCTTCCGTTATTAGTAAGCTTGCGACACCTAAACCTGCTACTGCTATGAATTCTGATATGTTGCATGTTATTGATGATGCCACTTCTGCTATGCATGATGAAACTACTTCTGTGCGTGATACTACTTTGCCATTAGGTGAATTTCTTGATGAACAACTTGCTAGAGTTAGGGGGGAGGAAATTACTGAAGATCCTATTACTGATGATAGTGATGATGAAGGTTCTCCCAATGATTATGTATTACCTGTTGTTCCTAAGGGTTATGTTATGAATGAAGAAGCTGCTAGGGAAATCTTTGCTTGCAATGATAGATATGATCTTAAGAAATTATTAGCTAAATGGAAGCAGCAGTCTCTTAATGCTAGAATGAAACCTGACCCTGCTTTTGCTACTTCACCTATCTGTGTTGCTGATAAGGATTATGAATTCTCTGTTGATCCTGGAATTATTACTTTAGTTGAATCTGATCATTTTTACGGTCTTGAATCTAAAATTGTTGTGGCACATCTTACCAAGTTGAATGATATGGCCACCGTGTTTACTAATGATGATAAATCTCGCTATTTTTATATCCCTAAGATATTTCCATTCTCATTAAAGGGTGATGCTAAGACTTGGTATAATTCTCTTGCTCCTGGTTGTGTGTGTAGTCCCCAGGATATGATTTATTACTTCTCTGCTAAATATTTCCCTGCTCATAAGAAACAAGCTGCCTTGCAGGAAATATATAATTTTGTGCAAATCAAAGAAGAGAGTCTCCCACAAGCTTGGGAGAGGCTTCTCCGGTTACTTAATGCTTTTCCTGATCATCCTCTTAAGAAAAATGAAATACTTGATATCTTTTATAATGGACTAACCGATGCTTCCAAGGACTACTTGGATAGTTGTGCTGGTTGTGTTTTCAGGGAAAGAACAGTCGACAAAGCTGAAATATTATTGAATAATATGTTGACTAATGAAAATAATTGGACTCTTCCTGAGCCAATTCCTGAAGTAATTCCTGAACCAATTGAGCCAACTCCTGAGCCTATTCCTAAACCCACTCCGAAGAAGAGAGGTGTTTTATTTCTCAGTCCTGAAGATATGCAAGAGGCAACGAAATCAATGAAAGAAAAAGGTATTAAAGCTAAAGATGTTAAGAATTTACCTCCTATTGAAGAAATACATGGTCTTAATATACCGCCTGAAGAACCACATTGTCCTGATAACCCGACACAGGTAGTAAAGGTAAATTCTCTCTATAGATATGATAAAGTTGAAATACCCTCTACTAAATTTCATAGCCCATGCTTAGATGAATTTGATGACTTTATGGCTAGACAAGAAAGTTTTAATGCTTATGTTGGTAGAGAGTTAAAGAATAATGCTTTCAAGATAGGACGCGTAAGCGATAATCTGGCTAGAGTTAAAGATGAACTTCACCGCGTTAGCAAATATGCTTCTATGGTTTCTACTCAAGCTGAGCAAGTACTCAAAGCTCAAAATGATTTGCTTGATGAATTAAATAATAAAAATGACATTGCTGTTAGAGTGGCTACTAGAACTGGTAGAATGACTCGGGAACCTTTGTATCCTGAAGGCCACCCTAAGAGAATGGAGCAAGATTCTCAGAGAAATAATTTAGAGGCACCTAGTTCTTCTAAGAAGAATAAAAAGAAAGACGATAGAACTTTGCATGCTTCTAGTGAACCTACTGTAGACACACCTGAGAATCCCAATGATATTTCTATTTCTGATGCTGAAACACAATCAGGTGATGAACATGAACCTAGTGATAATGTTAATGATAATGTTCATGTTGATGCTCAACCTAGCAAAAACAATGATGTAGAGATTGAACCAGTTGTTGATCTTGATAACCCACAATCAAAGAATCAATGTTATGATAAGAGAGATTTTGTTGCTAGGAAGCACGGTAAAGAAAGAGAACCATGGGTTCAGAAACCCATGCCCTTTCGTCCTAAACCATCCAAGTCAAAGGATGATGAGGATTTTGAGCGCTTTGATGAAATGATTAGACCTATTTTCTTACGTATGCGTTTAACTGATATGCTCAAGGTGAATCCTTATGCTAAGTATATGAAGGATATCATCACAAATAAAAGAAAGATACCGGAAGCTGAAATTTCCACCATGCTTGCTAATTACACTTTTAAGGGTGGAATACCAAAGAAACTTGGAGATCCGGGTGTACCAACTATACCATGCTCTATTAAAAGAAATTATGTTAGAACTGCTTTATGTGATCTTGGAGTCGGTGTTAGTATTATGCCTCTCTCTTTATATCGTAGACTCGAATTGAATAAGTTGACACATACTGAAATATCTTTGCAAATGGCTAATAAATCAACTGCTATACCTGTCGGTATTTGTGAGGATGTGCTTGTTGTGGTTGCAAATGTCACTATCTTAACAGACTTTGTTATTCTTGATATTCCCGAGGACGATAGTATGTCTATTATCCTTGGTAGACCTTTTCTTAATACTGCAAGGGCTGTTATTGATTGCAACAAAGGCAATGTCACTTTTCATGTTAATGGTAATGAGCATACGGTACACTTTCCGAGGAAACAATCTCAAGTTCATAGCATCAATTCTATTGAAAAAGTTCCAACTATCATTTTTTGGAGGTTTTGAATTTCCTCTTCCTACTGTCAAGAAAAAGTATGATATTCTTATTGTTGGGGATTTTCATATCCCCGTTGAGGTAACTTAGTGTTATTCGAAATTTCTCCGGTTCCGTGTTATTCGGAATGAGTTTTGTTAACAAGACTTGATCAACCTTGTTAGTGGATTCATTTTGATGATCACGAGATGGATGAAACTAGAAGGCACAACCTTCTGTACCCTCTTTTTACTTTCTGTTATTTAGAATAAATAAAGCAAAAATAGTATTATCCGTCTATTTTCTGAATTATCCGTGCATTAAAAAATAGTCCGAAAATAAAAGTGATCCAAATGCCCTGCAAATTTAGTATGATTTTTTCTGGAATTTTTAGGATTTTAGGCACTGAAATCACTGCAGGAGGGGCAAGCACCAGGCCACGAGAGTGGAGGGCGCGCCCCCCCCTAGAGGGAACGCCCCCCTGTCTCGTGGGCCCCTGGTGGCCCCCCTCCACTTATGCCAGCACCCACACACTTCATTTTCTACCCAAAAAATCCCCATCCAGCTCAAGCACGAGTTCTAGCTCGTTTTGCTGCGATTTTCGATCTCTTAGCTCAAAGCTCCATTCACAAAACTACTTTGGGAGATTGTTGCTTGGTATGTGACTCCTCCATTGGTCCAATTAGTTTTTGTTCTAGTGCTTTATTCATTGCAAATTTTTGCTGCATAGGTGACCATGTTCTTGAGCTTGCATGTTAAATTTTTGAGGTCCCAAGAAATTCCAATGCATGATATAGTCTCTAGCCACTTGTAGGAGTAGTTGCTATCAATCTTGTTTAGTTTTATTCACTTTTATGTTGAAGTTACTAAAATTTCAGAAAATGTTGAGGAACTTTTTGAGGGGCTCTGCTAGCCAAAGCTCTCAGGAAAAACAAGCCAAAGAGAAGGAAAAAGCCAAGTATAATCTTCCTCGCTTAGCGGAAGTACGGTCGTGTGAATGGCCATGTGAGGATTTCTTGAAAGAAGCCAGAATTCATGAAGACTTTTATGCTTTAATCGAGACTGCAGGCCTCACTGGTTTCATCAACGACCAAATCGATCAGTATCTCTTACTTACCAATACTTTCGTGCAATTTTTTTATTATTATCCTAAGAAGTCACTGCCTGCAGTATCATTTCATTTATATGATGAATTCAAAGAAATGTCTTTACGTCATTTTTGTGCGGTATGTAGGATACCTTATGAGGGAGAATTAGATGAACCCCATCGTGAAGATGTGGGTGGCTCTGTTAATACTATTGCTGTAGAGGAGCCAAACAAGGGCTCCGAGGCGAAGGTCTCGAGTATACACTTTCCTGTGTTACGCTATTTTGCTATATTTGCTAGTAGATGCTTAATTGGTCGAGGAAATAGTGGAAACTTGAGCGTTCCTGATATTATCATTCTCCAACATGCTTTGCTTGGGGACAATACTTTTAGTATGGGTGCCGTCGTTGCTAAACGGCTAGCCCTGAATCGTACAAAAGGTCTCATATTTGGAGGTATCTATGTTGCATGTCTTGCTAAACATTTTCAGATACCCATTAGGCACCATGAGGAGGAGGAGATAAAATTGCCTCCTCACATTTTAGATTACAAGAGCATGGTAGCACACAAGTTTATTGTTGACAACGAAGATAAGATGCTCTTGTATAAACTTAGATTTAATAAGAAACACTTTGAGGTTATTATTTTGCATGCGCCTCTGTTGTTTGATTTGCTTGCGGAAAATTTTCTTGTTACGCCGGAGGCAGTGAACAACCATCGAGCTCAAGCTTTTACTCCAGAACTTGAACCTGAGCCGGAACCTGAACTGGATCCTTATCGTGCATCATCTGTCTGGTGGGATCCGGAGATGACCAGCCAGTGGTATCCTGATTACACCCCCCCCCCCATTTCACCGGGGAGAGTAGTGGCGGTTCTTGGTACTAGACCAACTTAGGCCAAAAGCCTAAGCTTGGTGGAGTACGTATTTCTCACCGACTTTACATTCATGTTCACACACTAGTCATCGGTGCTCATACTCTTTGATTGTATTATCCATGCTAGTTTAAATTTCTTTTTCTAGTTTTCTTCTTGTGTGTTTGATAAACCTTAAGAAAAACAAAAAAAAAATAGTTAGTTTAATTTCCATGCTTGTAGTAGAATTAAAATGAAAACCCAAAAAGATTTCTAGATTCTTCTTCTTACTTGTTGGGAGCTTTCCCGTGTAAATAGTTTTATTTTCTTTTCTTTCCTTTGGGGGTCGAGAAGACCTTATTGAAAATGCTTAGTGGCTCTTATATGCATGATTGTTTATTTAACTTAGAGCCCATATTACCCTGTCTTCTCTCTTGAGTTGAATGCTTGCAGATTCCAGCTTAGTCCAATGCACGCACACTCTTATTATTACACACATTGTTCGGTCATGCAAGTGAAAGGCAATAATGACGATATATGATGGACTTATTGGGATGAGAAAATCTGGTTTGAACTCGACCTCTCTTGTTTTTGTAAATATGATGAGTTCATCGTTTCTGAGTCAGCTATTATGAAGTAAACATATTTGCAATGACATTTAGAGATTATAGTTGCTTGTGCCATGCTTGATTAGCTATGAGTTATAATGGTTTACCTTGTGTGCCAACATGCTATTAGAATGATTATGATGTGGTATGATGAGATGGTATCCTCCTTTGAATGAATTGAGTGACTCGACTTGGCACATGTTCACGCATGTAGTTGAATCAAATCAACATAGCCTTCATGATATTTATGTTCATGGTGGATTATATCCTACTCATGCTTGTATTCGGTGTGAATTAATTTTAATGCATGTTTATGACTGTTGTCGCTCTCTCAGTTGGTCGCTTCCCAGTCTTTTGCTAGCCTTCACCTGTACTAAGCGGTAATACTGCTTGTGCATCCAAACTCCTTAAACCCCAAAGTTTTTCCATATGAGTCCACTGTACCTTCCTATATGCGGTATTTACTTGCCGTTCCAAGTAAATTTGTATGTGCCAAACTCCAAACCTTCAAATGAAATTCTGTTTTGTATGCTCGAGCAGCTCATGTTACAACTAGGTCTGCCTATATCTTCCATGCTAGGTGGGTTAGTCTCAAGAGGAGTGGACTCCGCTCCTCATTCGCGAGAAAGGGCCGGTAACCGGGATGCCCAGTCCCATGATCCAAAAAGATCAAAGCAAATCAAAATAATTAAACAAAACTCCCACGGGGCTGTTGTATGTTGGAGGTACTCGTTGTTTCGAGCAAGCCATGGATTGATGCTTGTTGGTGGTTGTGGGAGTATAAACCTTTACCATTCTGTTTGGGAGCTGCCTATAATGCATGTAGTATGGAAGATACAGCCATCTCATAGTTGTTGCGTTGACAACGAAAGTATGCCGCTCAAAATGTTATTCAATCTCCATTTTAAAATCGAGCTCTAGCACCTCTACAAATCCCTGATTCCCTCTGCGAAGGGCCTATCTATTTACTTTTATGTTGAGTCATCACCCTTCTTATTAAAAGCACCCGCTGGAGAGAACACTGTCATTTGCATTCATTATTATTGGTTTATATTGGGTATGACTTGACTGGATCTCTTTTACCATGAATTACAATGTTTAGTCAGACCTTTTTCTTTAAAGGTGCTCTGCATTTATGTTTTGCGGTCTCAGAAAGGGCTAGCGAGATACCATTTTGTTATATCATGTTATGATTATTTTGAGAAACTGTTGTCATCTGAGTTTTATTTAATATGGCTCGCTAGCTGATTATGCTATTGATATGAGTAATTGTGAGACCTATGTGTTATTGTGAGTATGGTTAGTTCATAATATTTGTTGAAACTTGAATGCTGGCTTTTCATGTTACAACAACAAGAGCAAACAGAGTTTGTAAAAGTTTTTCTTTTTCACTTTCAGTTTATCAACTGAATTGCTTGAGGACAAGCAAAGGTTTAAGCTTGGGGGAGTTGATACGTCTCCAATGTATCTACTTTTCCAAACACTTTTGCCCTTGTTTTGGACTCTAACTTGCATGATTTGAATGAAACTAACCCGGACTGACGCTGTTTTCAGCAGAACTACCATGATGTTGTTTTATGTGTAGAAAAGAAAAGTTCTTGGAATGTCCTCGAAATCCATGGAGGCACTTTTTGGAATTAATAAGATTTTTTGGCGAAAGAATCAACACTAGGGGGCCCACAGGCTGTCCACAAGACAGGGCCCCCCCCTAGGGCATGGCCTCCTATCTCGTGGGCCCCCTGGACCAACACCTACCTCAACTCCAACTCCATATATTCACGTTCGGGGAGAAAAAAATCAGGGAGAAAGTTTCATCGCGTTTTACTACACGGAGCCGCCGCCAAGCCCTAATCTCTCTCGGGAGAGCTGATCTGGAGTCCGTTCGGGGCTCCGGAGAGGGGGATTCGTCATCGTCGTCATCATCAACCATCCTCCATCACCAATTTCATGATTCTCACTGCCGTGTGTGAGTAATTCCATCGTAGGCTTGCTGGACGGTGATGGGTTGGATGAGATTTACCATGTAATCAAGTTAGTTTTGTTAGGGTTTGATCCCTAGTATCCACTATGTTCTGAGATTGATGTTGCTATGACTTTGCTATGCTTAATGCTTGTCACTAGGGCCCGAGTGCCATGATTTCAGATCTGAACCTATTATGTTTTCATGAATATATGTGTGTTCTTGATCCTATCTTGCAAGTCTATAGTCACCTATTATGTGTTATGATCCGACAACCCCGAAGTGACAATAATCGGGATACTTCTCGGTGATGGCCGTAGTTTGAGGAGTTCATGTATTCACTATGTGCTAATGCTTTGTTCCGGTTCTCTATTAAAAGGAGGCCTTAATATCCCTTAGTTTCCGCTAGGACCCCGCTTCCACGGTAGGGTAGGACAAAAGATGTCATGCAAGTTCTTTCCATAAGCACGTATGACTATTTACGGAATACATGCCTACATTACATTGATGAACTGGAGCTAGTTCTGTGTCGCCCTATGTTATAACTATTGTATGAGGAATCGCAACCGGCATAACTATCCATCACTGATCCATTGCCTACGAGCTTTTCACATATTGTTCTTCGCTTATTTACTTTTCCGTTGCTACTGTTACAACTACTACAAAAACCCAAAAACATGTATCTTTACTTTTTCCACCGTTACCTTTATTATCATACCACTTTTGCTACTAAATACTTTGCTGCAGATACTAAGTTATCCAGGTGTGGTTGAATTGACAACTCAACTGCTAATACTCAAGAATATTCTTTGGCTCCCCTTGTGTCGAATCAATAAATTTGGGTTCAATACTTTACCCTCGAAAGCTGTTGCGATCCCCTACACTTGTGGGTTATCAAGACTAATTTATGGCGCCGTTGCCGGGGAGCATAGCTCTATTCTCTGAGTCACTTGGGATTTATATCTGTTGATCACTATGAAGAACTTGAAAGACGACCGAACTACTATTTTGCCCTCAACTACGAGGGGAGGTAAGGAACTGCCATCTAGCTCTGCACTAGATTCTCCTTCCGTTATTAGTAAGCTTGCGACACCTAAACCTGCTACTGCTATGAATTCTGATATGTCGCATGTTATTGATGATGCCACTTCTGCTATGCATGCTGAAACTACTTCTGTGCGTGATACTACTTTGCCATTAGGTGAATTTCTTGATGAACAACTTGCTAGAGTTAGGGGGAATGAAATTACTGAAGATCCTATTACTAATGATAGTGATGATGAAGGTTCTCCCAATGATTATGTATTACCTGTTGTTCCTAAGGGTTATGTTATGAATGAAGAAGCTGCTAGGGAAATCTTTGCTTGCAATGATAGATATGATCTTAAGAAATTATTAGCTAAATGGAAGCAGCAGTCTCTTAATGCTAGAATGAAACCTGACCCTGCTTTTGCTACTTCACCTATCTGTGTTACTGATAAGGATTATGAATTCTCTGTTGATCCTGGAATTATTACTTTAGTTGAATCTGATCCTTTTTATGGTCTTGAATCTGAAATTGTTGTGGCACATCTTACCAAGTTGAATGATATGGCCACCCTGTTTACTAATGATGAGAAATCTCGCTATTTTTATATCCCTAAGATATTTCCATTCTCATTAAAGGGTGATGCTAAGACTTGGTATAATTCTCTTGCTCCTGGTTGTGTGCGTAGTCCCTAGGATATGATTTATTACTTCTCTGCTAAATATTTCCTTGCTCATAAGAAACAAGCTGCCTTGCGGGAAATATATAATTTTGTGCAAATCAAAGAAGAGAGTCTCCCACAAGCTTGGGAGAGGCTTCTCCGGTTACTTAATGCTTTGCCTGATCATCCTCTTAAGAAAAATGAAATACTTAATATCTTTTATAATGGACTAACCGATGCTTCCAAGGACTACTTGGATAGTTGTGCTGGTTGTGTTTTCAGGGAAAGAACAGTCGACAAAGCTGAAATATTATTGAATAATATGTTGACTAATGAAAATAATTGGACTCTTCCTGAGCCAATTCCTAAAGTAATTCCTGAACCAATTGAGCCAACTCCTGAGCCTATTCCTAAACCCACTCCGAAGAAGAGAGGTGTTTTATTTCTCAGTCCTGAAGATATGCAAGAGGCAACGAAATCAATGAAAGAAAAAGGTATTAAAGCTAAAGATGTTAAGAATTTACCTCCTATTGAAGAAATACATGGTCTTAATATACCGCCTGAAGAACCACATTGTCCTGATAACCCGACACAGGTAGTAAAGGTAAATTCTCTCTATAGATATGATAAAGTTGAAATACCCTCTACTAAATTTCATAGCCCATGCTTAGATGAATTTGATGACTTTATGGCTAGACAAGAAAGTTTTAATGCTTATGTTGGTAGAGAGTTAAAGAATAATGCTTTCAAGATAGGACGCGTAAGCGATAATCTGGCTAGAGTTAAAGATGAACTTCACCGCGTTAGCAAATATGCTTCTATGGTTGCTACTCAAGCTGAGTAAGTACTCAAAACTCAAAATGATTTGCTTGATGAATTAAATAATAAAAATGACTTTGTTGTTAGAGTGGCTACTAGAACTGGTAGAATGACTCAGGAACCTTTGTATCCTGAAGGCCACCCTAAGAGAATCGAGCAAGATTCTCAGAGAAATAATTTAGAGGCACCTAGTTCTTCTAAGAAGAATAAAAAGAAAGACCATAGAACTTTGCATGCTTCTAGTGAACCTACTGTATACACACCTGAGAATCCCAACGATATTTCTATTTCTGATGCTGAAACACAATCAGGTGATGAACATGAACCTAGTGATAATGTTAATGATAATGTTCATGTTGATGCTCAACCTAGCAAAAACAATGATGTAGAGATTGAACCAGCTATTGATCTTGATAACCCACAATCAAAGAATCAACATTATGATAAGAGAGATTTTGTTGCTAGGAAGCACGGTAAAGAAAGAGAACCATGGGTTCAGAAACCCATGCCCTTTCCTCCTAAACCATCCAAGTCAAAGGATGAGGAGGATTTTGAGCGCTTTGCTGAAATGATTAGACCTATTTTCTTACGTATGCGTTTAACTGATATGCTCAAGGTGAATCCTTATGCTAAGTATATGAAGGATATCATTACAAATGAAAGAAAGATACCGGAAGCTGAAATTTCCACCATGCTTGCTAATTACACTTTTAAGGGTGGAATACCAAAGAAACTTGGAGATCCGGGTGTACCAACTATACCATGCTCTATTAAAAGAAATTATGTTAGAACTGCTTTATGTGATCTTGGAGCCGGTGTTAGTGTTATGCCTCTCTCTTTATATCATAGACTCGAATTGAATACGTTGACACCTACTGAAATATCTTTGCAAATGGCTAATAAATCAACTGCTATACCTGTCGGTATTTGTGAGGATGTGCCTGTTGTGGTTGCAAATGTCACTATCTTAACAAACTTTGTTATTCTTGATATTCCCAAGGACGATAGTATGTCTATTATCCTTGGTAGACCTTTTCTTAATACTGCAGGGGCTGTTATTGATTGCAACAAAGGCAATGTCACTTTTCATGTTAATGGTGATGAGCATACGGTACACTTTCCGAGGAAACAATCTCAAGTTCATAGCATCAATTCTATTGAAAAAGTTCCAACTATCATTTTTGGAGGTTTTGAATTTCCTCTTCCTACTGTCAAGAAAAAGTATGATATTCTTATTGTTGGGGATTTTCATATCCCCATTGAGGTATCTTAGTGTTATTCGAAATTTCTCCGGTTCCGTGTTATTCGGAATGAGTTTTGTTAACAAGACTTGATCAACCTTGTTAGTGGATTCATTTTGATGATCATGAGATGGATGAAACTAGAAGGCACAACCTTCTATACCCTCTTTTTACTTTCTGTTATTTAGAATAAATAAAGCAAAAATAGTATCATCCGTCTGTTTTCTGAATTATCAGTGCATTGAAAAATAGTCCAAAAATAAAAATGCTCCAAATGCCCTGCAAATTTAGTATGATTTTTTCTGGAATATTTGAGGATTTTAGGCACTGAAATCACTGCAGGAGGTGCAAGCTCCAGGCCACGAGAGTGGAGGGCGCCCCCCCTATAGGGCGTGCCCCCCTGTCTCGTGGGCCCCTGGTGGCCCCCCTCCACTTATGCCAGCACCCACACACTTCATTTTCTACCCAAAAAAATCCCCATCCAGCTCAAGCACGAGTTCTAGCTCGTTTTGCTGCGATTTTCGATCTCTTAGCTCAAAGCTCCATTCACAAAACTGCTTTGGGAGATTGTTGCTTGGTATGTGACTCCTCCTTTGGTCCAATTAGTTTTTGTTCTAGTGCTTTATTCATTGCAAATTTTTGCTGCATAGGTGACCATGTTCTTGAGCTTGCATGTTAAATTTTTGAGGTCCCAAGCAATTCCAATGCATGATATAGGCTCTAGGCACTTGTAGGTGTAGTTGCTATCAATCTTGTTTAGTTTTATTCACTTTTATTTTGAAGTTACTCAAATTTCAGAAATTTTCAGAAAATGTTGAGGAGACTTTTGAGAGGCGCTTCTAGCCAAAGCTCTCAGGAAAAACAAGCCAAAGAGAAGGAAAAAGCCAAGTATAATCTTCCTCGCTTAGCGGAAGTACGGTCGTGTGAATGGCCATGTGAGGATTTCTTGAAAGAAGCCAGAATTCATGAAGACTTTTATGCTTTAATCGAGACTGCAGGCCTCACCGGTTTCATCAACGACCGAGTCGATCAGTATCTCTTACTTACCAATACTTTCATGCAAATTTTTTATTATTATCCTAAGAAGTCACCGCCTGCAGTATCATTTCATTTATATGATGAATTCAAAGAAATGTATTTACGTCATTTTTGCGCGGTATGTAGGATACCTTATGAGGGAGAATTAGATGAACCCCATCGCGAAGATGTGGGTGGCTCTGTTAATACTATTGCTGTAGAGGATCGAAACAAGGGCTCCGAGGCGAAGGTCTCGAGCATACACTTTCCTGTGTTACGCTATTTTGCTATATTTGCTAGTAGATGCTTAATTGGTCGAGGAAATAGTGGAATCTTGAGCGATCCTGATATTATCATTCTTCAACATGCTTTGCTTGGGGACAATACTTTTAGTATGGGTGTCGTCATTGCTAAATGGCTAGCCCTGAATCGTACAAAAGGTCTCATATTTGGAGGTATCTATACTGCACGTCTTGCTAAACGTTTTCAGATACCCATTAGGCACCATGAGGAGGAGGAGATAAAATTGCCCCCTCACATTTTAGATTACAAGAGCATGGTAGCACACAAGTTTATTGTTGACAACGAAGATAAGATGCTCTTGTATAAACTTAGACTTAATAAGAAACACTTTGAGATTATTATTTTGCCTGTGCCTCTGTTGTTTGATTTGCTTGTAGAAAATTTTCTTGTTACGCCGGAGGCAGTGAACAACCATCGAGCTCAAGCTTTTACTCCTGAACCTGAGCCGGAACCTGAATTGGATCCTTATCGTGCATCATCTGTCCGGTGGGATCCGGAGATGACCAGCCAGTGGTATCCTGATTACACCCCCCCCCCCCCATTTCACCGGGGAGAGTAGCGGCGGTTCTTGGTACTAGACCAACTTAGGCCAAAAGCCTAAGCTTGGGGGAGTACGTATTTCTCACCGACTTTACATTCATGTTCACACACTAGTCGTCGGTGCTCATACTCTTTCATGGTATTATCCATGCTAGTTTAAATTTCTTTTTCTAGTTTTCTTCTTGTGTGTTTGATAAACCTTAAGAAAAAACAAAAAAATTAATTAGTTTAATTTCCATGCTTGTAGTAGAATTAAAATGGAAACCCAAAAAGATTTCTAGATTCTTCTTCTTACTTGTTGGGAGCTTTCCCATGTAAATAGTTTTATTTTATTTTCTTTCCTTTGGGGGTCGAGAAGACCTCATTGAAAATGCTTAGTGGCTCTTATATGCATGATTGTTTATTTAACTTAGAGCCCATATTACCCTGTCTTCTCTTTTGAGTTGAATGCTTGCAGATTCCAGCTTAGTCCAATGCACGTACACTCTTCTTATTATACACATCGTTCGGTCGTGCAAGTGAAAGGCAATAATGACGATATATGATGGACTTATTGGGATGAGAAAATTTGGTATGAACTCGACCTCTCTTGTTTTTGTAAATATGATGAGTTCATCGTTTCTGAGTCAGCTATTATGAAGTAAACATATTTGCAATGACATTTAGAGATTATTGTTGCTTGTGCCATGCTTGATTAGCTATGAGTTATAATGGTTTACCTTGCGTGCCAAGATGCTATTAGAATGATTATGATGTGGTATGATGAGATGGTATCCTCCTTTGAATGAATTGAGTGATTCAACTTGGCACATGTTCACGCATGTAGTTGAATCAAATCAACATAGCCTTCATGATATTTATGTTCATGGTGGATTATATCCTACTCATGCTTGTATTCGGTGTGAATTAATTTTAATGCATGTTTATGACTGTTGTCGCTCTCTCAGTTGGTCGCTTCCCAGTCTTTTGCTAGCCTTCACCTGTACTAAGCGGGAATACTGCTTGTGCATCCAAACTCCTTAAACCCCAAAGTTGTTCCATATGAGTCCACTATACCTTCCTATATGCGGTATTTACCTGCCGTTCCAAGTAAATTTGTATGTGCCAAACTCCAAACCTTCAAATGAAATTCTGTTTTGTATGCTCGAGCAGCTCATGTTACAACTAGGGCTACCTATATCTTCCATGATAGGTGCGCTATTCTCAAGAGGAGTGGACTCCGCTCCTCATTCACGAGAAATGGCCGGTAACCGGGATGCCCAGTCCCATGATCCAAAAAGATCAAAGCAAATCAAAATAATTAAACAAAACTCCCCCAGGGTTGTTGTATGTTGGAGGCACTTGTTGTTTCGAGCAAGCCATGGATTGATGCTTGTTGGTGGTTGGGGGAGTATAAACCTTTACCATTCTGTTTGGGAACTGCCTATAATGCATGTAGTATGGAAGATACGGCCATCTCATAGTTGTTGCGTTGACAGCGAAAGTATGCCGCTCAAAATGTTATTCAATCTCCATTTTAAAATCGAGCTCTGGCACCTCTACAAATCCCTGATTCCCTCTGTGAAGGGCCTATCTATTTCCTTTTATGTTGAGTCATCACTCTTCTTATTAAAAGCACCCGCTGGAGAGCACACTGTCATTTGCATTCATTATTATTGGTTTATATTGGGTATGACTTGACTGGATCTCTTTTATCATGAATTACAATGTTTAGTCAGTCCTTGATCTTTAAAGGTGCTCTACATTTATGTTTTGCGGTCTCAGGAAGGGCTAGCGAGATACCATTTTGTTATATCATGTTATGATTATTTTGAGAAAGTGTTGTCTTCCGAGTTTTATTTAATATGGCTCACTAGCTGATTATGCTATTGATATGAGTAATTGTGAGACCTGTGTGTTATTGTGAGTATGGTTAGTTCATAATATTTGCTGAAACTTGAATGTTGGCTTTTCATGTTACAACAACAAGAGCAAACAGAGTTTGTAAAAGTTTTTCTTTTTCACTTTCAGTTTATCAACTGAATTGCTTGAGGACAAGCAAAGGTTTAAGCTTGGGGGAGTTGATACGTCTCCAACGTATCTACTTTTCCAAATACTTTTGCCCTTGTTTTGGACTCTAACTTGCATGATTTGAATGAAACTAACCCGGACTGACGTTGTTTTCAACAGAACTGCCATGATGTTGTTTTATGTGTAGAAAAGAAAAGTTCTTGGAATGTCCTCGAAATCCACGGAGGCACTTTTGGGAATTAATAAGAATTTTTGGCGAAAGAATCAACACCAGAGGGCCCATAGGTTGTCCACGAGACAGGGGGCGCCCCCCCCCCCCCTAGGGCGCGGCCTCCTATCTGGTGGGCCCCCTGGACTGTTGGAAATATGCCCTAGACTCAATAATAAAATGGTTATTATTATATTTCCTTGTTCATGATAATTGTCTATTGTTCATGCTATAATTGTATTAACTGGAAACCATAATACATGTGTGAATACATAGACCACAACATGTCCCTAGTGAGCCTCTAGTTGACTAGCTCGTTGATCAATAGATGGTTATGGTTTCCTGACCATGGACATAGGATGTCATTGATAACGGGATCACATCATTAGGAGAATGATGTGATGGACAAGACCCAATCCTAAGCATAGCACAAGATCGTATAGTTCGTTTGCTAAGAGCTTTTCTAATGTCAAGTATCATTTCCTTAGACCATGAGATTGTGCAACTCCCGGATACCGTAGGAATGCTTTGGGTCTACCAAACGTCACAACATAACTGGGTGGCTATAAAGGTGCACTACAAGTATCTCCGAAAGTGTCTGTTGGGTTGGCACGAATCGAGACTGGGATTTGTCACTCTGTATGACGGAGAGGTATCTCTGGGCCCACTCGATAATGCATCATCATAATGAGCTCAATGTGACAAGTACTTAGTCACGGGATCATGCATTACGGAACGAGTAACGTGACTTGCCGATAACGAGATTGAACGAGGTATTGGGATACCGACGATCGAATCTCGGGCAAGTGACGTATCGATTGACAAAGGGAATTGTATACGGGATCGATTGAATCCCCGACATCGTGGTTCATCCAATGAGATCATCGTGGAACATGTGGGAGCCAACATGGGTATCCAGATCCCGCTGTTGGTTATTGACCGGAGAATGTCTTGGTCATGTCTGCATGGTTCCCGAACCCGTAGGGCTACACACTTAAGGTTCGGTGATGCTAGAGTTGTTATGGGAAATAGTATGTGGTTGCCGAAGGTTGTTCGGAGTCCTGGATGAGATCCCGGACATGATGAGGAGCTCCGGAATGGTCCATAGGTGAAGATCGGTATATTGGACGAAGGGTATTGGAGTCCAGAATTGTTCCGGGGGTACCAGGTGATGACCAGCGTGTTCGAAAGGGGTTTCGGAGGCCCCGGCAAGCATTGGGGGCCTTATGGGCCAAGGGGAGAGGGCACATCAGCCCACTAAGGGGATGAGCGCCCCTCCCACCCCATCTCACGTAACCAGGAGAGGTGGGGGCGCCACCCCTAGGGCAGCCGCCCCTCCCGGCTTGGGGGGCAAGTTTCCTAGGGGGTGGGGGCGCCCAAACCCATCTAGGGTTTCCCCTATGGCCGCCGTCCCTCCCCTAGGGAACCCTAGGGCGCCTCCCCCTCCTCCCTTCCCCCTATATATAGTGAGGGAGAGAGAGAGCAGCCACACCCTTCCCCTGGCGCAGCCCCTCCCTCCTCCAACACTTCCTCCTCCTCCGTAGTGCTTAGCGAAGCTCTGCCGGAGAACCACGAGCTCCATCACCACCACGTCGTCGTGCTATCGGAGTTCTCCTTCAACTTATCCTCTCCCCTTGCTGGATCAAGAAGGAGGAGATGTCCTTGGGCTGTACGTGTGTTGAACGCGGAGGCGCCGCCGTTCGGCGTTAGATCGGATCTTCCGCGATTTGAATCGCCGCGAGTACGACTCCTTCATCCGCACTCTTGCAACGCTTCCGCATTGCGATCTTCAAGGGTATGAAGATACACTCATCCTCTCCCTCTCTTGTTGTTAGAATCTCCATAGATTGATCTTGGTGATGCGTAGAAAATTTTGAATTATTGCTACGTTCCCCAACAGTGGCATCATGAGCTAGGTCTATGTGTAGTTTCTATGCACGAGTAGAACACAAGTTGTTGTGGGCGTCGATTTTGTCAATTTACTTGCCACTACTAGTCTTATCTTGATTCGGCGGCATCGTGGGATGAAGCGGCCCGGACCGACCTTACACGTACGATTACGTGAGACAGGTTCCACCGACTGACATGCACTAGTTGCATAAGGTGGCTAGCGGGTGTCTGTCTCTCCCACTTTAGTCAGATCGGATTCCATGAAAAGGGTCCTTATGAAGGTAAATAGCAATTGGCATATCACGTTGTGGTTTTGGCGTAGGTAAGAAACGTTCTTGCTAGAAACCTATAGCAGCCCGTAAAAACTTGCAGCAACAATTAGAGGACGTATAACTTGTTCTTGCAGCATATGCCGTGTGATGTGATATGGCCAAAGGATGTGATGAATGAAATATATGTGATGTATGAGATTGATCATGTTCTTGTAATCGGAATCACGACTTGCATGTCGATGAGTATGACAACCGGCAGGAGTCATAGGAGTTGTCTTAATTTATTGTATGACCTGCGTGTCATTGAATAACGCCATGTAATTACTTTACTTTATTGCTAAACCGTTAGCCATAGTAGTAGAAGTAATAGTTGGCGAGACAACTTCATGAAGACACGATGATGGAGATCATGATGATGGAGATCATGGTGTCATGCCGGTGATGATGATGGTCATGGCGCCCCGAAGATGGAGATCAAAAGGAGCAAAATGATATTGGCCATATCATGTCACTATTTGATTGCATGAGATGTTTATCATGTTTTTGCATCTTATTTTCTTAGAACGACGGTAGCATAAATAAGACGATCCCTCATAAAATTTCAAGAAAGTGTTCCCCCTAACTGTGCACCGTTGCGAAGGTTCGTTGTTTCGAAGCACCACGTGATGATCGGGTGTGGTAGATTCTAACGTTCCATACAACGGGTGTAAGCCAGATTTACACATGCAAAACACTTAGGTTGACTTGACGAGCCTAGCATGTACAGACATGGCCTCGGAACATAAGAGACCGAAAGGTCGAACATGAGTCGTATAGCAGATGTGATCAACATGAAGATGTTCACCGATGAAGACTAGTCCGTCTCACGTGATGATCGGACACGGCCTAGTTGACTCGGATCATGTATCACTTAGATGACTAGAGGGATGTCTATCTAAGTGGGAGTTCATTAAATAATCAGATGAACTTAATTATCATGAACATAGTCAAAAGGTCTTTGCAAATTATGTCGTAGCCTATGCTTTAGTTCTATTGTTTTAAGATATGTTCCTAGAGAAAATTTAGTTGAAAGTTGACAGTAGTAATTATGCAGACTGGGTCCGTATACTGAGGATTGTCCTCATTGCTGCATAGAAGGCGTATGTCCTTAATGCACTGCTCGGTGTGCTGAACCTCGAGCGTCGTCTGTGGATGTTGCGAACATCTGACATACACGTTTTGATGACTACGTGATAGTTTAGTGCGTAATGTTAAACGGTTTAGAATTGAGGCACCGAAGACATTTTTTGAAAAGTCCAGAACATATGAGATGTTCCAAGAGCTCAAATTAGGATTTCAGGCTCGTGCCCACGTCAAGAGGTATGAGACCTCCGACAAGTTTCTTAACCTGCAAACTAAGGGAGAAAAGCTCAATCATTGAGCATGTGCTCAGATTGTCTGAGTACTACAATCACTTGAATCGAGTGGAAGTTAATCTTCCAGATGAGATAGTGATGGTTCTCCATAGTCACTACCACCAAGCTATTAGAGCTTCGTGATGAACTATAACATATCAGGGATAGACATGATGATCCTTGAGCAATTCGTGATGTTTGACACCGGGAAAGTAGAAATCGAGTAGGAGCATCAATTGTTGATAGTTAGTAAAACCACTAGTTTCAAGAAGGGCAAGGGCAAGAAGGGATACTTCATGAAATAGCAAATCAGTTGCTGCTCTAGTGAAGAAACCCAGGGTTGAACCCAAACCCGAGACTAAGTGCTTCTGTAATGAGGGAACGGTCACTGAAGCAGAACTACCCTAGATACTTGGTAGATGAGAAGGCTGGCAAGGTTGACAGAAGTATATTGGATATACATTGTATTAAATGTGTACTTTACTAGTAGTCCTAGTAGCACCAGGGTATTAAGATACCGGTTCGGTTGCTAAGTGTTAGTAACTCGAAATAAAAGAGCTACGGAATAAACGAGACTAGCTAAAGGTGAGATGACAATGTGTGTTGGAAGTGTTTCCAAGGTTGATGTGATCAAGCATCGCATGCTCCCTCTACCATCGAGATTGGTGTGAAACATAAATAATTGTTATTTGGTGTTTGCGTTGAGCATAGACATGATTGGATTATGTTTATCGCAATACGGTTATTCATTTAAGGAGAATAATGGTTACTCTGTTTATCTGAATAATACCTTCAACGGTCTTGCACCTAAAATGAAAGGTTTATTGAATCTCGATCGTAGTGATACACATGTTCATACCAAAAGATATAAGATAGTAATGATAGTACCACATACTTGTGGCACTGCCATTTGAGTCATACTGGTATAAAACACATGAAGAAGCTCCATGTTGATGGATCTTTGGACTCACTCGTTTTGAAAAGATTGAGACATGCGAACCATGTCTATTGGTATATATGCATGAAGAAACTCCATACAGATGGATCGTTTGGACTCACTTGATTTTGAATCACTTGAGACATGCAAATCATACCACATGGGCAAGATGACTGAAAGGCCTCGTTTTTCAATGAGATGAAACAAGAGAGCAACTTGTTGGAAGTAATACATTTGATGTGTGCAATCCAATGAGTGCTGAGGCACGCAGTGAATATCGTTATGCTCTTACTTCATAGATGATTTGAGTAGATTCTGAGTAGATTTACTTGATGAAACACGAGTCTGAATTATTGAAAGGTTCAAGAAATTCCAGAGTGAAGTTGAAGATCATCGTGGCAAGAGGATAAAATATCTATGATATGATCATAGAGATGAATATCTGAGTTACGAGTTTGGTACACAATTAAGACCTAGTGGAAATTGTTTCATAACTAATACCGCCTGGAACACAATAGTGTGATGGTGTGTCCGAACATCATAAATGCACCATATTGGATATGGTGCACACCATGATGTCTCTTATCGAATTACCACTATCGTTTATGGGTTAGGCATTAGAGATAACCGCATTCACTTTAAATAGGGAACCATATAATTCCATTGAGATGACACCGTATGAACTATGGTTTAGAGAAACCTAAGCTGTCATTTCTTAAAATTTTTGGGGCTGTGACGCTTATGTGAAAAGTTTTGCCTGATGAGCTCGAACCCAAAGCGGATAAAATGCATATTCATAGAACACCCAAAAACAGTTGGGTATACCTCCTAATTCAGATCAGGAAGCAAAAGTGATTGTTTCCAGAAACGGGTCCTTTCTTGAGGAAAAGTTTCTCTTGAAAGAATTGAGTGGGAGGATGGTGGAGACTTGATGAGGTTATTGAACCATCACTTCAACTAGTGTGTAGCAGGGCACAGGAAGTTGTTCCTATGGCGCCTACACCAATTGAAGTAGAAGCTGATGATAGTGATCATGAAACTTCAGATCAAGTCACTACCAAACCTCGTAGGTCAACAAGGATGCGTACTACTTCAGAGTGGTACGTAATCCTATCTTAGAGGTCATGTTGCTAGACAACAATGAACCTACGAGCTATGGAGAAGCGATGGTGGGCCCGAATTTCGACGAATGGCTCGAGGCCATAAAATCCGAGAGAGGATCCATGTATGAAAACAAAGTATAGACTTTGGAAGAACTACTTGATGGTCGTAAGGCTGTTGAGTACAGATGGATTTTAAAAGGAAGACGGACAATGATGGTAAGTGTCACCATTAAGAAAGCTCGGCTTGTCGCTAAGACATTTTTCGACAAGTTCAAGGACTTGACTACGATGAGACTTTCTCACTCGTAGCGATGCTAAGAGTCTGTTGGAATTATATTAGTAGTTACTGCATTATTTATGAAATCTTGCAGATAGGATGTCAAAACATTGTTTCCTCGACGATTTTCTTGAGGAAAGGTTGTATGTGATACAACCAGAATGTTTTGTCAATCCTGAAAGATGCTAACAAGTATGCAAAGCTCCAGTTATCCTTCTAAGGACTAGAGTAAGCATCTCGGAGATGGAATATACACTTTGATGAGATGATCAAAGATTTTGGGTTTATACAAAGTTTATGAGAAACTTATATTTCCAAAGAAGTGAGTGGGAGCACTATAGAATTTCTGATGAGTATATGTTGTTAACATATTGTTGATCAGAAATGTTGTAGAATTTCTGAAAAGCATATAGGGTTATTTGAAAAGTGTTTTTCAATGGAAAACCTGGATTAAGCTACTTGAACATTGAGCATCAAGATCTATAAGGATAGATCAAAAAATGCTTAATAGTACTTTTAAATGAATACATACCGTGACAAGATTTTGAAGGAGTTCAAAATAGATCAGCAAAGAAGGAGTTCTTGGTTGTGTTATAAGGTGTGAGTATTGAGTAAGACTCAAGACCTGACCACGGCAGAAGAGAGAGAAAGGACGAAGGTCGTCCCCTGTGCTTTAGACGTAGGCTCTACAGTATGCTATGCTGAGTACCGCACCTGAATTGTGCCTTGCCATGAGTCAGTCAAGGGGTACAAGAGTGATCCAGGAATGGATCACATGACAGAGGTCAAACTTAACCTTAGTAACTAGTGGACTAAGGAATTTTCTCGATTATGGAGGTTGTAAAAGAGTTCGTCGTAAAGGGTTGCGTCGATGTAAACTTTGACACTAATCCGGATGACTCTGAGTAGTAAACCGGATTCGTATAGTAGAGCAGTTATTTGGAATAGCTCCAAGTAGCACCTGGTAGCTGCACCTACAAGATGACACGGATATTTGTAAAGCACACACGGATCTTAAAGGTTCAGACCCGTTGACTAATAAACCTCTCTCACAAGCGAGATATGATCAAACACCATGGGTGTTGGATTCAATACAATCACATAATGATGTGAACTAGATTATTGACTCTAGTGCAAGTGGGAGACTATTGGAAATATGCCCTAGAGGCAATAATAAAATGGTTATTATTATATTTCCTTGTTCATGATAATTGTCTATTGTTCATGCTATAATTGTATTAACTAGAAACCGTAATACATGTGTGAATACATAGACCACAACATGTCCCTAGTGAGCCTCTAGTTGACTAGCTCGTTGATCAATAGATGGTTATGGTTTCCTGACCATGGACATAGGATGTCATTGATAACGGGATCACATCATTAGGAGAATGATGTGATGGATAAGACCCAATCCTAAGCATAGCACAAGATCGTATAGTTCGTTTGCTAAGAGCTTTTCTAATGTCAAGTATCATTTCCTTAGACCATGAGATTGTGCAACTCCCGGATACCGTAGGAATGCTTTGGGTCTACCAAACGTCACAACATAACAGGGTGGCTATAAAGGTGCACTACAAGTATCTCCGAAAGTGTCTGTTGGGTTGGCACGAATAGAGACTGGGATTTGTCACTCCGTATGACGGAGAGGTATCTCTGGGCCGACTCGATAATGCATCATCATAATGAGCTCAATGTGACCAAGTAGTTAGTCACGGGATCATGAATTACGGAACGAGTAAAGTGACTTGCCGGTAACGAGATTGAACGAGGTATTGGGATACCGACGATCGAATCTCAGGCAAGTAACGTACCGATTGACAAAGGGAATTGTATACAGGATCGATTGAATCCCTGACATCGTGGTTCATCTGATGAGATCATCGTGGAACAGTGGGAGCCAACATGGGTATCCAGATCCCGCTATTGGTTATTGACCGGAGAACGTCTCGGTCATGTCTGCATGGTTCCCGAACCCGTAGGGTCTACACACTTAAGGTTCGGTGACGCTAGAGTTGTTATGGGAAATAGTATGTGGTTACCGAAGGTTGTTCGGAGTCCCGGATGAGATCCCGGACATGACGAGGAGCTTCAGAATGGTCCGGAGGTGATCGGTATATTGGACGAAGGGTATTGGAGTCCGGAATTGTTCCGGGGGTACCAGGTGATGACCAGCGTGTCCGAAAGGGGTTTCGGAGGCCCCGGCAAGCATTGGGGGGCCTTATGGGCCAAGGGGAGAGGGCACATCAGCCCACTAAGGGGCTGAGCGCCCCTCCCACCCCATCTCACGTAACCAGGAGAGGTGGGGGCGCCACCCCTAGGGCAGCCGCCCCTCCCGGCTTGGGGGGCAAGTTTCCTAGGGGGTGGGGGCGCCCAAACCCATCTAGGGTTTCCCCTGTGGCCGCCGCCCCTCCCCTAGGGAACCCTAGGGCGCCTCCCCCTCCTCCCTCCCCCCTATATATAGTGAGGGAGAGAGAGGGCAGCCGCTCCGTTCCCCTGGCGCAGCCCCTCCCTCCTCCAACACTTCCTCCTCCTCCGTAGTGCTTAGCGAAGCTCTGCCGGAGAACCACGAGCTCCATCACCACCACGCCGTCGTGTTGTCGGAGTTCTCTCTCAACTTCTCCTCTCCCCTTGCTGGATCAAGAAGGAGGAGACGTCCCCGAGCTGTACGTGTGTTGAATGCGGAGGCGCCGTCCGTTCGGCGCTAGATCGGATCTTCCGCGATTTGAATCGCCACGAGTACGACTCCTTCATCCGCACTCTTGCAACGCTTCCGCATTGCGATCTTCAAGGGTATGAAGATACACTCATCATCTCCCTCTCTTGTTGCTAGAATCTCCATAGATTGATCCTGGTGATGCGTAGAAAATTTTGAATTATTGCTACGTTCCCCAACATGGACCTCCACCGACCTTAACTCCAACTCCATATATTCACGTTCGGGGAGAAAAAAATCAGGGAGAAAGTTTCATCGCGTTTTACAACACGGAGCCGCCGCCAAGCCCTAATCTCTCTCGGGAGGGATGATCTGGAGTCCGTTCGGGGCTCCGGAGAGGGGGATCCGTCGCCGTCGTCATCATCAACCATCCTCCATCACCAATTTCATGATGCTCACCATTGTGCGTGAGTAATTCCATCGTAGGCTTGCTGGACGGTGATGGGTTGGATGAGATTTACCATGTAATCAAGTTAGTTTTGTTAGGATTTGATCCCTAGTATCCACTATGTTATGAGATTGATGTTGCTATGACTTTGCTATGCTTAATGCTTGTCACTAGGGCTCGAGTGCCATGATTTTAGATCTGAACCTGTTATGTTTTCATGAATATATGTGTGTTCTTGATCCTATCTTGCAAGTCTATAGTCACCTATTATGTGTTATGATCCGACAACCCCGAAGTGACAATAATCGGGATACTTCTCGGTGATGACCGTAGTTTGAGGAGTTCATGTATTCACTATGTGCTAATGCTTTGTTCCGGTTCTCTATTAAAAGGAGGCCTTAATATCCCTTAGTTTCTACTAGGACCCCGCTTCCACAGGAGGGTAGGACAAAAGATGTCATGCAAGTTCTTTTCCATAAGCACGTATGACTATTTACGGAATACATGCCTACATTACATTGATGAACTGGAGCTAGTTCTGTGTCGCCCTATGTTATAACTATTGCATGAGGAATCGCATCCGGCATAACTATCCATCACTGATCCATTGCCTATGAGCTTTTCACATATTGTTCTTTGCTTATTTACTTTTCCATTGCTACTGTTACAACTACTACAAAAAGCCAAAAACATTTATCTTTACTTTTGCCACCGTTACCTTTATTATCATACTACTTTTGATACTAAATACTTTGCTACAGATACTAAGTTATCTAGGTGTGGTTAAATTGACAACTCAACTGCTAATACTCAAGAATATTCTTTGGCTCCCCTTGTGTCGAATCAATAAATTTGGGTTGAATACTTTACCCTCGAAAGCTGTTGTGATCCCCTACACTTGTGGGTTATCAAGACTAATTTCTCCAACGTATCTGTGCAGCCAAAAGAAAAAAACATGATTTTTGAATCAACTTGAGAGGTACAGGGGCTTCTAGGGATCTATAAGTGGATTATATCACTGGTGGAAAAAAGGCCTTTGGTCGCGGTTCGCAACTGCCATTAGTCGCGGTTGCGCAACCGCGACCAAATAAGCGCGACTAAAGCCCCCCACCTTTAGTCGCGGCTCCTTAAGAACCGCGACTAAAGGCCCGTCCACGTGGGCGCCAGGCGGCCGTCGGGGCGGAGGACCTTTAGTCGCGGTTCTTCTGGCCAACCGCGACTAAAGGCCGCCACAGGTTTAGGGTTTTAGCCCCCCCCCCTAAACCTGTTTTCTGTTTAATTTGTATTGTTTTATTTCTTTTGTGCTTTATTTTAATTTTGAAGGAGTTTCATATATTCTACGGTACTACATACATGCATATGAATGTACAATTTCAAATAAATTTGAAATTAGAACCAAAAAGAATTCAAGAGGAATATACAATATATATTCAATATCATCGGATGACCATATACAATTTTGAACAAGTTTCCATACATGATTTAATGCATATAAAGTTCTACGTCCTCGTAATAGTGTTCTCCTTTAGGATGGAGGACTTCCCTGCTGAACCATCCAGCTAGTTCCTCTTGAAGTGGTCGGAAGCGAGCTTCTGGACTAAGCATCCACCGGAGGTTATTCCTCTGAGCATTGGTATCACTCGGAACCCGCTCAGAGGTGTATCTCCAGATCATCTCACAGACATAGTATCCACATAGATTGGTCTCCGGTGGCTGAATATCCCCAGCATTCTTAGCCTTTAACATTTTGAATTCTAGCTCTTTTCTGAATTCACCGACCTTTGTATCTACGAACCGTCTCCAAACCCTATGAGGCAAAGAAAATTAAATGAACAAGAGAGTTATTAATTAGTTACTTGATATTAGGAAATGAACGAAATAGGCCGATCGATATAGAGCGCAAATGAATGAAAATAATTACTTCTGCAGCATTCTTCTCATGCCGCCCCAAAGCTTTGGATCCATATTCACAGAGTCGTGGACGAGACATTCTGAGGTGTTAACTTTAATTACTAGCAGAATCCAGTGGAACCTGCGGACACGATACATGCACAGTACGTCATGCATAACTCATCGATTAGCCGGCCACATACCATGCATGGAGTAAACAAAAGAGAATGTGCTCAAGACAGAAACACTCACTCAAAATGGTAAGGAAATAGAATATCACTTTTGAGTTCCTGCTTTGTAAGAAACTGCCACAGGTCTGCCTCCACGTCGGCGGGGTAACGCTCCAACACATGTCCATTAACGATGTGTGGGTCAATGAACCCAACATCATGGATGTTCCTTACTCTGCGTCGTTCTCTCTGTTGAACTTGATCTTCCCCTGTTGAGCATCCCTCATTGCGTTAATAAGGGCTTGGGTGGGTTTAATTAATTTGCCCCGGTAAACACACTCCCCTGTCTCCGGGTTCAGCGTTCCCCCATGCCCGTACCACCAGCTTTTGGCCCTTGGGTCCCATCCCTCCGTACCTGGACGGATTCCTCGCGCCCTCAGCTCGTTCTCCATCTTCTCCCACCTAGGCTCCCAAAGGCGATACCCTCCTGGCCCCATAACATGATTGTACTCCTTCTTAGCCGCATTTTCCTTATTTTTTTTCGATATTTGAATGAACTGCTCCGATTTCTTTTGCTTCACAAATTCTGGCCAATCATCTTTCAGTTTCTCATATTGTCCTTTGAAATCCGGAGTCTTGCTCTGCTTGACAAAGTCGTGGGCTAGATTTTGCTTGAATTTCCGGAATGCGTCGGCCATCTTATGAAGAGCGAACTGTTTGACTAGCCTCCTCCTCTCCTTGTTTTCCTCAATCTTGTTACCCTCCTCATCGAATTTGTTGTATTCCGGAGGTAGAATGAAATGTTCCATAAGCTTCTTGAAGCAATCTTTTTTTGTTCTCTTATCGACAAAAGTGAAACCATCAATTCGTGCCTTCTTTGGCTCATTCCACTCCTGGACGGTGATCGAGACGTTGTCTCTAACAATGGCTCCGCATTGGCTGACAAACTTGGTGGCGTTCTTGCGGGGCTCCAGCGGCCTGCCGGTTGCACTGTCGACAACCTCGATGGTGCATGTTTCTCCTTGTTTCATCGTCTTGGTTGCGCCACGCTTTGACGACGTACTCGATTGTTTCGACGATCCGGCCGAGGGCTAAAATAAGAAAGAGTCGCGCGCGTTAGTACACACATATTTATTCAAATCAGTTAGTTTGTATCACCAGAGGCTCAATGTATATATATACCTCGGCGCCGGAGGTGGTTGCTACTTCCATTTGAAGATCGTCGTTTATCGACGTTTGTTCGGCATCATCTTGCTGACGGCGCCCTTCATCTTCACCGTCAAGGTTCAGATAAGAAGAGATATCATCTTCTTCTTCTCCGGTCGGCACATATAGAATATCGCCGTTTATGATGCCGAACATATGTGCTTCACCGTCCGGATCATAGTTGTCCATAATCGGGTCAGCTCTATCGCCCGCCATTATATCAGTCCTGAAAACATGTAGTAAAAACAAATTAATTAAGTGAAGAAGGGGGGCGGTGGCGGTGGCGGTGGCGAAAGGGCGGTGGCAAAAGGAGGGGGCGAGGAAGGGGTGGGAGAGGGTGTCGTGGTAGAGCGCGAGACGGGGCGGCAGACGACGGCGTCACGGAGAGGGGAGGCGAGGACAACACATTTATAACCCTCGCCGTCCCCTCTCAATCCCTAAAAAAACACCGCGCGCATCGCCGCCCCCCTCGCCGCCCCTCTCCGTATAAACAAATTGTCCGAACAGAGCTTGGAGTAGAGTGGCTAGGGTTTGGCCAGGGATGCGGATGGAGACGAATATATGTGGGGTCGGGATGGCCCATGTGCAGGGCGGGGGGTGCTGGCCACACTCTTTTTTCTTTTCTTTTTCATTTCATTTCATTTTTTCTTTTCCTGTTTTTATCCTTTTCATCTTTAAAACAATTCAGTATATCAAAATATAGCAATGAAAAAAGATATTTGAGAAATCATAAAATGTATGTGAATTCAAAAAAATGAATCATAAAATGTTCATGGATACAAAAACATTGTGATTTTGCAAAAAAAAGGTTTTCAAAAAATGTTGATGATTTTGTGGAAAAAATAGGAATAAAAACATATTGTGTATTCAAAAAATGTTTAGGGATTTCAGAATAGTTCACGTATTTAATTTTTTCACTGATTCATGACATATTCGTGAATTTAAAAATTATTCGTGTATTTCAAAAAATTGATTTTATTAGACACAAAAAAATTCATCAAAACAAAAAAATATTAATGAATTCCAAAAACGTTCATGGATTTGAAAATATGCATTATTTAAAATGTTCACAATTATTTTTAAAAAAATCACAAAATTCTCTCTCTCTCTCTCTCTACTCTCTCTCTCTCTCTGCTCTCTCTCTCTCTCTGCTCTCTCTCTCTGCTCTCTCTCTCTCTCTGCTCTCTCTCTCTCTCTCTCTCTCTCTCTCGATCAACGCCGGCGAGGGCGGCGAGGCCTCTCCGGCGAGGGAGGCCGGCGCGGGGCGGCGCGGTGGTGGGCGAGGGAGGCCGGCGCGGGCGGCGAGGCCTCTCCGG
>NC_041391.1:437782831-437797116 GCF_002162155.2 Triticum dicoccoides | reverse complement strand
GAAAAGCAACGCTCGTAGGTCAAATTCCTCTTGTTTGTGCTCATCCCACACACGGACACCACCCCACAGCTGTAAAAGTTCATCAACTAATGGCCTTAGGTACACATCGATGTCGTTGCCGGGTTGCTTCGGACCTTGGATGAGCACTGGCATCATAATGAACTTCCGCTTCATGCACAACCAAGGAGGAAGGTTGTAGATGCATAGAGTCACGGGCCAGGTGCTATGGCTGGAGCTCTGCTCGCCAAAAGGATTCATGCCATCCGTACTTAGAGCAAATCTTATGTTCCTTGCGTCAGCTGCAAAATCTTTGAACCATCTGTCGATCTTTCTCCATTGCGTTCCATCTGCGGTGTGTCTCAACTCCTCGTCCGACTTACGGTCCTCTTTGTGCCATCGCAACAACTTGGCATGCTCTTTGTTCCTGAACAGACGTTTCAACCGTGGTATTATAGGAGCATACCACATCACCTTGGCGGGAACCCTCTTCCTGGGTTTCTGGCCCTCAACATCGTCACCAGGGTCATCGCTCTGATCTTATAACGCAATGCAGTGCATACCGGGCATTCATTCAAATTCTCGTATTCACCGCGGTAGAGGATGCATTCGTTGATGCATGCATGTATCTTCAGAACCTCTAAACCTAGAGGGCAGACAACCTTCTTTGCTTCGTACGTACTGGCGGGCAACTCGTTATCCTTTGGAAACATATTCTTCAACATTTTCAGCAAGTTTTCAAATGCCGAGTCAGCTACACCTGCCTCTGCCTTCCATTTCAGCAAATCCAGTGTGCAGCCCAGCTTTTTCAGACCATCATCGCATCCGGGGTACAGCGCCTTTCTGTGATCCTCTAACATGCGATCCAAATTCTCCCTCTCCTTTTCAGTTTCGCAGCGTCTCCGTGCATCAGCAATGGTCCGACCAAGATCATCAACGGGATCATCACGTGCCTCTTCTTCACCTTCCCCTTCACCTTCAGCATCCTCCATGAAAGTATCACCGAAATGAGCAAGATAGCTTTCATCGATGAAATCATCCCCTTCTTCATCTTCTTCCATTATAACCCCTCTTTCTCCATGCTTGGTCCAACAATTATAGCTTGGCATGAAACCGTGCCGAAGCAGATGCATGTGAACATCTCTTAAGGAAGAGTAACCCTTCTGATTCTTACAGATAACACATGGACAGATAACAAAACCCCCCTGCTTGTTCGCATTAGCCACTACGAGGAAATCTTTCAAACCCGTAGTGAACTCGCCGGAGAGTCGGTTACCGTACATCCATTGCCGATTCATCTGCATTATTATAATATAAAATATATAATTAACCATCATGCATTTGTTAAACTAACTAGCTACAAACAATATAAATTAAACAATGAACTACACACATGCATATTTTATCAATGACACATCAAAGGTTCATCAAGTTGCTAACCGCGATCGAGGAGTGTGGCTCCAACACTTCATGTCATGTTTGTTTCATGCTCTTGGGGCATTTCATCAAACACCTTATGTGCATAAGAGGAACCAAAAGCAAACCTACACCCACTTGTGAAGAGAATGGCTCCAAATGGCTAAGTGTTGGCTGCTGGATGGGTATATATAGGGGAGGGGCTTTAGTTGCGGTTGGCCTGGCAAACCGTGACTAAAGGTGCCCGACGGCCTTTAGTCGCGGTTGTCCTCGCCAACCGCGACTAAAGACCCTCACGTGCGCCAGCTGGCCACCGAGCGCCCTGGGCCCAGGCCTTTGGTCGCGGTTCACCTCCAGAACCGCGACTAAAGGTCCCATTAGTCGCGGTTCCTACAGCTTTGCGACTTATGGGGCTGGACGGAAGCCTGTTTTTCCACCAGTGTATGTTTTCTTGGTCGACTATATTGTATTGTCCCAAGGGAAAATCCAATTGGCATTCTATTGTTATGTGTCTCACCAAGTTGTAAAAACATGCGTTGAAGAACTGACATTGTTGTGCGACTATGACAAGATAGGTGTAGATGGAACATGTAATAGAAATCCTGATGATTGAGCCCTAATGCTGACATAACCGAGATATCTTGATCTTTGACAAAGGAATATAGGTGAGGGACTATGTTTTAAAGAGCTTCTTCATAAAATATGCCAGACCATAGGAGGACATAGGGCCCTTCACCCACCTGACAGGTATCTAAAAGTATCAACTAATGACAAGCTCCGTCCACCAAAAGGATCCTTTATCATAGCCACCTTTAGGGCTTATTTCATATGGGAAATAGACATTTTGTAATAGCTACACTCAGGAAGTATCATGGTGGTTAAATAATATGACTAGCTTTTTCATTTGATATTCTAGTTGATGTGTTCTCAACTCTAGGACAAAAAACAACACATGAATTCAGCTCTACGACACCCGGGCACAAAACATATCTTGGCAGACAATCCGTCTCTCATTTAACTACATATTTACAACTTATATCAATGTCCACTCCATAAGAAGGTTCTACAAAATTTTCCAACATGGACCAAAATGGTGACTAAAAGTTTGATCGCACTCATTGCATTTGTAGGCATGAGAAAATGATGGATTTGATCATGGTAAGTCTACTGCTACCTCTTGAGCACTGCATTGGTTTTCCCTTGAAGAGGAAAGGGTGATGCAACAAAGTAGCATAAGTATTTCCCTCAGTTTTTGAGAACCAAGGTATCAATCCAGTAGGAGGCTACACGCAAGTCCCTTGTACCTACACAAACAAATAAGAACCTCGCGACCAACGCGATAAAGGGGTTGTCAATCCCTTCACGGCCACTTGCAAAAGTGAGATCTGATAGAGATAATAATATAAGTTAAATATTTTTGGTATTTTTATGATATAGATTGGAAAGTAAAGATTGCAAAATAAAGTAGATCGAAAACTTATATGATGGAAAATAGACCCGGGGGCCATAGGTTTCACTAGTGGCTTCTCTCAAGATAGCATAAGTATTACGGTGGGTGAACAAATTATTGTCGAGCAATTGATAGAAAAGTGCATAGTTATGAGAATATCTAGGCATGATCATGTATATAGGCATCACGTCCGCGACAAGTAGACTGAAATGATTCTGCATCTACTACGATTACTCCACACATCGACCGCTATCCAGCATGCATCTAGAGTATTAAGTTCATAAGAACAGAGTAACGCATTAGGCAAGATGACATGATGTAGAGGGATAAACTCAAGCAATATGATATAAACCCCATATTTTTATCCTCGATGGCAACAATACAATATGTGCCTTACTTCCCCTACTGTCACTGGGAAAGGACACCGCAAGATTGAACCCAAAGCTAAGCACTTCTCCCACTGCAAGAAAGATCAATATAGTAGGCCAAACAAACTGATAATTCGAAGAGACTTGCAAAGATAACCAATCATACATAAAATAATTTACAGGAGATTCAAATATTTCTCATAGATAAACTTGATCATAAACCATAATTCATCGGATCTCGACAAACACACCGCAAAAAGAGTTATATCGAATAAATCTCCAAGAAGATCGAGGATAAAATTGTACTGAGATTCAAAGAGAGAGAAGAAGCCATCTAGCTAATAACTATGGACCCAAAGGTCTGTGGTAAACTACTCACACTTCATCGGAGAGGCTTTGGCATTGATGTAGAAGCCCTCCGGAAAAGGCTCCAAGATGGGATCTCACGGGTACAGAAGGTTGCGGCGGTGGAAATAAGGTTTCGTGGTGCTCCTGGATGTTTTCAGGGTACGCAAGTATATATAGGTGAAAGAAGTCAGTCAGGAGAGCCACGAGGGTCCCACGAGGGTGGGGGCGCGCCCTCCTTCCTCGTGTCTTCCTCGTGTGTTTCTTCACGTCCACTCCAAGTCTCCTGGATTGCGTTTGTTCCAAAAATATCTCTCGCGAAGGTTTCATTCTGTTTGGACTCCGTTTGATATTCCTTTTCTGCGAAACACTGAAATAGGCAAAAAAACAGCAATTTGGGCTGGGCCTCCGGTTAATAGGTTAGTCCCAAAAATGATATAAAAGTGTATAGTAAAGCCCATAAACATCCAAAACGGGTAATATAATAGCATGGAACAATCAAAAATTATAGATACGTTGGAGATGTATCAAGCATCCCCAAGCTTAATTCTTGCTCGTCCTCGAGTAGGTAAATGATTTTTTGATGTGGAATGTTACCTAGCATATTTCTCAATGTAATTTTCTTTATTGTGGCATGAATGTTCAGATCCAAATGATTCAAGATAAAAGTTCATATTAACATAAAAATAGTAATACTTCAAGCATACTAACAAGTAATCATGTCTTATCAAAATAACATAGCCAAAGAAAGCTTATCCCTACAAAATCATATAGTTAGGCTACGCTTCATTTTCGTCACACAAAATACTCCCATCATGCACAACCCCGGTTTCAACCAAGCAATTGGTTCATACTTTTTAACGTGCTTCAGCTTTTTTAACTCTCACGCAATACATGAGCGTAAGCCATGGATATAGCACTATGGGTGGAGTAGAATATGATGATGGAGGTTGTGTGGAGAAGACAAAAAAGGAGAAAGTTTCATATTGATGAGGCTAATCAACGGGCTATGGAGATGCCCATCAATTGATGTCAACATGAGGAGTAGGGATTTCCATGCAACGGATGCACTAGAGCTATAAATGTATGAAAGCTCAACAAAAGAAACTAAGTGGGTGTGCATCCAACTTGCTTGCTCAAGAAGACCTAGGGCATTTTGAGGAAGCCCATCATTGGAATATACAAGCCAAGTTCTATAATGAAAAATTCCCGCTAGTATATGAAAGTGACAACATAGGAGACTCTCTATCATGAAGATCATGGTGCTACTTTGAAGCACAAGTGTGGAAAAAGGATAGTAACATTGTCCCTTCTCTCTTTTTCTCTCATTTTTTTTATTTTGGTGGGCTTCTTTGGCCTTTTTTTATTTGGGCTTCTTTGGCCTCTTTTATTTTTCATCAAGTCCGAAGTCTCATCCCGACTTGTGGGGAAATCATAGTCTCCATCGTCCTTTCCTCACTTGGGACAATGCTCTAATAATGAAGATCATCACACTTTTATTTATTTACAACTCAAGAATTACAACTCAATGTTTAGAACAAAATATGACTCTATGTGAATGCCTCTGGCGGTGTACCGGGATATGCAATGAATCAAGAGCGACATGTATGAAATAATTATGAAGGTGGCCTTGCCACAAATACGATGTCAACTACATGATCATGCAAAAAGCAATATGACAATGATGGAGCGTGTCATAATAAACGGAATGGTGGAAAGTTGCATGGCAATATATCTCGGAATGGCTATGGAAATGCCATAATAGGTAGGTATGGTGGCTGTTTTGAGGAAGATATAAGGAGGTTTATGTGTGATAGATCGTATCGTATCACGGGGTTTGGATGCACCGACGAAGTTTGCACCAACTCTCAAGGTGAGAAAGGGCAATGCACAGTACCGTAGAGGCTAGCGATGATGGAAGGGTAAGAGTGCGTATAATCCATGGACTCACATTAGTCATAAAGAACTCATATACTTATTGCAAAAGTTATTTAGCCCTCGAAGCAAAGTACTACTATGCATGCTCCTAGGGGAAGGGTTGGTAGGAGTAAACCATCGCGCGATCCCGACCTCCACTCATAAGGAAGGCAATCAAAAGAGCACCCCATGCTACAAATTTGTCACACAACTTTTACCATACGTGCATGCTATGGGACTTTCTAACTTTAACACAAGTATTTCTCAATTTCATAATTACCCAACTAGCATGACTCTAACATTACCACCTCTATATCTCAAAACAATTATCAAGTATCAAATTTATCATAGTATTCAATGCACTCTCTATGATAGTTTTTATTATACCCAACTTGGATGCCCATCATATTAGGACCAATTTTATAACCATAGCAAATACCATGCTATTCTAAAAGACTCTCAAAATAATATAAGCGAAGCATGAGAGATCAATAATTTCTACAAAATAAAACCATCGTCGTGCTCTAAAAAGATATAAGTGAAGTACTAGAGCAAAATTATCTAGCTCAAAAGATATAAGTGAAGCACATAGAGCATTCTAATAAATTCCGAATCATGTGTGTATCTCCCAAAAGGTGTGTACAGAAAGGATGATTGTGGTAAACTAAAAAGCAAATACTCATATCATACAAGACGCTCCAAGCAAAACACATATCATGTGGTGAATAAAAATATAGCTCCAAGTAAAGTTACCGATAGACGAAGACGAAAGAGTGGATGCCTTCCGGGCATCCCTAAGCTTAGGCTTTTGGTTGTCCTTGAATAACCTTGGGGTTCCTTTGGCATCCCCAAGATTAGGCTCTTGCCACTCCTTATTCCATAGTCCATCAAATCTTTACCCAAAACTTGAAAACTTCACAACAGAAAACTCAACAGAAAATCTCATAAGCTCCGTTAGTGCAAGAAAGCAAACCACCACTTTAATATACTGTAATGAACTCATTCTTTATTTCTATTGGTGTTAAACCTACTTTATTCCAACTTCTCTATAGTTCATACCCCCCGATACTAGCCATAGATTCATCAAAATAAGCAAACAACACACGAAAAACAGAATCTGTCAAAAACAGAACAGTCTGTAGCAATCTGTAACTTTCGAATACTTCTGGAACTCTAAAAATCCTAAAAAAATAGGAAGTCCTAGGAAATTTGTCTATTAATCTACTTAAAAAAGAATAAACTCAAAAGCACGTTTTTCTGATTTACTAAAATTATTCTTGTGCATGCAAAAGTTTCTGTTTTTCAGCAAGATCAAATTAATTATCACCCAAGATGATCCTATAGGTTCTACTTGGCACAAACACTAATTAAAACATAAAACCACATCTAAAAATAATATAGATAAATTATTTATTACTAAACAGGAATAAAAAGCAAGGAATAAAAATAAAATTGGGTTGCCTCCCAACAAGCGCTATCATTTTACGCTCGTAGCTAGGCATAAAAGCGAGAATAGATCTAAGTATTGCCACCTTTGGTATTCAGTTCATAAGTGGATCTCATAATAGATTCATAAGGTAATTTAATTTTTTTTCTAGGAAAGTTTTCCATGCCTTTCCTTAATGGAAATTGGGATCTAATATTTCCTTCTTTCATATCAATAATTGCATCAATCGTTCTAAGGAAAGGTCTACCAAGAATAATAGGACATGAAAAATTGCAATCTATATCAAGAACGATGAAATCTACGGGCACACAATTCCTATTTGCAACAATAATAACACCATTAATCCTTCCCATAGGTTTCTTAATGGTGGAATCCGCAAGGTGCAAGTTTAAAGAGCAATCATCAAATTCACGAAAACCTAACACATCACAAAAAAAAATTGGAATCGTGGAAACACTAGCACCCAAATCACACAAAGCATAGCATTCGTGATCTTTAATCTTAATTTTAATAGTAGGTTCCCACTCATCATAAAGTTTTCTAGGGATAGAAACTTCTAATTCAAGTTTTTCTTCATAAGATTGCATCAAAGCATCAAGGATATATTTAGTTAAAGCTTTATTTTGACTATAAGCATGAGGAGAATTCAACACGGATTGCAACAAGGAAATACAATCTATTAAAGAACAATTATCATAATTAAATTCCTTGAAATCCAAAATAGTGGGTTCATTGCTATGTAAAGTTTTGACCTCTCCAATCATACTTTTACCAATTTTTGCATCAAGATCTAAAAACTCTGAATCATTGGGACGCCTTTTAACTAAATTTGACTCATCTCCAGTCCCATTATTATCAATATTCATATTGCAAAACAAAAATTTAATAGGGACACATCAATCACTTTTAGATCTTCATCATTACTATCATGAAAACTAGAAGAACACGCTCTTACAAAGCAATCTTTCTTAGCACGCATCCTAGCAGTTCTTTCTTTGCGCTCATCAATGGAAATTCTCATGACTTTGAGAGACTCGTTGATATCATGCTTAGGTGGAATAGATCTAAGTTTCAAAGAATCAACATCAAGAGAAATTATATCCACGTTCCTAGCCAATTCATCAATCTTAGGCATTTTTTCTTCAAGCAAAGCATTGAAATTCTTTTGAGAGATCATAAATTCTTTAACACTAATCTCAAAATAAGAAGACATCTTATTAAAATTTCCATAAGAGTTGTTGTAGGAATTACCATAATTATTAGAGGAATTACTAGGAAACGACCTAGGATTAAAGTTTCCTCTATAAGCATTGTTACCAAAATTGTTCCTACCAAAAAAATTCACATCCATAGATTCATTATTATTCTCAATCAAAGTAGACAAAGGCATATCATTAGGATCAATAGGAGCACTCTTATTAGCAAACATTTTCATAAGTTCATCCATCTTTCCACTCAAAACATTAATCTCTTCTATCGCATGAACTTTTTTACTAGTAGATCTTTTGGTGTGCCATTGAGAATAATTAACCATAATATTATCTAGGAGTTTAGTAGCTTCTCCTAAAGTGATTTCCATAAAAGTGCCTCCCGCGGCCGAATCTAAAATATTTCTAGAAGCAAAATTCAATCCGGCATAAAAAATTTGTATGATCATCCATAAATTTAATCCATGTGTGGGGCAATTGTGAATCATTAATTTCATACTCTCCCAAGATTGTGCAACATGCTCATGATCAAGTTGCTTAAAATTCATAATATCGTTTCTAAGAGAGATGATCTTAGCGGGAGGAAAATACTTAGAGATAAAAGCATCTTTGCACTTATTCCATGAATCAATACTATTTTTAGGCAAAGACGAAAACCAAGTTTTAGCACGATCTCTAAGTGAAAACGGAAATAACTTCAATTTAACAATATAATTATCCGTGTCTTTCTTCTTTTTCATATCACACAAATCAACAAAGTTGTTTAGATGAGTAGCAGCATCTTCACTAGGAAGGCCGGAGAATTGATCTTTCATAACAAGATTCAACAAAGCAGCATTGATTTCACAAGATTCGGCATCGGTAAGAGGAGCAATCAGAGTGCTAAGGAAATCATAATTGTTGGTATTGGAAAAGTCACACAATTTAGTATTATCTTGAGCCATCGTGACAAGCAATCCAACACACAAGCACACAAGAGGCAAGCGAAAAAGAGGCGAACGGGAAAGAGAGGGCGAATAAAACGGCAAGGGTGATGTGGGGGAGAGCAAAACGAGAGGCAAATGGCAAATAATGTAATGCGAGGGATAGAGTTTGTGATGGGTACTTTGTATGTCTTGACTTGTGCGAAGACCTCCCCAGCAACGGCGCCAAAAATCCTTCTTACTACCTCTTAAGCACTGCATTGGTTTTCCCTTGAGGAGGAAAGGGTGATGCAGCAAAGTAGCGTAAGTAATTCCCTCAGTTTTTGAGAACCAAGGTATCAATCCAGTAGGAGGCTACACGCAAGTCCCTCATACCTACACAAACAAATAAGAACCTCGCAATCAACGCGATAAATGGGTTGTCAATCCCTTCACGGCCACTTGCAAAAGTGAGATCTGATAGAGATAATAAGATGAGATAAATATTTTTTATATTTTTATGATATAGATTGGAAAGTAAAGATTGCAGAATAAAGTAGATCAGAAACTCATATGATGGAAAATAGACCCGGGGGGCATAGGTTTCACTAGTGGCTTCTCTCAAGATATCATAAATATTACGGTGGGTGAACAAATTACTATCGAGCAATTGATAGAAAAGTGCATAGTTATGAGAATATCTAGGCATGATCATGTATATACGCATCACGTCCGCGACAAGTAGACCGAAACGATTCTGCATCTACTACTATTACTCCACACATCAACCGCTATCCAGCATGCATCTAGAGTATTAAGTTCATAAGAACAGAGTAACGCATTAGGCAATATGACATGATGTAGAGGGATAAACTCAAGCAATATGATATAAACTCCATCTTTTTATCCTCGATGGCAACACTACAATACGTGCCTTGCTGTCCCTGCTGTCACTGGGAAAGGACACCGCAAGATTGAACCCAAAGCTAAGCACTTCTCCAATTGCAAGAAAGATCAATCTAGTAGGCCAAACCAAACTGATAATTCAAAGAGACTTGCAAATATAACCAATCATACATAAAATAATTCAGAGGAGATTCAAATATTTCTCATAGATAAACTTGATCATAAACCCACAATTCATCGGATCTCGACAAACACACCGCAAAAAGAGTTACATCGAATAGATCTCCAAGAAGATCGAGGAGAACATTGTACTGAGATTCAAAGAGAGAGAAGAAGCCATCTAGCTAATAACTATGGACCCAAAGGTTTGTGGTAAACTACTCACACTTCATCGGAGAGGCTTTGGCGTTGATGTAGAAGCCCTCCGTGATCGATTCCCCCTCTGGCAGAGCGCCGGAAAAGGCTCCAAGATGGGATCTCACGGGTATAGAAGATTGCGGCGGTGGAAATAGGGTTTCGTGGTGCTCCTTGATGTTTTCAGGGTATGCAAGTATATATAGGCGAAAGAAGTCGGTCAGGGGAGCTACGAGGGGCCCACGAGGGTGGGGGGGCGCCCTCCTGCCTTGTGGCTTCCTCGTGTGTTTCTTGACGTCCACTCTCAGTCTCCTGGATTGCGTTTGTTCCAAAAATATCTCTCGCAAAGGTTTCATTCCGTTTGGACTCCGTTTGATATTCCTTTTCTGCGAAACACTGAAATAGGCAAAAAACAGCAATTTGGGCTGGGCCTCCGGTTATTAGGTTAGTCCCAAAAATGATATAAAAGTGTATAGTAAAGCCCATAAACATCCAAAACGGGTAATATAATAGCATGAAACAATAAAAAATTATAGATACATTGGAGATGTATCATCTACCTTAGTAGGATAGCATGTAGTTGATGTCAAATAGCCTCTTATCAATCTCTACTACAGAATGTCTTCAATTCTTGGCTTGGTAGTTCCCATACGAAGATATGTAAAATGTATTGTTTCAGTCATACATCTAAAACATTTGGTAAGTTTAGGAATCTTCCAATAATTATGTTTATTTGTACCATATAGGATTTATACTGCATTATGCTGAAACGGATAAGGATTGAAGCATCTCCTTAAGGTTCTTCAGTTTCATTGGGAAAGTAGGCATAATTAGCATAGTGGCATCTACATATTGTATGGTAGGGTATCTCTCATCAAATGATTCGTCAATAGGAAGGCTAAGCAATCCATTGACAATAATTTGTAAGAGCTCCACAACAAGAACAAAGAGAAGTGGTGACATGGTATCCCCATGTCTCAGACCCCTCTTACTCTTGATAATCTTTCCAGGAATACGATTATGGGGTGCAAGTGGTACACTCTTGCGGTTGGCCCTAATCAATCATTTTCCATTTTTCCCAAAACCAAAGTGTTGACTATTAGACACCACCACTAGAACCATCATAGTTCAAAGTTGCCACAAAGACCCTCAAAGGAGGCATCTGATAATGACCGGTACCAATCATGTGGGTTGTACTCCATAGCACCCTATCTTCAAACTATGGCGCCAAATCCACATGCAATCTAGGGGGATCCATATGATGCTTATTTTGCTATTGTAATTGCACAGGTGTTGGTTTGACTATAAATATTGCACTCTCTCAGACAAGGAATTTGTGCGCCAATGGAGGGACACATTTATTGGTGCCCTTTTTAATTTATGTTTAAAGAAGGTGGTTAGCTTAGCAATATCCAACACATCATCATCAAGAAGAGAGTAGTTACGCGATTTGCCTTGAACACTTCCTCTTTCCATCGGTGTAATGTTCATGATATAAATGAAACATTTAGGAGAGGCGCCTCATTGGTCATCAGCTTCGACCATCTTACAAAAATAGGTTCATCAGCATGTTCTGGTTCTTCGGTATGGACTTGTGGTAGTGTAATAGGATGGTTGATCAATGGCTCTCTTGGTTGACAAGCCAACATGGAGTAGTAGCGGGCTGGTCCAGTGCATCCGCAGATACATGCTGCTCTGCATCCCCTCCATAAGATCCCAAAAACCATTCACAACATGTGGCTAAGGGTGTGGCTTTCCTCCATTAGGTGTAAGATTCAGCCTTTTGTTATTATTAAATTGTAATGTGGTGTGGTTATTTTATAACCTAATGTAGAAAATTAAAAGCAAAAAAACCAAAGTTGGTAAATTTGGTTGAGCATAGGGATTATCAACCAAGACAATGCCAAGATGCAACCCTAAAAGGGTTTGTCCCTCCTTTGCAATCCTAGCTTGCATAGATCAATTACTATATTATGGTTCCTCCATGGCTCACCGATGATTTTAATTCATGACTTATAGGAGATGTGCTTGCCCCTAATGCTTGTTGTACACATTCGTTGATCACTAAGTTGCAAGATTCCGACCTTCATTCAATGGCATGTGAGTGTGGGCACCTAAAAGCATTGAAAGTTGTAATTGATATGGGTAGAAAACATATTATTTGCTACTACGAAACTCAAGCCCGTCTCAATGATCTGAATTTAATTATTTTCTATGGTTTGGCCCTCCCCAACCTGATTCACCATCACTCCTCCCCCCACACCCCCAATCAAATTTTTCTGGCTTCGCCACTGCTGATGGTTGATGAGCTAGAACACTAATGTTAGGGAGCTACAGTAAAGGTTGCATGAATGTAAGGTTTGTTGGGTCAAGTTCCATTCTGTTAATGATGTATGAAAACGCATGTCTTAAAAAGGTGAGAGTGTGACATCTCCCATTAGATTAGCTTTTTCGGTGAAGGGGGCCAAGACTTTCTTATAAGCTTATGGTGCTTTATTGATTGGGCCTAAATAGGCCGAAATATTGGTGTGAATTTCGTATAAGCATGTGGTGCTTTATTGATTGGGCCTAAACTGACTGAAATATTGGTGTGACATTACCAGTTATGCGATAGAGTTGTAATCTTTTTTAAGGCGAATAAAGTTGTAATCTTAGAGTTTGTTTGGTTCGCAGGATAGTTTAGAGGACTCGTGATTATGTAACAACTGATATTCCCATAAAAAATAATGTAACAACTGATACTCCCTTCATCTCAAAATAAGTGTCGTGGTTTTAGTGTATTTTAGTTTAAATTTGAACTAAAACCATGGTAGGGATCATTCATTCATGATTGGCCCCAATATTGTCGTTAGGAGGTCCATGATGGCCGATATGCGAGGAGAAAATTTACCCAAATGATTAGTATCTAACAATAGGTACTTAGGATTTGGATTCGAACGTTGCCAATGCTATTAGATTAATAGCACGCATTTTGACGCATGCTCAGTTGCCACGTCAGAATTTGAAAAACGTTGGGTCCCAAACTTCCCCGCATAAACGCCCTTCCCTCCGGTCAACCTTATCTATTCCTTTCTCCCACCCTCTTCTCATGTCTCAGTGTTCTCTTGTCGTCGCTCACGCACGTCCCACACCATAGTCGTTGCCCCCACCCCGCTCATGTCCGGCCACCACAGCACTGCGACGTCCCCATGCTCCGTCGTTAGAGTGAGACTCAAGGGGCTCACTGCGCCATGTCATCCTTGTGCTGTCCACGGCGGCCGCACTAATCCCCCATCGTTCAGGCACCACCATTCCCACCCACTACTAGGGAAAACCTTATACACAGAACTTTAGCAGTAGCGAGGGTTAAAAAAGCACGCTGGTGCTATGTAGCAGTAGCGCGCCTGAGGAAACCGCGCTGCAGATAAAGTTCTAGCAATAGCGCGTCTTGCTCTAAACACGTTACTACTAAAATTCCTACGGCTTAGCCGATAGGCTACACATAGTCGTAGCAACCTATAACGAACCGCGCTACCGCTACTTTATTTGTAGCAGTGCGTTTTAAACTAAACTCGCTACTGCTAAAGGATATAAAATTAAATGGAAAGAAAATAGAAATGTAATTGAAAATGAAAGAAATAGAATAAGGTGAAAGGAAAAAAAATGAAGAAAACTAAATGAAAAAGGGGAAAAAAGAGAAAGGAGTAGCAGTAGCGTGTATCCCAGAACGCGTTGTAGCTAACGTAGCAGCAGCGTTCTTCCTAGAACGCGCTACTGCTACTTCTGACTTAACCACGAGGTTCGTCCTTCCCCACAGCCACTTTCCCCAAATCCAACTCTCCACTCTTGCCGTCGCCGCCGCCGTCGCCCGTCGTCGCCGCCGTCGCTCGTCGGCCGCCGCGCGCTCTCCGCACACCCTCTACGCCGCCCCGACCCCAGATTCAACGCCGCCCCGCCCCCGACCTCAACGCCGCCCCGGACGCCGCCCCCGACCCC
>NC_041391.1:437771549-437782706 GCF_002162155.2 Triticum dicoccoides | reverse complement strand
CCGACCCCGACCTCGACGCCGCCATCCGCCGCACGCCCGAGCCCCGACCCTGACCTCGACGCTGCCCTGCCCCTCCCTTGTCGCAGGCACCCGAGGTGAGCACGCCTGCTCCTCCCTCCCCCTACCTCTGCCTAGGGTTTCTTTATATTTTAGTTGCATCAAATTAATTAGTTAGGGTTCATGTAAGAGTGGAAAGAAATCGGATGCGGATGCGGCTCAAATGAGTTAGGGTTCATGTAAGGGTGGAAACGAATCAAATTTCTAAGATGAATCATAAAAAGAGTAAAATTTGACCACTTATTTCACTTTATAATTGGATAATTGGAATATCTGCTACCACTTTCCACCCCTATAGGTTCATCAAATTAGATGGTAATTAGGGCAGTAGTTCCTAGGTACTAATTAGTTAGTAAAAACTAGGTACTAATTAGGTACTAGAATATTTTTATTTATAGTAAGTTTATTTTTAGTAAGAACTAGTTGAATTAATAGAACTAGTTAGTAAGACTTGCTGCTATTTTTTAGTTAAAGCAATTTTTCCCGCCTCGACGTGGACGATGTCTATCCCGCATCCTCGTCGTCGAGTCGGCGGAGGACGACACCTGCTTGACCAGGTGGGCCATGTCCGGAACTGGGCTCCGCCGGGGTGGTACTGGGAGGCGCTACCTACCAGGGAGCGCAGGTTGGTGAGGAGCCAGCCTGTCGTTGACCCGAACCTTCTTTGGTGGCGGTCGCGTGGGCCAATCACGGTCCAGAGGCTCGAGGACTCCGCGGAGGTGGTGCGTCACCGTGTCAGTGAGGAGGACGCGCACGTCCGTCGCTACTTGTTTGCGTTGGAGCACAGGTTCTCCAATACCTGGCAGGTTCTCCAGGGATCTCACTGGAGCTATGATCCCGTGATGGTTCCTTCTCTGCGGGTGTCCACCGCCCGCGCTGATACCCGTCGTGTGCTGGGGTTTTAATTGTATTAGTGATGTTATATGTATGACACTATTTGTGATGTATTAGTCATAATACTCGATGATGTACGGACGCATGAGATGATTTACTTTTGCTTATTGAATGCATGCTAATTTGAGTCATATAAGATATTTTGAAATGTATATCTTGTGTTGCTCAATATCCAAGTGGCCGGTCATGTTTGCAGGTTACACCTCCGAGTGGCCTATGTTTTGCTGGAGTGTTGATTCATTTCCGTTCCGGCAAATTTCAGGCGTTCGATATGTCCTATTTTAGCAAAGGTCATGCCGGATTTTTCCGTGAATTTTGGCATGACTTGTGCCAGAATATGTAGGAAATATCGAGTGCCCCGGATTTGTGTGTTCAGTATCCTGGTAGTTGTCTTTGATCGATTTTCAATTAATGTTTTAACTGTGAACATAGGAAATGTCTGACGACGAAAAGGATTTCGGTATTTGCAAATACTGCGAAGACGAGCGCGGCCTGTGCGACGGAATCTTTCTAGATGATGATAGGCGCTTCAGCATCAAGCTGGACGAGAACTTCGAAGTGGATACAGTAAGTCACAACGACAAGTCTTTTTTCGTAATTAAGCATTACATTTGCTTCATTTGCTTCAACTTATAACTTAAGCATGACATTAAGCATGACAAGTCTTTTTTTACTATTCTACTAGCATATCCCCTGCCATGCAAGAGTTTTTGTATTGGATAAGATAGGTTTCAGTCATACTATGAAGGAAAAGAAATTTTACTTGAAGACCGAGCATGGTTATATTTTCAACGTAAAATTATACAATTCAAACGACTACACCTATTTTGGATGTAAAACATGACGAGCACTATGCAAGACTTATGCATTTGAGCCTGATATGGTTATCACCTTTGATATTCGTCCGGAAGATGATATTGAAGGTAATACCGACATCTGGGTCGATGTGCAGACGCCTCCAGTTATACCATTATGTAAGTTTTTTAACCATATTTATGTCTTTGATATTGTTTATTCAAAAATAGTTGACAATTAATTTGTATTGTCAGCTTATTTCGGTGCAAGCAAACATGTCAAGCGCTTGATAGACAGAGTCATTATGTTTCATGGCTTGAGGATCTTGATACTGTCAAGACAAATTTTCTTCCTGCATGTAGAAATGTTAGTACTGAAAATGTGCGACCAATAGTGTTTGTAATGAACTACGGTCACATCTATTTAGGAAGGATGGTAAGATTTTTACTATTTGTCCCCAGTGCATCTTTTCCATACGTTATTTTTGAAGCTAAACTTCATTGCTAAGTATGTTACCATACGATGTTCTTCAACAGGGACTCCCGATGAATGTTGTGCCTTATGGGATCGAGACGAAAGGTACCATGAGTATTATCAGCTTACGACCAAGATATCCTACAGATTACTTTAGTGCATTCAAGATTAGCGACGGATGCTTAATAGTGCAAGACTGGACCAAATATGTGATGGGGGAGCGCAGAGAAGTACTAGGGGGCAGCAAACAGATGCGCTACCCATGATTAGGAGACAGGTTTATCTGCATGCTCCAACTTGATCAAGGAGGAGAGCTATACATGTTTTATGTTATTTTACCTAAGAGAAAGCAACAGGAGTGATTAGCTAGCTAGAAATGAGTTTGAGGATGATGATGTGCTACACTATTACTATGATGATAAAATAGCTAGTGTTGGTGGTAATGACTATGATGATTATTATTAGTTAGTGTTAGTGGTGATTAAATAAATACTGTTGGTGGTAATGACTATGATGATGATTAAATAGCTTGTGCTGGCGGATTAGATTCAAGTGGAGGCAACACGTGGTGCACATCGAAAGTACTACTAGTCCAAACTAGATCAAGTTTGGATTAGTAGTATACTTTTGACATGCACCACATATTGCCTCCACTTGAACCTAATCCACCTTCATTTGACACACTGTTATGGACATAATGATGTAAACCTCATAACTGGTATTGTACCAATATTTGTACGATGGCGCATAAATACACTAAAAATAAAAAAATAAAAAGAATACTAGTAGCGATGAGAGAAAACACGCTGCCAGTAGTTACATTAGTAGTAGCGTCGGAGTGAACAAACATTGCAGCTATTTATCCTAGCAGTAGCGCGTGCGGACACGCGTTACTGCTAAGCAATAGCTGTAGCGCCTTATTAGTAGCGCGCCTACCCGCGCTACTAGTGAGCACAAAACCAGCGCTACTGCTAGGGTTTTCCCTAGTAGTGACCGTCGGCTGCTACACCCCCAAGGGTGAGCGTGTGACATCTCGTGTGCGCTAGTGGCTCCAATCTAGGATGGACAGGGCAGGTGTGGGTGGACGAGGAGGCCACCTTCGGCCCAGCGAGATCTGGTATCCCCACCACCACCGTACGTTGGAGCATTGCGGCAGCTCGCCGGTGAGTCCCGGTCGTGCCCTCTATTTCCTTCTCCTCATTGCTCATATCCACACCCAGTGATCAAGGATGGCTCGTGTTGGTGCTCGGCGTCGTCACTGGTCTCCATGCCAGGCACCATTATGTCTCTGCTCGGTGTGCCCCTATGGCTGTGTTCCTACTCTGCAACAGTACCAACAAGAGGAGCAAGCCGGAGGCGTCAAGCAATTCTTCGATCTTGTACTTCATTCCCTTCAATGCTTATATCCGCCAAATCCATCAGGGAAACATTTTTCAAAGTGAGCAATGCTTTGACCCCTATGTAATTCCCTCGCTTATTGATCATCCCATGCATGAATGCTAGTTAAGAACATTCATGTAATCACCCAAAAAAAGAACATTAATTTTTCAAAGTGAGCAGTGCTTTGACCCCTATGTCGAGCAATTCTTTGACCCTCCATGGCATTCCCTCTTAAATTAACACATTAGCTTCGATCCCATGCCAAATTTTCTGACAAAATGTATCCTTAATCAAACCAATTTTGTATACAATAAATGATGGGCATGGCAATTACACATTGATTTTTTGGAAGTTCATGGAATTCATTCATACCTTGGCAAATTTGTATCTGGTCGCATGGAAAATTCTACAACAAAAATGGTGGCCATGTCCCTTGGTATATAGCAAATTTTACAACAAAATCTTTTTTATGCTTTTGCCATGACCCGTAGATCAAATGTCACTAAATTTTGCCATGTCACTTGCAGATTTTTGTACTCAGTTTCCGCATGCTTGGCAAATCTTGATTCACGAGGTTAGCAAAGAATTGATCTATCATATTTTTCCATGGCAAGTTTTTGTACATGTTTGCCATGTCGTCAATATAGCTTCACGACCCATGGCAAACTTTTCTTATCACCCATGGAAAATTCACTTCACGACCCATGGCAAATTTTTCTTTTTATACAATGCCAAAAATTCTTTCTTTATAGTCCATGGCAAATCCACATAATGGACCATGGCAACTTTTTTTCATGGACAATGGAAAAGTGTGTCTCATGCATCGTAGTACACTTTGAAACCTTTATAGAATAGTCACACGACAAATGTAAGAAATTTTGATCTTCATAAGCTTTTTACCTTTTAAAAACATGTCAAATTTACTTTGTAGCATGGAAAATTTACTTCATTTTGCATGGCGAAATTTTTTCTTTTTTGCCATAGCAATTTTATTTTTAATGACATGGCAAATTTTAGTTTATTTTTCCATGGCAAATTTACTTTCACATACATGGCAAATTCACTTTATTTTCCATGACAAATTTTCTTCATTTTCCATGGCAAATTTTTAGACTACTTTTTCATGGTAGTTTTTTACTTGCCATGGCAATTTTACTTTTAGGGACATTGGAAATGTTGCTTTCTTTTGCCATGGAAAATTTTACTATATTCTCCACGGCAAATTTACTTTCACATACATAGTAAATTAACTTTTTATCACTCATAGCAAATTTACTTTAGAATTTTTCCATGGCAAGTTGATCATTTTATTGCAATGATAAATGTACTTTACATCCATGGCAAATTTACTTTTTCAATCGTTCATGGAAAATCTATATATTTTATCATGGCTATAGTTTTAGTTGTTTCCATGTCATCGCCTTTGCCATTTCACCAATACAACCCTTGCCATGCCACAACCACACTTTTTTACAAGGCTCAGTTTTATAAAAAAAATGTCGTGGCAAATTCAGTTTTATGGCCCATGGCAAATTCACTTCACAGCCCATGCAAATTTCCTTTTTTTATGACAATGTCAAACTTCTTTTTTTCTATGGTCCATGGAGAATTCACGTAATCGACCATGGCAACTTTTTTCTTTATTTTTGGACAATGCCAAAGTGTGTCTCATACCTCGTAGCATAGTTTGAAAAAAAATAGAATAGTCACGGGACAAATGTATGAAAATTTGATCTTCATAAGCATTTTTCCTTTTAAGAACATGTCAAATTTACTTTGTAGCATGAAAAATTTACTTCATTTTCCATGGCAAATTTTAGTCTGCTTTTGCCATGGCAATGTTACTTTTAATGACATGTCAAATATTAATTTATTTTGCCATGGAAAATTTTGCTATATTCTCCACGTCAATTTTACTTTCACGTACATGGAAAATTAACTTTTTATCACTCATGGCAAATTTACCTTTTAATTTTTTCATGGCATTCATCCTTTAATTGCCATGGCAAATGTACTTTACATCCATGGCAAGTTTACTTTTTCAATGTTCATGGGAAATCTTTTCCATGGACAATGGTAAATTTACTTTTATGAAACATGGCAATTATTACTAAACAAAATTGTACACTTTAACCAACATTTTTTGCCGCCTTATACAAATGCAAATTGCTAGGACTATTTTCCTTTTTCTGCCTTAAAAAAAATCTTTTGAGCATGGCAAATTTTGCTTTTAAATACGATGGGGAATTTATTTTTCATGGACAATGGCAATTTTTCGTTTGTACCATGGCAAATCTTACTAAAAACAATCCATGGTATCTTCTTTTTACATTATCTATCACGGTAAAGTTTTTTCTTTTACTTTTGTAAAAGGACAGACCCAGTGCATAGAAACTCCCACACAAGGTGGGTCTGCGGAGGGATTATAGGAACCTAGTCTTACCCATGCTACAATACAATGCGGAGAGGCTGGTTCGAACCGAGAACCTCTTGGCACAAGTGAGGGGGACTTCACCACTATGCCAGGCGTACCCTCCTTTTCTTTTACTTTTGTACCATGGCAATTTATTTTCATAGCATCACAATTTTTCTTTTTTGCACCATGGCACATTTCAATTTTTTGAACACCATAGCAAATTTAAACACACTATGGCAATTTTGTTATCATGACACTTTTTTTATATTTGTATTCCTTCCCTTTTGCATCATATCATGAAAACACATTGGCAACTTAAGTTCGAATGACTCAAATTTAAACACACTATGGCAATTTTTTTATCATGACACTCTTTTTTTTACATTTTTATTCATTCTCTTTTGCATCATATCATGAAAACACATTGGCAACTTAAGTTCAAATGACTATGTTTTGAAATTTTTTATGTATGCCATCTTTTAGTTTTTGTTTTCTCTACTCTAAGTGCCTTTTTGGTAAATATAGTTTTTAAGCCATTTTTTCACCGGATCCATGCTGAACTTCATGGGATTTTTTAGTATACAAATCATTACTTTTTATTTGTATTTTCTTTTTACATATTTAAAGTATGTCTAAGTATTACTCCCTCCGTAGTAAAATTAGTATAAAGTTGGGTCATCTATTTTGGAACGGAGGAAGTACTGCCTAAGGCTTCGTGTCCGCGCTACAAGAAGACCGAAGGGAATGATCTCGTTCGATCGATAGCTTCTTTCCTGCTGATGAACCTTTCGTGGGTGGTCGCCAGACCGAGCGTCAGGTCAATATATTGGCGTCCAAAAATTATTGAATTAACAAGAGGTGAATACACTAGTGGTGCTTGAACTTGCCACAGACGTTCACTTTGATGCCTAAACTTGAAAAATACACTGAACTGGTTTTAAAACTTGGCACGAACGAGCAAATACAGTGCTAATGTTGTCCCTAGACGTAATATGCGTCGACGTGGCATTGACATGGCGTGGGGCGCATTCGTAGTTACGAGATAAGAAATTCTTAAGCACTATGACTCTATGAGTAGTGGGGCCGTCTGCCAGTAATTACTGACTAAGATAAAAATGAGCACTGCGTGAGTCGAACCTGTTACCTGACCCTTGGGGCGATGCTTGCGCTAGCCGCTTAATCCAACGTACTTTTTTGACAAACATACTCCCTCTGCTATTATGTATTTAAACAAAAAACTCTTATGGCCCCCCACAAAAAAAAACTCTTATGTACATAAATTGGCTTCAGCCAGGTGGCCCATGCTGCACACATTTTTTTAAATGTAAATAATAATCTAATAATAAAAGTTAGATTCAAGTGTTCATGTGTTATTTATAATTACCTCATGCTAAAAAATATCTGTGTGCACACAAAATAAATATATAGAGGTATGCGATAAAAAAATTATTTTAGAAATATTAACTAATTATTTGGAAAAAAACTATTTTAAATATAATATATGAGTGTTTCAAACTGTTTGTAAACAAAAATTGAAAATACACAGTCATGGGTTATATTTAACAATGATATACGAATATTTAAAATAGACAGTCATGAAATAATATATATGAATTATAACAATGTTTGTATAATATAAATAATTCATATAAATTAAGTGGCCCTTTTATATGTTCAGTACGTGCTTGGTATAGTGGCTAGCGCAACTAGTGGGCTGGCAATAGGTTGCTTGTTCGATTCCTGTCCGTCGCATTTTTACATTACTAATTTCTCCAATGTACTGACGGGCGGGCTCATTGGTCATAGAGTCATATATAGTACTTAAATAATAATACGTGGGTGCATTTTATGTCTACAGATTGATTAGCACCGTATTTGCACGTCCGTGCCAAGTTTTAGAACCAGTTCGGTGTATTTTTCGAGTTTAGGGCACTAAAGTGAATGACAAATTAAAAGCACCACTAGCGTATTTATCTCAATTAACAAGTATAGTATCAAATCCGAAAGCAATTTTATCCTGAATATGTCGGTCCGAATCAGATGCACGCACATATGCAACAACCAAGAATAAGTAGACGAGATGTCCTAAACAGTGAGCTTAGCAGGTGAGGCTGGTCCCCGGATCGACGCCGAACTGCTGGCAGAACTGCTTGTAGAAGGCGACGCGGTCGTTGACGGCGCTGGGGTTCTTGCCGTTGCACTCGAGCGCGCCGTTGATGACCCTGATGGTGGCGCCGAACCCCTGGCCGGAGACGATGACGTCGTGCACGCTGTTCATCCAGTACCAGAGCGCCGCTTGGAACGCCAAGACGGGGCTCCGCGCCACGGCGTCCGGGTCGTTGAGCCCGTCGAAGCCGAGGCTCTGTCCCGCCGCCCCGTAGTTGTAGTTCCACGAGATCTGCAGCGGCCCGCGGCCGTAGTAGCCCTTCCCGGCGGCGCACGGCCACTCCGCGTTCGTAGGGTCACAGTAGTTCTTGCTCGGCCCGTTGATCTCGTCGATGTAGCAGAACTCTGCAATTCATTTCGTAGTACAAGCTCATGGTCAGGACTCAGGAGGCGTGGTGAACTGATGGAGTACGTTCCAGTCGGCGTGCGCGGCGAGCTTACTTATGGTCTCGTGGTTGACGTGGGCGAAGAAGGCGGCGATCTCCCGCTTGGAGTCGTCGTCGGAGCCGGTGCGGCCGAAGGCGGGGTACCCGCCGAGCGCCGTGAGGAAGGCGTCGCGGGTGTAGAAGCCCTTGGCGGCGCAGTCGTCGGCGGCCTGGGCGACGAGCGCGCCGAAGAAGGCCGGCGTGACGATGGCGGGCACGGACACGTTGTTGGTGACGGGCACGGTGCAGGGGCCCGAGCGGCAGCCCGTGCCGCAGTACTCGCCGGTGGTGCCGCAGAACCCCCAGCGGCTGCAGCACTCGGTCGCGGCACACCCGCAGTTCTGCGCGGCCGCCATGGTCGATGCCACTGCCAGGAGGAGGAGAGCCGCGGCGGCGCCGAGAGCCAGCACCCGCGCCATGGTTCGTTGCTGATGACTCGAGTTCGTTGCTCTGTGGCTAGCCCGTGTGATCGATGTCAAGTTCCCGATGGTTCGCTGCTGTTTATATAGGGTTCTCCGGATGGCGGGGGGCAGTGATTGACATGACCTCTTTGTGTGAGCGTCTGACCCTTTTGTCCAAGTCCAACTAGGGCTTGGTCAAACTGCAGTCGGCGCGTGCACGTTGCGAATTGGTACGTGAACGTCAACCGCGTCTACGCTTGCGAGCTTCACTCCAGCAGCGTACGCAGCCTGCGTTTCACGTTCTTTCTTCTTTTTCTTTTTCTTTTTTATTAGTATGATGAGCAGCCTGCGAGCCACACACTCCCCGAGCATCTAGAGAAGAGAAGCGTCCTAAAAATATGTCGGACTAGCCAAAATAAGCAACCGGCTGCTGCATTTTGCCGTGGAGGAGAGGGCGTCACGATTGCAATAGCAACCGGTTGCTTTCCCCGTTACGTACAAGCAAGATTGATACGAAAAGAAACATCTGGACGGCAGCTCGCCGGGAACGGTCGTGGGTTTCCTGATGCGACAGGCGACGACCACTAGTGATTTTTTTTTTTGAGGGATGACGACCACTAGTGATGAGTGGAGCATTCAGGAATTTCACTAAGATAAGTGGGCCTTTTTTTTGCCGCAAAAAAAAAAGTGTGGGTTAAGTGTACCTTTGTTCCAGAGAGGTACGGCTACCATACATCTTCAGCCATCACTCGGTGGGTTAGGGTTGACAATTAGTGCTGAAAAAAACGCAGCCGCTGAAATTTCGTGGTTGCCCTACGTGACACGGTGGTAATGTTTTACTCGGCACGTACCGTTATGAGTTTCCAGCAATCTGGCCAGTCTGACTTTGGCGAGGGAAGTCAGCTGCTCCGCTGGCTGCCTCTCCGGTCTACGGCACTGCCGCTGTAGAATCGGAACAGTCAGAGTTGCTTCCTATCCAAAAAAAAAAAAAGCTCTCCAACAGTTTTGTAAACACACAAAAATTATATAGGATCTCGTAAATTCTTCCAAACTTCCTCTTGTCTATGGAAAGATGGCCCTTCCCGTAAAAGTGTCACATCAGCGCGCCGTCGCCACCACTTGCCCCCCGTTGCAGACACGCCACCGTCAAAATTTGATGAACTTTTTCAATTTTGGTGAACATTTTTCCAACTCAATGATTTTTTTCAAATCCGATGAACTTTTTTTTTCAAATTCAATGAACTTCTTTCAAATATTCTGATTTTTTAAAAATCGATGGAATATTTCAAATTCATGAATTATTTCCATTTTTGCGATTTTTTTCAATTGGTACAACCTTTTCTTTTTTCAAATAATTTATAGAGGATATATAATATTGGTATATGTTTTAAGGTTTGTACGGAAAGAAGTGTCAAATAGAGCTGTTTCTTCAAGCAATCAACGAACTAAGTTTGGCCGGCTTGTTAATGTGATTGATATGGACGCTGGCGACTGGAGTTCGACTCGCAGTCCACCTATGTAAACCCTTCTCCTTCTCGCGGTGAGAGCGAAGTTTTTTGGGCCACAACCCATTACAGGTTTCTGTGAGCGCCGGCGCGCGTAACGGGCGCCGAATGCGCTGATTAGGAGCTCCCCTAGTGGACGACCCGTATAGGAGCCCCGTTATACAATTTGATGCTCAGGGCGTACGGTCCTCCTAATTGGCGCCTTATGCGCGAGTTGTTAAAAGAGCACCCACGCACCACCTGGTTCCCTCGTTCACGGTTCGCTTCGATTCTAGTTGCTCGGTCGACCATTGACCAGTGGCCCAGTTGACTCGAAAGAAGTTCACAAAACAAAACCAAAAAAAGATCACGAGTTTGAAAAAAATCATAAATTTGAAAAAACTGAGAAAATGAAAAAGTTCACGAATTTGAGAAAAGTCCCTATTTTGTAAAAAAACAATTGGGAAAAATTAATAATTTAAAAAGATTGCGAATTTATAAAACTAATTGAAAAAACACATAAAATAATAATAATTTCATGAATTTAGGAAAAAGATTGTGAATTTAATAAAAATACAAATTTGAGATAAGTTGACAAATTTGGATAATGTTCACGCATTAACAAAGAGGGGAAAAGTAGGGGTGCTCCCCTTACTGTCATTCTG
>NC_041391.1:437763485-437771346 GCF_002162155.2 Triticum dicoccoides | reverse complement strand
ACGGTCCAGAAACCGAACAAAAAAATGAGGCGGGGTGCAATCGGCTTCAGGCGCCACATATCGTTATCGCTGTAAGTGGCCTAGCATGGGATATCAGGGCGGGGTACCTATGGGTCAAAATACCCACCAAACGCGCATCCCTAGCACCCTCGTGCGCTTTTGGGCCGGCACATGAATGAGGCGGGGTGCCCCTTTTTTTATTCTTTTTCTTTGTTGTTAATTGGTTGTTTAAAAATTATTTGGAATTTTTCGTCAAAAAAATTGTTTAGGATTTAAAAATAATCTGAATTTATAAAAATTGTTCCCGAAGTTCGAAAAAATATTTTAGAAATATTCGCAGATTTGAAAAAGTGTTTATGGCTTTTCATAAAATGTTCTTTAATTTTTAAATTATTCCGTATTTCAAAAATATTCATGAATTAGAAAAACAAATGTTGACTTTCAAAAAATACTCCAAAAATTTAAAATAATCAATAATTTTATTTTTGTCCAAAATTCAAAATATTCCATTTAATAGGTTAAAAAGTAAAAAACTTAAAATACAAAACCAAAATACCCCGAAAATAATACAGAATAAATCCGGTTAAAAAGAAGGGGAAAACCCCGATTCAGGAAACAGGGCCGAGCAGCTACGCGGAGCGGGGAGCCCACCCGTTTCTGTGGGCTCCGATCAACTCTCTCACTGCGCGGCGCTGGGATAGGGGCATACGGCTCACCATTTCCCGGCCCGAGTATGTCTCAAAAAAAAAAAAAAACCTTCCCGACCCGAGTGCTCTAAAAAAAACTGCCGGAGCCGAGCGAGTACGAGGACCCCAATCCAAATCGCCTCTTTCCCTTCCTCCTTCCTTGTTCCCCGTCCCATCTTCTCGTTCCCCCCTCGTACGCGGAAACCCCGCCTCGCCTCCACCCACCGCCGGGGTCCAGCCTTCCGCTTCCGCCGCCGTGGTGCTCGAGGTAAGAGACCGTGACACCTTCTCCGCCGCCCTCTTTCCCTCTCGCGTATTCGCATGCTCCGAGACCCTCGCCTTCGGCGTTCGCGTGCTCCCCTGTGCTCGTGTCCGTTTGGTTTGCCCGTCGTGTGCGTAGCGGCACCTTCCACTTTTTGTTCTGCTCGGTTAGGGTTCGTTAGGATGCTCTGCCTTGCGCTGTCGTTCACCCCCTAGGCACCTGATCATATAAATTGCCGCGGGGAATCTGAACCCCTCACTGTTTCAGCATCAACAAACATACTGTTTCGTACCGCCAATTACGACCCCCTTTCCGGCCCGCTGCGTTTCCGCATGTGATTTGTGATGACGGGGTTCCCGGAGAAAGTTCATTCTGTTGTATGGGAAGGGACGAGAGTATCCTTGTAGCTGTGTGTCCGTATATCTTTTTAATCTTTCCGCGTCATCATTCCTGACGCATAATTTTATCCACTTAACATGTGGTTTCTCATAAGTTGGTTTGAGCATGAGCAAGGTAGTGCATGTTTAGTTGTGAATTCTGTACCATTACTCATTTGAAAGTTTCCCACGGTGATCTGATATCTTTTAAAGAAAATGACGCGAGAACCCGCGGTTTTGAAATAAGGAGATCTTTCTATATCGACATATCAGTTGGAAAAATCATAGGCAAATTCCTATCGGCCATATCAGTTGGAAAAAGAAGAGGCAAATTCCTACTGGCCAGAATCTGGAGAAGAACAAAAACAGAATGGTTCCGCTTACTCACAACTCAGAGGGGATGCCGCTTACTACTCAAATCCATGTAATTGCAAGAGTTGCGTTCTTATATGCAAGAAGAAGACTTTGAAAGAACAAAGAAGTTTGGATCCGCAAAAGTATGCTTAGGCAGTTCCTTCGCTGAGCACAACTTAAATGATTGGCATTTGGCATTATATACTCATCATAGGATTAATTGACATCTGAGATTGTGGGGATCACACTACTAAATGTTTCCTCCAGGTGGTTATTAAACCACAAGGGAGCATCTTACACATTTGCTTTTGTTTACCATCTGGAGAAGAGAAATTGTCCTGTTCAAGATTGTCTGATGAAATTGAAGCCGTCAATGGATTCACAGCTTGATGTATTTCCACTTTACTTCTTACTAGCAAATATGCCCGTGCGTTGCAACGGGAGATAATTAATATCTTAGCGACCTAGTGCAATAAGCATGGCTCAAGACCCCTCACCCCCCATGACAACACATCCAAACGCTGTCAGTTTTAAGATGATGAGCTCGGTCATCGCGCAACACACCTGTAATTAAACAGCGCTAGCGCAAGGGAATGCTTAAAGCTTTAGAAATTAATCTCGTCGAGCTAGACGTCAGTGCTGCCTCCACATGATCTTTATGACTACTAATAAATCCAGTCTCTCTTTAGTAGAAAACAACTGCGTTGATATTGTGGCTAGCGTTTATACTAGATTTTCAATCGATTAATTGGTAATAAAGCTACTCTTTTTTCTTCAACATTATGATTTCTTCATTGTCAAATCTAGCACGTGGATTTCCATTAGAACACGCGAATTAGGCTTACTTGGTGCAAATCTAGCACGTGGATTTCTAGTTTATATTTAGTAGAAAACAACTGCGTTGATATTGTGGCTAGCGTTTATGCTAGATTTTCAATCGATTAATTGGTAATAAAGCTACACTTTTTTCTTCAACATTATGATTTCTTCATTGTCAAATCTAGCATGTGGATTTCCGTTAGTACACATGAATTAGGCTTACTTGGTACAAATTTAGCACATGGATTTCCGTTGATTTATTTATAGGGTTCTAAATGGCCGGAGGGCCATGGAGTGGATGAGTCCTGATTTATTATTATTAGGCCCGGCTTGGCTTAATTACCTCTGCTGTCTTTTTTCCCAGTCTTCGTTGGCATAGCGTTCGCTGATTGGAGGAGCATTCTTATAGGCACCAATGCATGCGTGAGCAGGAGCATTCTCTCTGTGCATTGCATGGATAACCGATGCATTCTTTATTATTGGGTCTCTCTTTTATAGGCACATACACACGCTGTTTCTTGGTCTTGTTTCATTCTGTATCGGGCCTCTCTCTTTCATAGGCACTGATGAATACGCCCGTTTCCTTCTTGGGTCTGTTTCACACTGTATTGGGTCTCTCTCTCTTTATATACTAAGCACGTGTTGTTTCATCATTGACTCTTCTCTTCTTATAGGGAGCGTGCAGCCACCCGGCTAAGTTAAATTCCTTTGTTCCCCAGACCGGACTCACCTATTTTTGTTGATTCTCAAGGCGCCTCCTTAATTCTGTAGGGAAGTCCCCAACATATTTAAGTTAGGAAAATTTTGTGTAAGGAAGCGAGGCGGGACTACTAATTATCAAACGAAACAGTCTGTTAGAGCACAACCGACAACTGGCCCAGTTGGCTGTACAGTTGTTGACGGGGAGGTTAGGTTGTGAGTTCGATCCTGGCTCGAAACACCTTTGTATCTATATACGAATTGGCCCGAAGCAGTGCTATGCTAAATATTAGTCTTTTTTATTTTTATTTTGGCGAATCGTTTTTCTTGGTATTGCGGGTTGATTCTCATATAGATCAGGGACTATTTTGTAAGAAAGTGCGTGACAGACCAAGCATATGACCGCCCTTTATTAATATGTTTCCACTTGTACGATTGAACTATGGTGAATACAAGAACATGGATTGGTTTATTGCTCCTACCTCATTTATTGTTCCGTACTTGCTTCTGCTTCTGATGGATAAACCCATCTTGTGTATTCAAGAAAAATCTCATGCTGTCTATAAATCTACAGGCTTGTCTTCTGGTGAATTCGGCGATTCAAGCAAAAGGAAACCATGAGCTATTTCCAAGCTACAACATGCAAGCCTCATACTGGGCTCATTGCGGACAGACCCATAATGGGTCTTGGGAAGACCTGCAGATTACTACCTGTCCCCCAGTATTCCCTACGGCCACGTCCTCTCGGATTTCGCAAGCTTGATAAGCATATCTACCCACGTCTTGTTCTTGTTGCTGCTAGCCACCCAAGGCTTACTCCTGTATGCGCCTCAAGTGGAAAAGGGAACCCCGAGATTGACAATGATGTAAGCATATTCCGTGTCTCTATGCTTGTTTATGCATGATGGGAGTATGTGTCTGAACCCATAAAATAGTCATGAATTCTATTGTTCTTTTGTCAAAGCGAACTAACATATCTGTCATTATTTGTTTCAACCTTGCTCCACCTTCTCCAAAAACATGCTTATGGCATGCTCCTGAAACTATGATATTTAACTCGTGTAATCTGGGTTGGTCGAAAGGCTATTTTTCCTTGTGTCTGATATCTCTCTGTTGACAAAAAAACTGATGATTGCTTATTTGATCAGAATAGAGCCTATGTGGGACCATCCAAGTTATTGTAACAGGCACAGTTTTGTATTCATATTCAAACAATATTCTGGGTTTCTAGTTAGGTGCATGTTCTGGCTTGGTCATAGAAGTAAAGGTTAGCTGTATGGGGCACAAGTAGAGTTCTATATTCTCAATTTATGCACTGTATGATTTGTGCTGGAAAGGTGCATGTACATACATTTGATTTGGTTTCTATTAGGAGTGTAGCAGGACAGTCAGCCTAACTTGTTTGTTGCCTTGCTACAGCCCTTTATGGATCATTTGAAGAAGGCCATGGCTGATGCAAAAAAGCCACGACCCTTACAAGATGTGCTGAAAGAGAAATTCGCCAAGCTGAGAGAACAAGCATCTGGTGGAGGTGGAGGGAATGGAAACAGGCGTGGAGGTAATGGTGGTTCCGGTGGCCCAGAAGATGAATCATTCAAGGAATCATTGGATGAAGTAGTCCAAGTTATCTTAGCAACTGTTGCTTTTATACTTGTGGTAACTATCACTACTTTCTTGTTGTGTTTATCCTTTCTTTCAGAATGTTATTTCGTTCCATCTACGGCTCCTGATTTGTAAACTGTAGTGTAGCTCCACTTTCTAGTTATGTTATAATGATTAATGGCTATTCAGTAAATAATTAGGTTATATTTTAGGAAATTCCTTGTTATATAGTTAGTTTTTAGAACAATAACCGTGCCATCTACTCCCTCCGTTCGGAATTACTTGTCACAAAAATGGATGTATCTACAACTAAAATACATCTAAGATACATTCATTTTTTGGATGAGTAATTCCAAACGGAGGGAGTAGCATTTTACTTGTGATTAGAACCAGCATCGATCATTTGTACCAAAATAGTTTTCTCTGAGTATGTTTTAGTCATCAAACGCTTTATGTTGACAGATAGTTTACTGCTGGTCGCTGTTTGGTTCGTGTTGTATTGAAAGATTTTAGTTCATTGCCAGTTGCCTGCTTGGTTCAGGTTGAAATATTTTAGTTCATTGCATGACGCTTGCTTGGTTCGGGTTGTAATGAAAAAATTTAGTTAATTGCTGGTCGCTGTTTGGTTCGGGTTGTATTGAAAGATTTTAGTTCATTGCTGGTTGCTTACTTGGTTCAGGTTGTATTGAAAGATTGTGTGTTAGTTATGTATAAAGCGTACCATGTGCTTATGAAGTAATTTTCTTGCCTATGAATAGGTTGCATCCTCCACATGCAATATGGGAATAACAAGTGACTTTTATACCTGTACAAAGTCTCATAGTTGTGTATTTGTGCTTAGTTTGATCTTTAACATTAAGCACTCGTGACTTTAATCTAAATCACTTGTATTTTTGTGTAATGGTGTGCAGTACATCCATATTATCAGAGGGGAGGAGCTGTACCGTCTTGCGAGGGACTACACTAGATATCTGGTTACTGGCAAGCGAACTGCCCGGCTGAAGCGCTCCATGCAACAATGGCGCAGTTTCTCGGAGAAATTCATGCAAAACGAGGGCTCTCAAGAAGAGCGGTACGAAAGGCCAGCTGCTACGGAACCCATGTGGTGGCAGCAGCCTCAAAAGTTTGTTCATCTTATGGAGGAGCTTTGCAGAGGGAACTGGCGTCCACATGCCCAGAAGTCTTAGTTCTGGCGTTCCACCGTCCTTTTTTGACACTTGAAAGAATATGTTGGGTGTTGTGTGGGTGAGATGGGTACTGGCTGCGTTGCTTGGCTGGCGCAAATGTTCTACATGGATGGAGTTTCCTGATGGGGCAGAGATGGTGTTGTTCTTTGTTCGTTAGCCTGTATTTCTGTCTCTGGTTTGTCAAGTATTTGAATGTGGGTATAAGTTGTTGGAAATTTTGTAGTTGAAGAGACCGATTATTCCTTATTTATGATGGTTAGCCTGCTAATCAGATGTAGGTCATGGGTGGTCACCTGTTTTGCAATGGATCGGAACTGTAAAAGCCATATGAGAACCAATGTCGCTAAATTGAAGATTGATATAAGCACTTGGTCCTTGAATGTCGTTGGCATCCTTTGCATCGGTTTACAATCCTCTAATACAAGAAAAGAACATGGAAGATTAGTGCCACTGTGCAATGAATATCATGAACCAAAGAAAATGCATTCCATCTGCTCTTCTATCTGTTTCTCGCGCTCTTGCTGCTGTGAAGTATTGCCTGAAAAGAATAGGGATGCGATGCTGTCAACAAATGTGTGTGGGTGTCCATTTCGAAAAAAAATAAGTGTGTTGGTGTCGTCGATCTTGCTCGCTGGGTGGCGTGGAATGTGATAGTCCAGTCATGGTCATTGCCATGCACGCAAGGCTGCGTCGGCTTCGCTCTTCGTCGGAGCAGATCAAAGCTCTCAGGGTGTGCTTTATCTAGTTTTGCAAACTCCAGGGAATGAAATAGCCAGTTTTAAAGCTCAGGGGGGCAATGTGATCGTTTACTTCTTTCTGTGTCATGTGGCGGCACTTCTCTTTAGCTTAATATAAATACATGCATCTCATAAACAAAATAAAATAGCTCCACTGTTTTCTGTGATGTAGTTAGACAAACTGTCGGTGCGTTCAGCGCCAAAAGTAAAGTAAAATTCTATGGTCATTCTTGTGCAATACTCTGTCTCGAGTCTCACATAGTATTACAGTGTAACTGGAAAGCGTCATTTCACATTCACAAGATAAATAGTCATTTTTTCCCCAAATGAAGGAACTATTCGTCACTATGAATTTCACTCAGCAGCGAAAAATGCCAAAACAAGCTAGTGGATCAGCTGTCATCAGCGGAAGAGCCCTCCCCAGCCTTCTTCTCCTTCTGCTTCTCCCTCCGCTTCTTATTTCTCAATGCAGTTTTGCTCATCTCCCCTCTGTTTCATTTCCAAGGTTGGTGAGTTTATGCATAGAGCCAAAAGCGGCATAAGATAAAAACAAGAAAATGCAGGCCGTGATGAAGAAACTGACCCGGTAGGAGCAAGGCCACCGAAAAGCTGCGATTCAACCAAATAATGTAGAAAGTCAGTATATGATATAAGAGCAATGAGAGCTTTCTCACTCACTTGAACTAAAAACAGAGTGCTGCAGGTAGTATAACATACGGAGTACAAAATAATAATTAACTAAGGAAGTCTTTGGTTCCAGATTGGTAACGCAAACGCAAATGTAACATAAACAGTATGGGCAAAGATCATATTTCGTTTGGCTTCCTATGCTGTAACATTAATGAATACCAGAGTTTGGTATGTATCAGCCGAGGACGATGTAACCACCGGCTGGAAGCACGGTGTCCAGGTCCAAGCCGAGAAGGAAGGTACACAGGGGACACCAATGTAGCTTCCCTACCGCGCATGGGGAGCGAGTTAGGAGGACACATCGTTCGTATCTTGGGGGAGATGTCGAATTGTAGCGAGGCCTACAGCTTGCAGCAGCGACGGCGGCGCCTGCAATGACGGGTTGTCGACGGCTGGTGGCGGTGGCACCGCGACAGCGACGCTTTAACCAGAGTAAATCGCAGAGGAG
>NC_041391.1:437738660-437763226 GCF_002162155.2 Triticum dicoccoides | reverse complement strand
TATGGACGATTTCGATCGGTAACAAATTTGTACCAGGCTGGTCTAATACCGTGTTATGGGATTACAGAGCAACCAAAACAAACAAGATCTGACGGTATCCATTAACGGTGTAATCAGGTTACGATACAAAATCATGAACCAGCAAACAGTGTTGCTTCAGTGAAATGTCGTAGAATGCGTAATGTCATTGCACATGCTGGTAATCTAACCTGACGGTATCCATTAGTGCTGTAATCAGGTTACGATACAAAATCATGAACCAGCAAACAGTATTATTTCAGTAAAATGCCGTAGAATGCATAATGTCATTGCACATGCTGGTAATCTAACCTGTAGATGCATGCAGCAATGGTATACTCTTTTATACTACTCCGTCCCATAATGTAAGACGTTTTTGCAACCTAATATAGCTTGCAGAAACGTCTTATATTATGGGATGGAGGGAGTAGTATACTAAAAATACTCTGCAGGAATAAACAAACAAATGCCAAATGTCGACTCGTTTCTCTAGGTAATAAATGAGTTGGTGGGACATCTTCCCATAATATATATCTGCTCTCAAAGACTAGGCTATTATTGTTTGACCACAACATTATGCACATGCAGTGTGCTGCATTGCAGGACTTCAGGAGCGACCAGAAATAGCTTAGTTCGAGAGGAAGGCGGAAACAGTTCGGGTTTTATTAACCTGATACCTATTCATTTACTGGTACAATTAGCAAGATCGCTTTGAAGAATGGATTCATCCTAGGATGCCCATCATGATTATTCATATGATTTTTTGGCATCATGTTTTTTCTGTTCTTTCGACATTTCTAGTCCACATAGCAAAGACCCCAATTCTTATGAGGAAGTCTGCAAAGTGTGCTCAGACAGCACCGTACCCTTCAGTATGTATAAAGTGGCAAGCGAGCAAATGAAGTCAAGATTTGATTCCCCAAAAATATCAATATTTGATCAGCACAGGGTCAGTGATGCGTATAACAGATGCGATTCGTTCTATAGTTTATGATAGCAAGCCCAGCATTTCAGGATAACTAGAATCTGATGTATCTTTCATATTTACCTTGTCTTGAAGCGCTGCAGTGTGCTTTGATTGAGGTGGACGGTATGCTCCTGCAGGTTTTGTTGCTACATTTACAGGAGCCTTGCCTGATGTTTGTGCCGATTTAGAACCTTGTCCTGAAACTAGACAAGTCAATAGGAGAAAATAATTTGTCCAGACTTGCTAGCATGGAGCATAAGATAATACTGGAACCTTGCTTCTTTGTTTCTTCAATTTTTATGCCATTCAAAGATATCGTGAGCTCAGCAATGTCACCAAATCTTTCAGGAGATTCTGGTTTCCAGTCAACCTGCACAATTGAAAAGCAACAATCATGAGCGCAATGTGAGGGCTGGCATATTTATTTCTTCAACATGTTACTAATTGTTTAGGACCAACAAGGGGTACAGATTACAGAGAAGTGGTTATATGCTGTCGACATACCTGATACAGTTTTTCAAATTCCTTTATAAACTGCAGAGATCCAGTGTGGTCAAATATTTTTATTCTGCACCAGGAAATATAAGATAATCATGCAAGGATCCTAAACCATTTCCGCTAGCATGCTAAAGCTGCAGGAAATGTACTCCCTCCGTCCGGAAATACTTGTCATCAAAATGAATAAAAATGGATGTATCTAGACATATATTAGTTCTAGATACATCCATTTTATTCCATTTTGATGACAAGTATTTTCGGACGGAGGGAGTACCTATTATCTATTTGAAGCCTTGGAGCTGTTGTAGCAGTCATAAAATGGCGACCATCAGGGGACCATTCACTTATGACAGACCATTCAGCCTTTGCTTTCTGTATCAACTTCTTTTCTGAATAATCCCAGAAAGCCTGGACAAAAAATACCCTGTGAGCTATGTGGCAACCACTTGAAGAAATATTAAAAGATGCCCTTTTTTGCTTTATAGTTTATCATAGAAATACTAAAAGATGCCCTTTTTTGCTTTATAGTTTGTCATAGGTTCTCTTAAACCACATAAGACTTCCCCAGTCAGAATGTTTACTCATTCGAACTGTTAAGGCTATTGCCTAATACAAAATTTGGCGGAATGGCATACCATATCACCAGGCAAATTACCAAATCCAGCTATAACAATAACTGGTGGAGAAACTTGGGTTAAGGATATCACCAAGCTAAACATGATTTTTTTTTCTTACATGAAAGCAATCAATAACAAACATTAATAATTTGCTAGACGCATATTGCTATGCTAATAACCATACTATAACAAAGGGTGTGCATACACACACACACGCACACTCAAACCATAGAACACAGCACGACTAGCTGATCAAATCATTGCAAGGATACATCGCCCTTTGGGGTTCCATCTTATCGTATTATAAGGGCCTTCACCAAGCTCATGAAGAGGATTGCATTTCTTGTTGAATATTGTTGCTTTGGCCGGCATAACTGAGTTTCAGTCAAGGAACACTTGTGCAGAAAACAGCAAGACATTAAATCTGAAATATTATGGTTCATGTAAGAACTATGTAAGGATACATCCATAGACCACAGCAAACTCTGAACCTGAAGAAGACCACTGAACATCATGCACTGGCCCCTCCTTTTCTGCAAATTGCTGATAGAATTAGTGACCAGACTTTAAAAAATAGCCTTGTGAAGAATTTCAAAAACTAAGAACTTACTGAGAGGAACAATTCCTTCAAAGGCCCTATCAGTTGTCAAGTAGTGCAACTTGGTTTCACCGTAGTAACTCTGGTTGGTTTTATCCACATCAGCTTGGGAAACAATAAGAAGTCCAGTAGACCCCTTGTTCCAGTGAAACTGAACAGTTGAACAGCGAAAAAAGCTCCTGCGGGCAACAACTTGGTTTTGTGCATCCTTGTCACAAGAGAAGATCTGAACACTGGCTGGAACACCCTACTTACAAGAAAAAGGAAGGAGAAAGATAGCAAAACCATTGAGTTTGTGAAATTAATTCACTGTAGAAACACTGCGAAAGTCAAAAGCAAGTAAGTCATACCTTTGCCTCTGGGACAAATCCAGCAACATGAGATCCTGGAGCACTTGCTAGCTGCATTGCAGCTATGCCTGGTAATCTTACCTTGTACACAATCCCTTTAGTGAAATCATTTGTGTCAAAGAACTGCATCTCGTTGGTCGCCATCCGACAAGCAACTGACTCGTCCGCAGAAAATTGAACCATTGGCCTGTGAATTTAATCAACATGTCATGCACCAGTAAGCTTTATGCATCTCGTCACCCATTCCAAACTGTGGCTAGATGAAATTAGCGGTCTTAGGTGTATCCGTTTAGATTACGTAGCACCCTAGAAACAAGAGTTACGCAAATTTTGAAGCATCAAAGGCCTGACTAGTTGGAATCATTACCCTGGGTGTGAATCAATATTTGTGGAACTACACTAGGTATGGATGTCTTAGAAATTAAAACAATAGCACCACAAATCTAGGATAGTCGTACCTATTCAGTAGTGATTTCAAACATTACAAAGGGTGATAGGAGATATTTATGTGTATATGCAGCTTTGGAACATTCATATATATATTATATTACTCCAGATTGCGTGTATCTCTTACTTTCCTAGCCTAAATGATTTACTTGCCATTAATCAATGATTTACTTGCCACTAATCAATGATTTAGCCAAGGTTAATTTTGTCCTAACTTGTGTATAATTATGTGCCTTGGTCACCATGCCAAAAATTATACACTTTACATAAAGGAATGGAGGGAGTATATTATATTTACTTTTTTACTTTAAAAAGAACATAAGGTTCCCGTTTCACCCTCTCTTTTGCCCAACCTCTCCTTCGTCCAACATCACTATATATGGTCCCACATTCCCTTCTCCTGTTTGATTTTTTTCGTCCCATCTCTGATTTTTCTCCCAAATAGTAATATTCTTTGGCACGTCAATAAGTGCTTAACAATAAGATGGCAATTTTCCTCCCATATCTGATCTTTCTCCTAAATAATATTTTCTTTGGTAAGTCAATAAATTCTTACCAAGTAAGTGCTTAATCTCATCTACTAAAATGTTTACAGCAATGATAAATCCCGAACGTTTGGATTTAAAGCATGGCAACCCGAACGTTTTTTTATGGCAACTTTAGTTCACGTGAGGATGGCAAACATTGCAATTTTCTGACAAAAAAACGATCTGGGACAAAGTTGTCATGTCTTAACAACTAAAGTTGCCACCTCGCGTAGACTAAAGTTGCCATGTAAAAACGTTCGGGATGAAATGCTTAAAATCCGAACGTTCGGATTTTATCGGGGTCCAATGTTTATACCCCCGTTGCAACCCACGGGCAATTATTTAGTCAATGAAATGTCTGCAATGAACTAAAGGATACAATAGTAGATGCACTGGATAACAAAAAAACGTCCACCACTCCATCATATGAAGTGTTCAGCCTCGCTATTAAAAGTTGTACATGTATAATTAAGCATCCAAGTTCATGAATCGTAATTTAAGCACCAAAGTTCTAGTAGCACGAACCAATTCGCCTTAGACAAGTTCTTCTGATAGTGCTGGTAGAGCGCAGTGGCGGTGTCAACGTGCCAGACCGTGACATTCTTGACCTGCGGCGAGGACGACTTCTGGAAGGTCTGCAGGTACGAGCCAGTGGGCGAGAGCGCCGCGGCGGTGAGGCCTGGGAGGTCGAAGGACCTGATGACGGAGAGCGAGCTGCAGTCGTAGACGGTGGCCGAGGCCGAGGCCACCGTCGCCAGGAGGCGGGAGCCGTCGCGAGAGAAGGACGTGGCGCTGCACGCCGTCTTGGGGAGCCTCTGCGGCGGGCTGGAACCGGGCGGGTAGGGAGGGCCGGGCCACACCGTGAAGCCGTCGGGCTCGCGCACTGCGGTTGGCCCCAGTCGCGAGTTACGTCAGACGGGCGCAAGATTAGGGGAAAGCACCGCGAGGGGAGGAGCCAGCGTACCTAGGATGGCGAGGGATGGCTGCTGCGATGCCATGGCCGACTGCGCGAGAAGGTCTCGGCGACCGGCGGAGAGATCAGAAGCGCAGCTGCGGTGGAGGCGGCGGCGCGGCGAGGGGACTTTGCTGGATGCGGGTGGTGCCTATGTCATGCCTTCCTCACTGACACATGGGGGTCACTGGTTTGTGGGCCTCAGTTTTTGTTAGGGCATTGTGGGCCTTTGTTCGTAGGTACAGAAACGGAAGAAAAACTTCGGCGGGCCAATAAACAGATTACGCTGCATTCCTGGGAAATGGCCGGCTCATTCTGGCGCGAGAGCTTTTTTTTCTCAAACAAAAAACCGGTTTTCCCTCAAAAAACAAAAAAGAAACGATTTTCTTTTGAGGAGCTAAATAACTAAAAGCCCTATTACAAAACAGAAAAAGCATATTTTTCAGTATAATTTTTTGAGAGGGTTCAGTATAATTTTTTAAAAAGTTCGTGTATATTAAAAATATGTTCAACATATATTAAAAAAGTTCATCGTATATTAGAAAAATGTTCAGTGTTTATTAAAAAATGTTCAATAAATATTAAAAAGATTAGTGTGTATTCAAAAAAGATCACCGTATGTTAAATAATTGTTCACAATGTATTAAAAAGAAAAGAAAGAAAGAAAGAAACCCAAATAAAAATACGAAACCGGAAAGAACAAAAGAAAGGCACAACAAGCAAATGACAAACATAGTGGCGCGCAACGAACTAGACCCATCCCACCACGCTCGCCAACAAGCATTGGCTCCTCTAGTGGATTTGACATCCTAGTGTGCGTGTATGTCGAGGGATGGATAGCGACCAAACACGCACCCCGCACGGTAATGGGCCGCCTGGCCGCCCCACTCGGCCGTTATGTGTCTTTTGTCATCGATTTTGGTGGAGTGACCCTGATCCTATAATCGATAGTTTTGTTTGAAAAGTTGATTCATCTTGAAGGTACCATACAAGTCACAGTTATCATGAGTCGTGGTGAAAATATATGTTGAACCGAATGTGCACATATTCATTTGATCCGACAGTCTTCCTCCCGATGATTGTATTGAAAAAAGACCAATAGAGTTATTTTTTATATATTATTATGATAGCATGCCCTGAGCTATTGAGGCAGTCCACTTAGAAAGTGGGAACATGGCTACCCTGCCAAAGGAACAGTGTAGTATCTTTTTTTCCATCTCTTGTTACTGAGGTATTTTTCTTACCTATACAAAACATATCATATGAAGTTCAGAGTAATCACAGGAAACAATAGAATCAGCCAACCATGTGACGGAGGGTGATTGTGCCACTGAAATATACAACAGCTGAACCTTCCAGGAGGGATGCAAATGAGATTTCGCTCACATGGACGTTATACGTAGGCCCAAAATAATAGGCACACTTTTCTATTCATTATTTGTTGTACTATCGGCTATGGATTTTGCTACAGTATAAGAGCATCTTCAATGGGCGCGTTGGAAAAAACGACTATTTGACGTGCGCACGATCAAAACCGGCGCTCCAGCAGACGCGCTAAAATCCCACGTGCGGCAATATTAGTTTAACGCGCTGGGAAAAAGGCATCGCGCGCTGCTTATTTGGTGCGCCCGCTCCCGCGCGCTGGACATGGCAATCGGGGGCGCGAATATCACCAACCACTAGATCTGAAACCTCCAGGAGTTGGCGCCTCCGCCCGCACCTTCCCCATTCGCTCCGGCGACCCATCGGCGCTTCCCCCGCCTATCCCCGCGCGCCGCCACTGCTTCCTCCACCTTCTCTCCTCATCACCGCCCCTCGAGCGCACCATTCCTCCGACGAACAGCGCCCGGCAGCCGTCTGCAGCTCGGTGCCCACAAGGTGTTTGACGAAACGCTTGCAAGGTATCTATTGCTTCAACTTTATCTTTGTAGATGAATTTGGTGCATGTTGTTTGTAGTTTTAAATTAGTTTAAATTCAGCTTTGTAGATGAGTTCGTCCTACGATTCTTCCGACGAAAGAATTTGATATTAAAGAGGAGAAGGACCTCGCATTGATCCTAGCTATGCACGTCAATAAAAGGCTGAAGCACGGTGGTTCGGTTATCGGTCTTTAGAAATTATGGAGGGATAGGATCGATGCCCACAACAGATAGATGTGAAACTATTTTGTTGAGACTTCCACATACCCCGAGTCCTACTTTCGGCGCCGTTTTAGGATGAACATCGAGTTGTCCAAACACATTGCAGAGAAACTGGCGACTCATGATCGGTTTTTTCAGCAAAGGAGGAATGCCGCCGGAGAACTCGGGCGTAGCACCTTTCAAAAGGTGACTGACGCTTTGCGTATGTTGGCATACGGTATTCCGGCGGATATAGTTGATGACCACTTGGCCATGGGTGAGAGTCAAGCCATCATGTGTGTCAAGCGCTTCGCGGTCGAAATTGTGCAAGTGTTTGGTCCGAAATATTTGAGAGCTCCCAATGCTGAAGACACCGCAAGGTTTTTGAAGATGAACAAAGCTCGGGGTTTCAGGTATGTTTGGCTCAATAGATTGTATGCATTGGAGTTGGAAGAACTGTCTTAAGGCATGGCATGGACAATTCCACGGCCAGAAAAAGGGTTCCACTATAATCCTTGAAGTGGTGGCAGATCAGGAGACTTGGATTTGGCACGCTTTTTTCAGAATGCTTGGATCTTTGAATGACATCGATGTTCTCAATCGGTCACCACTCATGAATAAGATTGCAAATGGTGAAACTACACCGGTGGAGTTTGTAGCAAATGGTTATACATACAACTATGTCTACTATCTTGCGTAGGGATGGCAGTTTTGCCCATGGGTATGGGTACCCGCGGATACCCTATCCGAAAACAATGGGCATGGGCATGACTTGGAAAGATTTTGTACCCACGGGTAATGGGTATCCATACCCGCAAAATCTATGGGTAGGGCATGGGTAATCCAATGGATACCCAAAAGAAATTAATAAATCAAAATTATTCCTATGACATGTGGGGTAAACATCTAACTCATATGGCCCAACCCTAAATCTTGTATTCTCTAGACCAGCCATAGGTGATAGGACTATAATCGCCTGCTTGACACTCCTCTGACGTCCTATGTAACTTCTTGAAACAATGAAATCTTGACTCATCGCCATCAGACTCCTCTAAACTCTCGATCCAGTGACCCCCAATTCCAACTGCTCATTCCCACTACATCGGGCCTCCACCAACCGTTGCTCATACTCCATTGATGCCTCCAAGAAGCCACCCATCGGAGAATGTTTGCCATGGGCAAGATTTAGACTATTCTCAATATGAGTTGTTGGGATGTCTCGTGCGAGTGCGGAGGAGGGCTGCGAGGGTGGCCCGCTTTATTGCCTCCTATCATGCCATCTAAGGTGTCGAAAGGCATAATGAGCTTCAGAAGGATCTAATCAAAGAGTGGTGGGCATGAAATGGGCAGCAAAACTAGTTTGATGTTGTATGTTTGTTGTTTTTGTTGAACTACTTGTTGTATTGGAATAAACCATTTGTTTGAGTTGTAATAGTAATTGAACTATTCATTGTTGATTTATTTAATGTGTGTTTGATCTTCTTGGTTCTATGTTCATGTGAAATGTTATTTTTGCTAGACGTGCGCGTTGTAATTTAGCGCTACATGCGCCCGCAATATATACTGCTTTTGCTGAAGCAAACATCCTCCTGCGTGCGCTAAAGGCTATTTCAGCACTGCAAAAAAAGTTTAACGCGTCGTGCAACCGCGTATTTGTTGAAGATGCTTTAAGAACTACATGTGCGTGTGTTGCAATATATTGCACATCATTCTCCTTCAGTGCTCGAAGCAGTTATCAAACGGTTTGGTTTTATTAATTAACCAAAATGTATATTTCGTAAAAAAAACTGAAAGTTTATTTATACTAGGTTAAGAGCAACTCCAATGGGACGACTCATTTCGCCCGCCGCCATCCATTTGATTTGGTGCGGACACAAAAGGCGGCCCAACGCGCCGACCCAAACGGACACGCGTTCGCTTTTCGTCCGTGGGCGACCCATTCCCGGCCCATTTTTGAGTCGGGTTTCCATCGGCGCGGACACGCAATGGACGCGGCATGCTCGCCCTCTCCTTCCCCGGGCCCGCTGGTCGGTGGTACATTGGCCTCCCCCCATCCAACAGCAACCCTCGCCATCCTCCTTCGTTGTCGCCGCCGCCGCCCATTTTTGTCGGCGACTCTGCCCGCTGTCGGGGCCTCTGACGGTGTCCTGGACTAGGGGGTACTCACCACATCGTCTCCCGATCAGTTGGATTGAGCCGAGGACCCCCATGGCCGTATACTCATGGGCCAGTTTGAACAATCTCTGCCGCATACAAGGAAGACTCCACAAGACTTGGCGCCCAAGACAATGACTCTCCTAAACCCTAGGCCTCCGGTGTCTTATATAAACCGATGTCAGACTAGTCAATGGACAATCTCATATTCATTACTACAATCTCGTGGTAGACACATGTACTCTGTATTACACCCATATGAATACAATCAAAAGCAGCATGTAGGGGATTATTTCTTTGAGAGAGCCCGAAGCTGGGTAAAACTCCGTGTCCATGTTACCATCGCTCCAAGACGCCTAGCTTAGGACCCCTACTACGAGATCCGCCGGTTTTGACACCGACATTGGTGCTTTCATTGAGAGCCTCTTAGGTGTCATCGTGGATGTGATGGCATAAATCAGGTGTTATGATTTCAATTCGATATGCTCCCTCTACATCATCCAGATTTCTTTTTGCGGTTATCTTGCGCTATTTTGTTTACAGATTGGTTTTGATCTCGAACGCAGTCAAGAGATCCGAATACACTTAGCGATCTGAAGCCTCCGTCGGACATGCATGCGTCATACAGTGCCAACCCTGCCTCGCTGGAGACCAGGCAGACGTGATACACTGCAGCCCGCAGGACGTCAAATCAAGACATATCCGACGCCTTTCATGATGGGTCCCGAGACGTAAAGGCCAAGGACATACCAGTATCCGGCGACAAATCAGAAGACGCTCCTGCACGGCAGCGGCCACCAGGGAGACTCTTTCCCTTTTGTCTTTTTCCTTTTATATGATGTTTTCTTTTTTAACTCTGCGCAAGGTGGCCACTATTGTTTATTGATAGCAGTTTTCTTTTGCTGCTTTGTGTGTGCCATAGGACTAGTGCAGTCCATGATAAGTTTTGCAGCACGGTCTCCAAGATTTAGATAATAAAATTAGCCATTCAACTAGTACTACTACCTCACGTTATCGATTCTGGGTACTAGCATCTCAATTCTTGGTACTAGTTGGCACTAGTGCAGGACAGATCGAAAGTCCTATTCTGAGCTCGAGCTCAGATGGACTCGATATCATAGTCGTCAGCATTTGTCGAGATTCCCATCGCATCGGGTATTCCAGTCCGTATATGGATATGCATGCGCTCCTTTTTCCACATCGTGGCCCACCCAGTTGTCGCTTTCAATGCAACGGTCGTCATCACCACAACACCAGCTTAGATGGGAACGACAAATCTTGGGCTACGGCTCAGACGTTTTCTGCTAAACGGCCTACGTCTACAGGACCCGCACCTACCTCCCACCTCCTTCCAGTACAAGACTCCACGGACTGCCCAATTGCTTTATCTTCTTCATCCTCGCTTAGAAGAATCAGATCGGAGAAGATGGCAAGCTCTTGCTGATCTCTTGCCTAGTATGCCGTCACAAGGTGGTGACCTTCGTTTTCCGAGCGGGAGACCGGTTCTACAAGTGCGCCAGGAAAGATGTAAGCAGTTCTCTGCACAAATCAGTTTCTTGAGCCACATACATTTTTCTTAGGAATCACTACACTAGTGTAGGCTGGGCTGTGCCCGTTCTTGAGATCGACGGACACCTACAAGCGGCACACCCCCTCCATCAATCTGTTGAATGCATCCACACTGGTGTCTCCTAGTCTCACTAGTTCCATCGCATGGGTTGCATCATGAAGTGTCTGTACGAAAATGGGTTGTTCTTCATGCTATCCTTTTGGTATTGGACCAGGTGGGCAGGTAGTATATCTCTAGCATCCTTTGTCCATCTCTTCACGATATATTTTCCTGGTATTTCTTTGGCCCGAATGAAATCTAACACCTGCAAAAAGAAAAAGAAAACACCGGGAATCAGGACATAGCAATCCGGTAGGTCTTCATGCATCATGAATACTTGCAGTCGGATTTAGCATGATTTCTGGCTAAAACAATTCAGGAGAAATGGTCGACCACTAACCTTCAGCACATGGCTGCAAATCAAACCCATGTGTGCAAACTATCCACACTCACAGTCGAATTCTTCGCCCCCGTCAAGCATAGTAACCTTGTATGACAGTCTGCACCATTTCTCTCTGTTCTCTGCCTCGCTGTGGATTCCAACATATGTCTTGTATTTTTCAATCTCTTCAACTTGATAAACACCACACTTGTACAATATATGCCCAAAGTGTTCAAACATGTCTCTTGTATATATCTTGTTGGCATGCCTTTCCACAGCAAGGTTTTCTCTCATGACCGGCCTCCCCTCCACAAATATTACACAAGCATCGTAATGATTAATTATTTTTTAAGCACATGATCTGACAATGGCTTGAAATACATAGGACATTCCAAAAAAAAAATGCTTACAATTCGCGTTTGTTTTTCTTCGTAGTTCTCCTCCGACTCCCGGTCAAACTGGAGCCTCATGTATTTCTGAACAAACATGTGCATTGGGAAACCATGAGGCACATAATTCTTCAGCATATAGTTCACACTCTCACTTCTGTGTGCTGGTCATTTTTGCACAAATAACTCCCTTAAAATAAGGCTTCGCCCATTTCTTACGAATCTCAAACAGGTTTATCATGTAGGGATGAGCCTTGAGCTTGTATTTATCCAGCAACATCTCCCAATCTTCTCAAATTCATCTTCTGTTAGCATGTGATTTATCACCTTAAAATTCAGCTCTGGATTTTCTTCGTGTACAGACTGCCCAATGAATCTTTTGCTTTCTTCAGAACATGCCATTTGCACCACCGGTGTGTTGCGTCTGGCAAAACCTTCTTGATAGCCAGCTCCATAGCCCGGTTCTGGTCTGCACATGCGAAGGGAAAAAATTCATCACCGCATAATTCTTCTAAGTATGTATTCATATCTTAAATACCAGCTCTAAGCGATTGAGTACTTCCCAAAAAATAATAGAAACTTACCTATCAGTATGGTCACTAGTGGAGATTCACCCATCATTCTAAGGAAGTCTGAGAAAACCCACACAAAACTATGGTATTTCATCACGCACGAGCACGCAGGCTTGTATCACACTTTGAAAGTGATTGTTCACCCTACAAACGGGCCAAAAGGCATGTCATACAGATTAGTGCAGTAAGTCGCGTCAAATGTTATGACATCCCAAAAAATGAGTATTGTAGCCTGCTGCTCCCACTTGCGCACATCAGATTCTTAATCCTACCCTCATTGTCAGACTGAACCTTGTATGTGAAGTGTGGATCTTTAGCTCTCCGCACACACATCCATTGTCTTCTTCACACCATCTTCTGCATGGTGTTTGTTTATCTTCCGACATATATTACGCAACGACCTCTTCGTGAGCAGAACATTTTCCATTGAGCCAAAGAAACCCTCGATGATACTGTACACCTTTGCTAAGTTCACATTGTTCTACATTAACTGTTTCACAAGATCTCTCGTGTACACACCTATGTGCTTGTGTGAGGGCCAGTGGATTGTCTCACCGAAATTAGTTGACAGCGAGTGGTTGTGAGTATCTCTATGCTCCGCAATGTACCATCTGTTGTTCTCTGCCCGTAGCAGCCTTATTAGAGCAGGGCACTCGCAACGACAAGACCTTGTGTTCTCAACACTAGCCTTGCCCTGTGAAATGTTTTTTCAGGAAAATTCAGTACTTTTGCCGACTCCACACACAGGACACGAATATGAATTGTATGTCCCAGCACAAAAAGTAAATTTTCTCACACTTATCGAGCAACCACAAACTATTTCCTACATGCATTTGGTCCTCTCCACATTTAGCCTGCTCTTCCCATAACGAATGCCAAAGCCCTTCTCCCACGAGTACAAATTGTGGAAGTCATACACCTCACTCACCGAGTCTAATGTTGTGCCGATAACTTGTGTGATAACATTATCGGTTGGGTTCTCAGCAAAACTCCACACAGCCTTCTCGAACGCACTGATGTGGTTTGGACAAGGCGGCCTGCACGGTGCAGCAGCTCCAGTCCTCAACCTACAAACAAAGCCACCTTCCTAATTTAATGACCAGGATTCACTAACCATGCACCCACTGATATATTTCAAAATGCATGTAAACTGAAGCAAGATTACGAATACTTTATTTCCAATTTGATTCTCAAATCCAATGGCTGTAGCAACGAAAACTCATTCTAAATACTTGACTGCAATTTGATGCTTGTTCTAAATGGTATGATTTCTCACCCTCACAAAATGAAAGCTTGTTGTAAATCGAACCAAGAATATAAATACTTCATACCAAATTGCTAGTAATTCTACTGGTTGTATCAATAAAAACTCAGTTTAAAGTCCTTCACTCCAATACGATGCTTGTTCTAGATGGTACAATCTCCCTCCTGACAAAATCGTTATCTCTCTGATAGATTTACTCTGCTACTGATAATGCCAAAAATCCAGAACTAGCCTCTTATTCCATCCAGGCGCCCGAGGATTCATCTTCCCAATATACAGCTCCGACAAGGGTGGCGAGCCGTCCATCCTGACCGCCGCCGACAGCTTGGCTGCCAGAATATGCGCATCGCCGCTAGCGGCCGCGCGCACTTGTTAGACCACCTCCTGCTCCACCACTGGATGCTCCACCACCATCTCTACACATGCGGCACCGTTGGCACATGCACTACCGCGACCACTGGTAGCGGTACAAAACTTTCTCCCACCTCCTCCAGAAAAGTGGATCTAGTACAAGGCAAAACATGTTCTATCAAACTCCAGATCGAGATCAATGAGATTAGCAACGAGACCTTGAGGGGACGAGAAGCACAGATGAATGTACCCGCGTATAGGCTGCATCAGGAGCTCCATGAATGGTCGACGCCGGCGCTGCTCCTCCCGATTCCCCAGCCGCTAGCTCCGGAATGAGAGCACCGCTATGTGGAAGAAGACACTAGACCACGCATTCAATTCGTGCCCGAGCCCACCAAACGGAAAGCTGAAATCCTGGGCCACGGATCAGATGGGAACGCCGAATCTAGTCCACAGCCCACCTCCATGAGGGTGGGGGGCGCGCCCCTCCCCTAGGGCGCGCCCCTGCCTCGTGGGCCCCCTGAATGTCCATCGACCTCAACTCCAACTCCATATATTGGCTTTCACGGAGAAAAAAATCAAAGAGAAAGTTTCATCGCGTTTTACGATACGGAGCCGCCGCCAAGCCATAATCTCTCTCGAGAGGGCTGATATGGAGTCCGGTCGGGGCTCCGGAGAGGGGGATTCATCGCCGTCGTCATCATAAACCATCCTCCATCACCAATTTCATGATGCTCACCGCCGTGCGTGAGTAATTCCATCATAGGCTTGCTGAACGTTGATGGGTTGGATGAGATTTACCATGTAATCAAGTTAGTTTTTGTTAGGGTTTGATCCCTAGTATCCACTATGTTCTGAGATTGATGTTGCTATGACTTTGCTATGCTTAATGCTTGTCAATAGGGCCCGAGTGCCATGATTTCAGATCTGAACCTATTATGTTTTCATGAATATATGTGAGTTCTTGATCCTATTTTGCAAGTCTATAGTCACATATTATGTGTTATGATCCGACAACCCCGAAGTGATAATAATCAGGATACTTCTCGGTGATGACCGTAGTTTGAGGAGTTCATATATTCACTAAGTGCTAATGCTTTGGTCCGGTACTCTATTAAAAGGAGGCCTTAACATCCCTTAGTTTCCACTAGGACCTTGCTGCCACGGGAGGGTAGGACAGAAGATGTCATGCAAGTTCTTTTCCATAAGCACGTATGACTATATTCGGAATACGTGCCTATATTACATTGATAAACTGAGCTAGTTCTGTGTCACCCTATGTTATAACTATTACACGAGGAATCGCATCCGACATAATTATCCATCACTGATCCAGTGCCTACGAGCTTTTCACATATTGTGCTTTGCTTATTTACTTTACTGTTGCTACTGTTACAATTACTACAAAACTGCTACTGTTATTTTTACCACTGTTACCGTTACTTTCATACTACTTTGCTACTAAATACTTTGCTGCAGATACTAAGTTATCCAGGTGTGGTTGAATTGACAACTCAACTGCTAATACTTGAGAATATTCTTTGGCTCCCCTTGTGTCGAATCAATAAATTTGGGTTGAATACTCTACCCTCGAAAACTGTTTGCGATCCCCTATACTTGTGGGTTATCACCGGCACGCTCGTCGGACGCTGGCAGGGCAGCTAGCTGGTCCGTGCGCGTCATGACTTCCTTCGCCGGTCGTCTCCTTCATCGACGCCCGCAAGCTGTTCGACAGTTTGCCAAGGTACAAAATGGACTCCGCCAACGAGTTCTTTTTCACAAATTCCTTTGCGACTTCGACGATTCGTCCTCCGATGACGAGGAGGAGATATTGGCTGCCGTGTTGGTCCATCACCACTCAACAACCAGCGGCCGTTGTTCCATGGCTCCATTCCGGGCCACCTTCCGGCGTTGAATCGCAACCGAGAGAGTGGGCATTTCCTTCTTTGGAATGACTACTTTGATACAACAAACCCGTTGTTCAAACATAAAAAATTATGCCGCCGTTTTCGTATGAGTAGGCATCTTTTCAACCGTATTAGAGAGGGGGTGGTCGGCTATGATGACTATTTCGAGTGCAAAGAGGATGCCGTTGGCAAGATTGGTTTTTCCTCTTATCAGAAATGCACTGCCGCCATCCGAATGCTTGCATACGGAGTGCCCGGTGATCTCATTGACGAGTACGTCCGTATGAGCGAGTTTACTTGCCTAGAGTCCCTGTATAAGTTCTGCAAGGCTGTTATTGCTGTGTTTGGCCTTGAGTACTTAAGAGAGCCGACTGCTGAAGATACAACCCATTTGTTGGCGATGAATGCCAGCAGGGGCTTCCCAGGGATGCTTGGTAGCATAGATTGTTGCATGCATTGGGAGTGGAAGAACTGTCCTTCTGCCTGGCAACGACAGTATAAGGGCCATGTCAGGGCTTGCACTGTCATACTAGAGGTCGTGGCGTCTCAAGATCTCTGGATCTGGCACTCTGTCTTTGGCATGACCGGATCACACAATGATATCAACGTGCTTCAGCGCTCGCCGGTGTTTGCTAGGCTTGCCGAAGGCAACAACCCACCGGTGAACTTTACTGTCAACGGCCACAACTACGACAAAGGATACTATCTGGGTGACGGTATCTATCCTCAGTGGACCACTATTGTCAAGACAATACCCAACCCTGTCGGAAAGAAGAGGAAAAGATTTGCCCAAGAGCAAGAGAGTGCTAGGAAGGATGTCGAGCGTGCCTTTGGTGTTTTGCAATCTCGATGGGGCATCATTCGGTATCCTGCTAATACCTGGAGCACATAAAAACTGTGGGAGGTGAGGACTGCGCCTGGAACGTCTGTATGATCAAGGGTTTCAGTTTCAGGGTGAGAATGTTGTGCCTGAGCATGGAGTAGCAGCAACGTTTGAACAGTTCACCCAATTTCATCAAGACATGCGTGATTGGAAAACTCACATGCAACTGCAAAATAATTTAGTTGAGCATATGTGGGCTCATGTTGGCAACCAATAGATGTATCTTCTTTTATTCGTTTGCAAAACTATGAGAAAACATTTTTATTTTCATTTGGCTTGTAATAACTATGCTATTTTATTCGGTCCAAAACTATGTTATTTGATTCAAATTATGCAAATTCATGCAAAAAAAGTAGGGGGGCCAGGCGGCCACGCCGGCACATATGGATCGGCGCGTTGGACGCCTTGCCGACCCACATCTAAAACAGGGCGGACGTCGGGCGGCCGGCCGAGCTAAACGGACAAAAGGCGGACGAAATCGCCGTTCGTTTGAGTTTGGGTCGCCCCATTGGAATTGCTCTAACGAAACTAAAACAATGGCTTAATATTTTTTTTTACTAAAACGACAAGCAGCCATGACGAACAAAATTACATGCGGACAATTGTGAAAGGTCTAGCTTCCCTTTGGGGAGATTTCTATTCTAAGGACTGTTCTTTTTCTTTTTGGCGAATATTCTAAGGACTGTTCATAATAACGCGTTCTCATTTTACTTTGTCTTTTGAGCGGCAGGTCAATTCGCACGTAAGCAAAACAGCAGAAGCTGCTGCTGTGTCGGGGTGCACTTTTCCTTCCATCCATATATGACCGTTGTTTCTTTTCCTCGACAGTCTGAGACACTCCATTTCCTTGGTCGATCGAATTCGGCAGCACACAAATATCAAATGACAAAAACACTTTACATGGCTACCGTTATCCATCCAAAACCCAAGTGGCTCTGTCCTTCTCGAACAAGGAAAATCCAGTTGGCCTGGATAGCCATAGACATCTGCACCTTGCAACTAGTTGGGATTTTCTCCAGTGTCACCCTCTGTTCATCAATGCATTGCGGAGAGGAAACGGACCTGCCCTTCAGTGCCAGCCACAAGCCCTGATGGAACCAGCGACCCAGAGGCAGCTATGATTCAGATCTCTAGTACTACAGTAGTAGTATGTGAACCTGTCAGCTCAGCTAGCCTGGGTCTGGGTGAATGGAGCACAGGGCTTCAGCGGTCGGCAGATCCGGCCGTAAATGCAGGCTCCTGACTCAGCACCGTACGTGCGGCTGGTGTTGCTTCTCAAATGTCGTTTCTCCGATGCTGTTCGTTTGTAAGTTCTGCGGCGTCATCTCTGAATTTTTTTTAAAAGCTAAAACGCTCTCTGGCTCTTTATTCATTAGGCGCTAACATGTCTGACTGCAAACAATCAGTCAGCCACTCAGGGATTGTATCATACAAATGCATAAAAACACTCAAATTTAACGAATGCCTAGCTACACGGTGAGCCGCCATATTAGTCTGACGACCCGAGAACCGTAGCCTGAATCCCTGAAACAAAGTAGACATCTCCTTCATCTCCACAATGAGGTGATAACATGTCGATCTCTGAGGTGCCTCCCAGAGCCGTTGAATCTCCTGACAGTCCGTCTCCATCAACACATGCTGGAAACCCATAGATCGTGCCATGATGATCGCGTCTCTGCATGCGAGTAGCTCAATAGACAAAGGGTCCGTAACCCCGTCATATCTTGAGCCTCCGGCTCTAATGGGAGCACCGTGATGATCTCGCGCAATATAGCCCGCTCCTTCCCTCACAAGACCCATATCCGTTGCTCCATCCGTATTGATCTTAATCCACCCCTCCTCCGGTGGAGCCCACCTCGGTGGGGTAATGGCTGGGGTCTTCTTCCTCTCCGGGATCTCAAGTGCCCGAACAATCTCCTCAATAATCACCATAGATTTCAGAGGCTGATAAACCAATTCACCATGCGTGTAATTGTTCCTTGAATGACATACTGCCCACAGCACTGCCCACATCACAATAATCATAATAGCCGCCTCCTCCTTCTTATATAGTCGCTGATCTAGAAGGTCTCGAGACCATGACAGTGGGTGTAGATGTGGTATATCAATACCAAAGAAACGCTGTGCTGCCTCCCAAAACCGCATGGCATGCTCACATCTTCTATATCTAATCAGCTAGCCCCCACTAACATATTTCTCTCAACATGCAAGCATGCCACCTCATCATTCAACATGCATAGGGAAAGGCCCACCTCAACATGCAACTATGCATATTAAAAATCCACTTCAACATGCAAACATGCATGCGTGTAAAATTCCATTCTATTATGGTATTACATCTAATTCTTATATACTTTCAAAAATAATTATTTCAAATATTCATGTATCATATAACCGAAATCTCATTGAAACATTGCAAAATATCCCCGCAACAACGTGCGGGCCATCATCTAGTTCTATCAGTGAGTGAAACGGGGTCTCATTATCATTGCCACACATCAGACAGTTTGGTAATTGCTTGGTATGCCTTCTTTGAAGCTCGCCATAAGAGGGCAAGAAGTTTTTTAGCACACACCACCAAAACACCCGTATCTTTGGAAGCACGTTAATCTTCCACAACGCCTTCCAGATGGTTGAGTCACCCGTAGATGAGCCCACATTCAGTTGTGTATGTAACTTCGTTTGCATGGCATGTCTATATGCAGACCTGACCGTAAAGAGGCCAGATTTCTCTCTTGCCCAAGCCCATACGTCTGCGCCTCCCACACGCGGTCTCGCCATTGCTAAAATAGCTTCAACGTCAGGGGGAAAGAAGATGCTACGCACAAGATCCGTATCCCACTGATTCGTCCCCGGGTCAAGCAAATCTGAAACAAACTGGACTGAGTTTGGCTTGAGAGATCCCATCGGTTTCATTGATATGGTGCCTTCTATCCACTGATCATGCCATACCTCGGTAGTTTCTCCATTGCCAACTCGCCGTATGAGTCATGTCTTCAACATATCTCTTCCTTGGATAATTGCTTTCCAAGTCTTAGAAGCACTTGCAGGGCAACCCGCCGTCAGAAACCCCTCATTAGGGAAATACCGTGCTTTAAGCACTCTTGCACAAAGACTATTTGGATTCTCAAGTAGCCTCCAGGCTTGCTTGCCTAACAACGCATCATTAAAAATTTCCAAGTCCCGGAACCCCAAACCGCCTTGTGACTTCGCAGTGCACATCTTATCCCAAGATTGCCAGTGCATTCATTTCCTATCCAGTGATCCAGCCCACCAAAATTTTGACATGTTTGTGGTCACTTTCTTGCACAAATCTTTTGTGAGTTTGAAACAACTCATAGAGTAGGCCGGTAAAGCTTGAACCACTGACTTCAAAAGAATTTCTCTAGCTGCACATGACATCTTTCTTTCACACCATCCCTGCATCCTTGACCTTGCTCTTTCATTAATGTGAACAAAGCTTTGCTCTGTAATTCTACCCGCAGCTGTCGGAAGGCCTAGGTACTTCTCTGACATTGCTTCTCTCTGAATTTGCAATGCTGCTTTGACTCCCATATTAATAGAGGCGCCACTATTAGGGCTAAAAAGATCAAACTTTTCTGCTTGTTTGCACACTGTCCGGAGCCGATACTGTACTGGTACAATATCTCATTCAGCCTTATGGCGCTCCTGGAATCAGCCTTCATAAAAATTAAGCAGTCATCAGCAAATAAAAGATGGGATATCCACGGAGCAGAATTACTAACTCGGATCCCCCTATCTATCCAACCACCATCATAGCTTTGCAGCATACACGAGAGACCCTCTCCACACAACAGAAAAAGATACGGTGAGATCGAGTCCCCCTGTCGAAAGCCCCTCGACGGTGAAAACACCGGCAGCAGCTCCCCATTGACCTTCACCTGGAAGCTTATTGTTGTCACACATGACATGACAAGGGAGATCCAACGATCGTGAAAACCAAGTTGTCGCATTATCCCTTCCAAGTACTCCCATTCAACTCGATCATACGCCTTGATCATATCAATCTTAACTGCACACCATCCTTGCTTGCCTCTTTTTCTTCTCATCGAATGTATGCATTCATACGCCACTAGGACGTTGTCAGTAATCAAACGTCCCGGGACAAAAGCGCTATGTTCCTCTGCTATAATCTCATCAAGAATCTCCCTCAACCGGTTAGCGAGAACTTTAGAGCAGATTTTGTAGACAACATTGCATAATGAGATCGGCCTATATTGTGTAATATTTTGCGGGTTTTTTACCTTTGGAATAAGCACGATCACTGTACTGTTCACCGTTGCTGGCATTGATCCCCCGTTCAAAAAACCGAGAACCGCCGCTGTAACGTCCGGGCCAACCAACTCCCAATGGCGTTGGTAGAACCCAGCATGGAAACCATCACATCCGGGCGCCTTTGTCGGCCCCATAGCAAAGAGAGCTACCTTCACTTCTTCCTCTCTGAATGGCCTCGTCAGTCGTTCATTCATCGGTTCTGTTATTTTATGTGGAACATGGTGAAGCACTGCCTCCACATCCGTGTAATCTTGCGCCGTGTACAAGCTAGTATAAAATTGCTACACCTCGGCATGGATCTCCTCCTTCGTTTCACAAAGCTCGCCGTCCGCAGTTTGGAGGCTGCGGATTCGATTTATGCTCTTACGTGCTGCTGCCCGTGCTTGAAAGAAACCGGTGTTACGATCACCTGCCTTAAGCCAGTCAGCCCTAGATCTCTGTCTCGCCAGCATCTCTTCCTTATGAAGGAGCTCCGATAGTTGGCGACCTAGATCCTTCTCCTTCTTGGTCGGTCCTCGAAACAGAGAGTTTGACCTCTCTTTTTCATATTCTTTCCGAACTTTCTTGATTTTCCTCTTTACATCTCTGTGACGCCCCCGATTCAATCGTATACTAATCATGCACGCAAATGTGTATGATCAAGATCAGGGACTCATGGGAAGATATCACAACACAACTCTAAAACATAAATAAGTCATACAAGCATCATAAATACAAGCCAGGGGCCTCGAGGGCTCGAATACAAGTGCTCGATCATAGACGAGTCAGCGGAAGCAACAATATCTGAGTACAGACATAAGTTAAACAAGTTGCCATAAGATGGCTAGCACAAACCGGGGTACAGATCGAAAGAGGCGCAGGCCTCCTGCCTGGGATCCTCCTAACTATTCCTGGTCGTCGTCAGCGGGCTGCACGTAGCAGTAGGCACCTCCGGTGTAGTAGGAGTCGTCGTCGACGGTGGCGTCTGGCTCCTGGGCTCCAGCATCTGGTTGCGACAACCAGAAAGAAAGGAAAGGGGGAACAAAGGGGGTAGAAAGCAACCGTGAGTACTCATCCAAAGTACTCACAAGCAAGGAACTACACTACATATGCATGGGTATATGTGTAAGGAGGCCATATCAGTGGACTGAACTGCAGAATGCCAGAATAAGAGGGGGATAGCTAGTCCTATCGAAGACTACGCTTCTGGCAGCCTCCGTCTTGCAGCATGCAGAAGAGAGTAGATTGAAGTCCTCCAAGTAGCATCTCCAAGTAGCATCGCATAGCATAATCCTACCCGGCGATCCTCCCATCATCGCCCTGTGGAAAAGCGATCACCGGGATGTCTGTGGAACTTGGAAGGGTGTGTTTTATTAAGTATCCGGTTCTAGTTGCCATAAGGTCAAGGTACAACTCCAAGTCGTCCTGTTACCGAAGATCACGGCTATTCGAATAGATTAACTTCCCTGCAGGGGTGCACCACATAACCCAACACGCTCGATCCCATTTGGCCGGACACACTTTCCTGGGTCATGCCCGGCCTCGGAAGATCAACACGTCGCAGCCCCACCTAGGCACAACAGAGAGGTCAGCACGCCGGTCTAAATCCTATGCGCGTAGGGGTCTGGGCCCATCGCCCTGAGCACACCTGCACGTTGCGTGGGCGGCCGGAAGCAGACCTAGCCTAGTGGCGTTCCAGTCCAATCCGGAGCGCGCCGCTCAGTCGCTGACGTCACGAAGTGCTTCGGCTGATACCACGACGCCGGGATACCCATAACTACTCCCGTGTAGATGGTTAGTGCGTATAGGCCAGTAGCCAGACTCAGATCAAATACCAAGATCTCATTAAGCGTGTTAAGTATCCGCGAACGCCGAACAGGGCCAGGCCCACCTGTCTCCTAGGTGGTCTCAACCTGCCCTGTCGCTCCGCCTCAAAGTAACAGTCGGGGGCCGTCGGGAACCCAGGCCCACCTCTACCGGGATGGAGCCACCTATCCTTCCAGCCCCCATATCTGAATCACTTGCGGGTACTCATCGAGCTGACCCGACTTTAGTCACCATCTGTATAGTATGTATGTATGTATAGTATATACCCGTGATCACCTCCCGAGTGATCACGGCCCAATAGTATAGCAAGGCAGACTGACAAGAATGTAGGGCCAATGATGATAAACTAGCATCCTATACTAAGTATTTAGGATTGCAGGTAAGGTATCAACAGGTGTAGCAACAATGTCAGGCTATGCATCAGAATAGGATTAACGGAAAGCAGTAACATGCTACACTACTCTAATGCAAGCAGTATAGAGAAGAATAGGCGATATCTGGTGATCAAGGGGGGGGGGGCTTGCCTAGTTGCTCAGACAAGGAGGGGTCGTTGGTGACGTAGTCGACCACAGGGGCATCAGCATCGTCACAGGGTCTACCGAGAGAAGAGGGGGAAGAAACGGTAAACACATAGCAAGCAAGTGCATAACAGGACAACAAGCAGAGCTAGACGTGTTCTAACGCGGTATGAGGTGATACCGGTGAGGGGGGGAAATACCCGGGAAAGTATCCCCGGTGTTCCGTGTTTTCGGACAGATGAACCGGAGGGGGAAAGTTGCGTGTTCGATATGCTAGGGGTGTGTGGCGGACGAACGGGTTGCATATCCGGAATCGTCTCGTTGTTCTGAGCAACTTTCATGTATAAAACATTTTCATCCGAGTTACGGATTATTTTATATTAATTTTTAAAGATTTAATTCATTTTTTGAATTAACTGAATTAATTTAACTAGAAAATGTAATTATGACGTCAGCATGATGTCGATAGTCAACCGGCTATTGACTTAGTCAAACTAACGTGTGGGGTCTGTTAATCATTGGATGTTAACTAATTAACCTAGTTAGTTTAATTAACAGATTAATTAGGTTAATTAAACATGATTAATTAAGTTAATTAACTCAATTAATTAATTACTATTTTTATTTTTATTATTTTCTTTTCCTTTTTTTTTCAGGGGCGAGGGCCCACTGGTCATTGGCCCAGGGCCTTAGCGGGCGCTAGCGGTCACGGGCTGCGGGCGCTAACGATGCCCGACCAGGCGAGGGCCGAGTGGCCGCCGATGGGCGCCGGCGTTGGGCGACGACCGGGGCCGCAGCGAGGCTGGCTGGGAATGGCACCGGCGAGGCCGGCGGGGCCGCGCGAGGGGGCGGTGGAGGCGGCTGCAGGGCAGGGCGGCAGGGGAGCCATTGGACGGTACATCGGTGGCCACGGGGTGCAGCAGTAGGGGAGGTCCGGGACCGACGTAGCCGGCGTGCATGACGGTGATGGCGAGTAGCCAAGGTGGGGAGAAACGACGATGCAGCCGGCGCAACAGTTAGCGCGCGGGCACGCGCGTTCCACGTTAACCGCGGGCGGGGCGCGGGCAGAGCGGGTCCGGGTGTGGCCACGACGAGGGGCGGAGCGCGAGCGTACTACGGTGACCGCGGGGTAGGAGGGAAGGAGGGGGGCGCTCACGTGCGCTTGCAGGGGAGAGGAGGGGCCATCGGGGAGGAGGACGAGGAAGCGGGCAACGAGGTCGGAGACGCGAGGCGGCGGGCGATCCGGGCGGCGACGGCGGGGCCTTCGGCGGTGGTGGTGGCGCACGGTGATGACGAGCGGGTGCGGTCCGGTGACGAGGGGACGACGGAGAGGAGATGAGG
>NC_041391.1:437727021-437738173 GCF_002162155.2 Triticum dicoccoides | reverse complement strand
AGTGGGGTGGTTGGAACCTAGGGTTCCTGTCGATGGGGGTTAAGGGGAGCGCGGGTTGGGCCGGTTGGCGCCAGTTGGGCTGACCGGCTGGGCCGTTTGGCCCAGTTGGCCGGGAGGTATGTGATTTTGTTTTGCCCTTTCCTTTTTATTTATTTTCTGTTTCTATTTACTTTAGTTTTACAAACTATAAACCTAGCCCCTAAATTAGTACCAACACTAATAACAATGCCATAATTAATTTGGCACCCTAAACAATTATTTTATATTTGTTTAGTATTTAAAAGGCATTTAAATATTAGTCTTACTGTTGTTTTAATTAATTTATTGCAGTTAACTATTTTATAAAAAGACGTTTTATCCACCCTAATTACCTATGCAATATCTAGTTCACGCTGAACATTTTAGTTTTACTATTTGAAAAGTTTTATTGTCTTTTTGATTTTTAATTTGAATTTGTATCGGTTTCGAACTGACGCGAGATTATCAACCATAATCAAAGTGACGTGGCATCATTAGCAGAGGGTTGTTGTAGCTTAATTACCCGGGCGTCACAATTCTCCTCCACTACAAGAAATCTCGTCCCGAGATTTAGGAGCGGGAGTAAGGAGGAAATTTTGGTTACGAAATTTTAATGAATCATCTGGTCTTGGTTGCCCTTCTCAAAAAAGTTGAACCCTCTTGTTGATGTCTTCATTTCTCTGCTTTAGGTCATCATGATGATGTCTTCATCCTTTCTTCGAGAGTCCCATCGTACTTATGAAAAATTATAAGGGGTATCTTCGGAAGAACTGACCTCTACAAGGTTGCGTATCTGGTAGAGAACATCAGGGAGGGTGGCGGATAGTATCTCTCGAACTGAAACTTAAGAAAATATCGAGAGCAAAGTAAGAAGGTGCAAAATAGAAGTTTCAAGCGCATAGGCAATCGTTCGTTGCCTGAAACGAAGTGTGAAAGGGGTTCAGAGCAATGGGAATAAGTATGGCGTCTGATACCATAATAGATCACTAGGTAGGTGGCCCGTGAATTACATACGAAGTCAAGCGCGAGGAATAACTTTGACAAAAGGTTGTACAGGAGAGTCAGGTTTTGATCCTGTGGAACTGTGGGTTATGGGCCCACCATGTGGGATTAAAGTAGGAAAGGCGCTGACATCTTGTACGGTTATGATAGCAAGGCAGGTCAGAGGGTAGCCTGTCGATTATGTCGGCAACAACGTCGGTACCAAGGGCGAGGGACGAAGAGAGCCATTTTCCTGCTCATTGAACGAAGCGGACCAATAGGAAAAGTTCTCGTCCATCGGTGGCTACCAGAATGTCATCAACAATGGTAACAGGGTCTTGCTGACAGAATTGTACACCGAGGTGTTTACATAAGCAGGAGAATATTACTGCTTAGATCATATAGATCACAAGAAAAGCTAAACAGAACAATGGAAAGGATAATGTGTTTTAACACATATTTCAGGGGTATAACCTTCCCAAGGACAAACAGAGCAAGATATCCATGACAGGATATAAAGTAGAAAACCCTTTTAGGTAAGGGGAGAGAAATTTCATGACGTTTCCCATACAACATTGTTTGGATAATGGAGCAAGAAACACTTAGCATTGGGCTTCAAAATGTTCTTGTTGAAAATCAGAGTACCACAGACATGTTTCGGGATAGCATTGACATGTTCTTCAAGCAAAGGTCAGACTTTGGATACACAAAGGATCCATCAGGAACACCTCATAGAATAAGTCTTGCAATAGGTCCTCCAACCAGGTGTGCTAGGCATGACATCACCTTATTGGGTTATAGAAAGACCAATGCTATGACTCTTGGAAAATGCATCCCAACCATCATATCTGACCGGGATTCATATCTGATTGGTGTTAGGGTATCTCAGACTTAGTATGCCTGAGAAGAAAAGGTGCAACACAATTGATGAGATGATAATGTAAGATTCTCGGGAAATGAACTATGAAGTGATTTCCGCTAACAAGAGTTCATCATTAACCCAAGGAGAGGACAAGGAGGTGTCTGGTGAACTCAAAGGCAATTCATCGAGATTTCCAAAAGATGGATTTCCACAATTAAGTGAACAAGGAGATAACATTTGTCAGATCAAATGATATCTCTACTCCTAATGTCTGAGTTGGTAGGATTGCGTCCACGGTTTATTTTCGTCTGGTTTATTTTCGCCTGGTTTATTTTCGTATCACATCCCACCACCATATCTCATCAAGTTGTTTTTTTTACCTTCACAATAAAAACTTTCCTAACCTTTCCAAAGTTTCCTAACTAGACACATTATAAACGGGAAGGAATTGATAGCACATTACCAATCAATAAAATTTAGTTTTATGACAATCAATTCTAAATCTTAATCTCTACTCCTAATGGACGAATTGGTTGAATAGTCCCACCATTTTCAACCGGTTATTTTTCGTCTGGTTTATTTGTCCCACCTCCCATCTGGATTGATAGCCTTTATGGTAATCAATCACAATTAATCCACGTATGGAAAGGCTATAAACTCAGAAATCTCATCAATCCAGCCTTTATGGTAATCAATCACAATTAATCCACGTATGGAAAGGTTATAAACTCAGAAATCTCATCACCGTTTTTTTCGTCATCCTACCACCTCTGCTCAGTATAACCGGTACAGGGAGGAGAAAAGAGAAAAAAAAGCCCAGCTCGCACGACCTTCCTCCTCGATCCCATCTCGACCTCCGTCCCGCCGCCACCTCCTGCCCCGCCCGGCCCAGCCTCACCGCGCGCCGCCCGCCGCCGACGCTCCGCCCACCGCAGCCGCGCCCGCACCCATCTCCCATCGATGCGCCACCATCTCCTGTATCCATGCTCCGCCGTCTGAATCCCGCCGTCGAGTCTGTCCTGCTCGCCGTGGCCAATGATCGCATCGACCGGGACCGCATCCCTCCCCAAACGGCGGCGATGACGGAAGGCGCCGCCCAGCTCCTGACTGACGGAGTCGCCGGGTTACCGCTCCTCGGGGCCAGCCCCTCCCCCGTGTCGGGTCGCGCATCGGCTTGGAGGCCCCTCGGGGCTGCCGCCGATGCGGGAGTCCTGCACGGCCGTGGGGACTGGGGACCAAGCGGCGGGGCCCGTGTCGCGCTCCTGTTGAGGGCTTGCTGGGGTTGGCCGGGATCTGAGCCGCCGTCGATGGATTTCTTGCAGGTTGGCTACATGTTGCTTCGGATTTTGTACTATCCCCATCTCCCTCTCTCCCTGGACAGCCGTGGACAGGCGGACGTGCTCCTACTCCTCACAAGGCACCCACATTCTTTATTAGCAAGCCAATCCAAAACTTCAGCATGCATTTTTTTTTGAAAGGACAATTAAGTATCTTTGTTAGTAACATCTTTGTCAGAAATTAGAAAAACGCCAGTGCATTAGTTGAGCTAATCAGCTAGCTTCATCTCTTGGATTATGAATTGATAGTATGGCACATGTTGTATCGTTATAAGCAATTTTTGTTAGGAGGTAAGATTTTAGTGTCGTACTCGACCACGACAAGCAGCAGCTCGCGAAGCCTTTGCAATTCATGTATTTACAACATTTACAGTTCATCCAGTTGAATCCTTATATTGTAATTCTATTCCCTACCCTTTCTTACTTGTAGGAAATTCAAGTGTGGTACACATGTGAGTATATTCTCCTTCCCTCTGTTGTATGCATGTGGTCATTTGTTATCCCGATTAAGAATCAAGATCCACTACATTCTTGAATATTGAAGACTATTTTAGTTGCTCCAGATTAAATTTGATAAATACAATTTCCTTGTTGGTTCCATCTGAGTTGTATTATTGATTTGGGCAGTTTTCAGTAATCTTAAGCCGTCTTCAGATTTTAGCTTCCTCAATCATTCTGAATTATTTAACCTCAGTATGAGGTACATGTGTTCCAAAGATTAATCCTGAGAAATTTGTAGTTGACCAGTTGGGTCTATTTAATTTGTTCAGTAGAGTGCAACGGCAGTCACCATTGTTCAGATCTATTCTAAAGCAGCATTATTATCACTGCAATATCTTTGTTACTTCAACCAAATAGTTCAGCCGTGTCTTATTGATTTGGATGGGTTTTTACTAATCTTTAAGCCAACTTCAAATTTTAGCATGCTCGGTCAATCTGGATTATTTAGTGTCAATTTTGATGCATGTCTTTAATAAAATAAGAAACTGATTTTGGGTGCTAAAATAAACACTAAACACTACTTGTTCATGGCAACTATGTGTAGAAAGACGATCACGGTGGAGATCCCAACGGTCGACGTGAAGCCAGGGTGGAAGAAGGGCATGAAGATCACCTTCCTAGAAGGAACAATCTGATATTTTTCGGTACAGTTGTGGCTAGCGCGCAACACTATCATAATTTAAAAACACTTAAAATTCGCCCAAAAAATCACTTCTTACTACAAAAATACATTCTTCTCAAAAAATGTTATTTTATAAAGTTTACATTTTAATGAAATATTAAGTTTTATTAAAAAAAGAAATTTCCATGTTCAACATTTATTAGAATTAGATATTTAAAATGGCGAAAATGACCCATCAAGCAGGTTCTACCATTTTTATCGCCCGGTACTGTAATTTCTATACATGTGAAATTTAACATGCATTATGTTTATATATAACTTTAACAAAATATTCCAAAAGCGTGTGGCGACGCACGGTATGTTCTAGAAGATGTGTTTTTCCGTAGTGTTTCTAAATGGTAAATTGTATGGTTTCAAGCACCTAAGAAAAACGTCCTACACTGATTTGATCTGTTCGCTCGCTTGCCCCACCCCCCCTCGCGGGCGACATGTGAATCCCCGACCCCCCCCTCTCCTCCAATCCCTCCTCGTCTTTCCCCCCTGCCGCCGCTGGCGTGGTCCGCTAGGTCATTCCCACGTGGTGCTGGCAGAGGCGGGCCGTTCTTTCCCTGCTCATGCGTTGGGGATGTGTGTGTGTGGGGGGGGGGCTGATGGAGGTGGTGCTCCTCGGGCAAAGGCATGTCGTTCTTTCCCCGCTCGCGCGTTGCGGGCCGTGGTTGCCCCTGATGCGGCGGCGCGGTCGTTGGCTGCAAGGCGCGTGGTGGTGCGGCTGGCTGGCGGCGTCCACTCCGCCCAGATTTGGTCCCTTTTGGGCCCCATCTGGGTTGGAGCGGGCCGGCGGTCCGATGTGCGGCGGTGTGGCTCTCTGGTGGTGGTGGCGAGGCATCAGGGGGTGCGGGTGGTGGCGGCTTTGTTGGCCGACGTGCTGCAGTGTGGCAACAGGGGCTGCCCTGACCCATTTGGCCTCGGTCGGGCCAGTAGGGGCCTGGTAGGCCCCTGTCGTCACGTCTGGTCGGCTTCGCGGCAGCGACGAAGGTTGTCCCCTCTCATCGGCTGAGTTGCGGATGCCCCCGAGCCCCTTGGCTCCTCTTCCCTCCTCCAGATCTCGTGTCGGTGGCCTCAGGAGACGACGAAGTTGGTTCAGTGAACGTGGTGGCAAAGGCTGGTGGGCGGCAGGTTGGTTGGTACACTTCAGATCGTCCGGGGTGGTGGTGGTTGTGTTTGGGTTAGTGAAATCCCTGGCGGCTCGTCCAACATCGACGTGGTGCAGCCTGCAGGCGCCGCCGGACCTCCCTAAAGGTCGTCGGGTATACGCCTTCCCCACTGTCCTCTACGTTGTCAATAGTCAAAGACGGTCTTGAAAAACGTACTAGACCCTGTATAGATGGAAGGAGGGAGTATGTAAAATTTGACATGCAACAAATACAAATTTTTAAAAGCCCGTGGCAACGCACGGGCAGTCTACTAGTAATGATGTATGCTCGAGGAAAACATACACAATTTAACAATGATAGAAGGGGGCATCCGGAAATCTGGAAGCACGATCAATGTTTGAATGATGATTCAATAAGCAATAGACTTAGAGTGAAACTATCGACCATTAACTTCAAAGCAATATGGTTGCTAGAAGTACAGAATCCAAGCAGCACGGTTCACGTGTTGGTATTCCGGTTATAATCAACACGGGGACCCAGGAATGAGCGGAGATGGCAAGAAGTATTACTATACCAAGAATTCTTAAGAGGTGGTGAAATTCTCACAACATTCTTGACATAAAAGATGGTAATACTCCAAGGTAAAGGAGAACAAATACTGGATAGCAAGAATCTCAAGGTATAACACAGAACACGAACAAGTTTGTGTTTGAGGGAAGGCAATAAAGTGGTCGATGACAACACAATTCATCGAGGGCAAGGATGGTATTTCTCATCATGAATTCGATAGATATCTTGGAAGAGCTCAGAATGCTGATGATGATCACGACACATTTGTCGAGAGATCTCATGAAGATGTAATCGATCAGCGATGACATCAAGTTGAAGGAATGATGAAACGAAAGGTTATTGGAACCATGGGTACGACACAAACTCAAAATCAAGTTTGTTGTTCTAGGAGTAATGATATGACGAGGAAGATCGACGTAAGATTAGCTCACTGTCGAAATTTTTGCTCTGGGGGAAAGGACCAGGTAACACTGTTAAAATCAACACGAATAGGTATAGCAGAGCAGGCTAGGAATGACATGATCGGGTACAAACTTGTACTTAAAGAAGGTTACTGAAGAGTTGTTGAACCGTAGTGCGGACTCAGTTCAGTTATCGGTGTCTTTAAGTGTTTAATAACTCAGATCCCGTGAAAATTTGGAATCCGTGAGAATGTAGTACTTGATGAAGAACTCATAAGAGGTTATGCAGTTCTGTGATAATCTTGAGATACCAGGGGGTAATACTCGATGACAGATCAAAATAGAGGCTGGATTGGGTATTGCTCTGCAGAAGACAAGTGCTTAAACTTGCACGAGAAATGGTATTTAAAAGAGAACATGGTCGGAACCACGATTGCAAAAGGCCAGATCCCAGATATAAGATGAACTTATACCAAAGGGATAATTAATTTAAGAAAAGCTTTAATGATAAGATCTACATCGTGTCCATGGGCATGAACACAAGTTCAAGGTCGACTCCCACTTCTCCAATGCATAACCTTTCATTCACTTCTCACTTTCGAGGAGGTTGTAGTGTTGAAATTTTATCTGGCAAAATACCAGGAGTGTATGACTCGTGAAAACTTTCTAGTTCACACATATTAAGGAAGGCATAGGTTCAAGCCATCAGGGCTTCTTAGAACATATACCACGAACTTCAGGAGTAATTAACACAAGCTCAAAGTAGAGCATGGTTGACAAAGCAAAGGATACAATTTACCAAAGGCGGTATATATCCTAGGAAGGGCTCAAGGCTATTGAATATGAAGGATATTGTCGAATAAAATCCAACAAAGGATCTGGGGTGAGTATCAGCACACAACCAGAGGAAGAAGCAAGGCAAAGACATTGGATTATAGAAACAATTGAATAACTTAGAGCTCAATTGCTAAGGAATTATGATTTACAAAGCGAAGGATCAGAAGTAGACGCTCTGATCAAGGATGGATAAGTTCAATAGACTTAGGGGCACAATCGACGACAATTTAATTGGCGAGAACCAGCTCATGATTAAAACGACGTCTGAGCCGGAAGGATGAATTCTAGGATCTGTTTGAGGATTGCGAGCATTCGCAACAAACCGAATCAACGGACTCAAAATGACAATGACAATGGATGTCAACAAGATTACTAGACTTATGGGATTAACCATAATGCAAGCAATCAAGAATTTCAAGAGCAATAGGATGCTCAGGATTTTCGGAAGATCGAATGATATTTTGAGGATTGGTGACATACATGAATCAACTGGGGACGAGTGGATACTCGGTAAGTGCGAGAAATTATCCATAGGGGTATTCAGGTGGTAAGGAACTACAAGGTAGTAGGCATAAGTATTCTAAGAACAACAACGAGTATTTCAGGGCATCTTGTAATAAAAAAGAGTAACTGGGAACTAAGTAAGAACGGTGTATGAATCTATTCATAGGGATATTTCGGTGGTAGTGAATTGCAAAAGCAATGGGCAGTCACGAAAGAGTATCGGAAAGTAACTTTGAAATCTTCATGTGTAGTCGACGATCATCTGGACTGAAGGGGCTCTCTGGGAGAAAGCGTTTTCGAGAACCTAAAGTTAGATTTTAGCAAAATCATTTAACCTGAATGGAAGAGAGTTCAGAGTCCCAGAGTAAAGGTCGAGGAATAAAAGATCCTACTATCACCCAATGGCGACGTGGGCCCATGGGCCGCACAGCCATGTTAGTAAAATAGTTTTGTAATATCTAGACTCGACTTCGGCCAAGGAGTTGGAAAGGGGATTCCTACAGGCAGTCGGCTCTGATACCAACTTGTGACGCCCCCGATTCAATCGTATACTAATCATGCACGCAAATGTGTACGATCAAGATCAGGGACTCATGGGAAGATATCACAACACAACTCTAAAACATAAATAAGTCATACAAGCATCATAATACAAGCCAGGGGCCTCGAGGGCTCGAATACAAGTGCTCGATCATAGACGAGTCAGCGGAAGCAACAATATCTGAGTACAGACATAAGTTAAACAAGTTGCCATAAGATGGCTAGCACAAACTGGGGTACAGATCGAAAGAGGCGCAGGCCTCCTGCCTGGGATCCTCCTAACTACTCCTGGTCGTCGTCAGCGGGCTGCACGTAGCAGTAGGCACCTCCGGTGTAGTAGGAGTCGTCGTCGACGGTGGCGTCTGGCTCCTGGGCTCCAGCATCTGGTTGCGACAACCAGAAAGAAAGGAAAGGGGGAACAAAGGGGGTAGAAAGCAACCGTGAGTACTCATCCAAAGTACTCGCAAGCAAGGAACTACACTACATATGCATGGGTATATGTGTAAGGAGGCCATATCAGTGGACTGAACTGCAGAATGCCAGAATAAGAGGGGGATAGCTAGTCCTATCGAAGACTACGCTTCTGGCAGCCTCCGTCTTGCAGCATGTAGAAGAGAGTAGATTGAAGTCCTCCAAGTAGCATCTCCAAGTAGCATCGCATAGCATAATCCTACCCGGCGATCCTCCCATCATCGCCCTGTGGAAAAGCGATCACCGAGATGTCTGTGGAACTTGGAAGGGTGTGTTTTATTAAGTATCTGGTTCTAGTTGTCATAAGGTCAAGGTACAACTCCAAGTCGTCCTGTTACCGAAGATCACGGCTATTCGAATAGATCAACTTCCCTGCAGGGGTGCACCACATAACCCAACACGCTCGATCCCATTTGGCCGGACACACTTTCCTGGGTCATGCCCGGCCTCGGAAGATCAACACGTCGCAGCCCCACCTAGGCACAACAGAGAGGTCAGCACGCCGGTCTAAATCCTATGCGCGCAGGGGTCTGGGCCCATCGCCCTGAGCACACCTGCACGTTGCGTGGGCGGCCGGAAGCAGACCTAGCCTAGTGGCGTTCCAGTCCAATCCGGCACGCGCCGCTCAGTCGCTGACGTCATGAAGTGCTTCGGCTGATACCATGACGCCGGGATACCCATAACTACTCCCGCGTAGATGGTTAGTGCGTATAGGCCAGTAGCCAGACTCAGATCAAATACCAAGATCTCGTTAAGCGTGTTAAGTATCCGCGGGCGCCTAACAGGGCCAGGCCCACCTGTCTCCTAGGTGGTCTCAACCTGCCCTGTCGCTCCGCCTCAAAGTAACAGTCGAGGGCCGTCGGGAACCCAGGCCCACCTCTACCGGGATGGAGCCACCTATCCTTCCAGCCCCCATATCTGAATCAGTTGCGGGTACTCATCGAGCTGACCCGACTTTAGTCACCATCTGTATAGTATGTATGTATGTATAGTATATACCCGTGATCACCTCCCGAGTGATCACGGCCCAATAGTATAGCAAGGCAGACTGACAAGAATGTAGGGCCAATGATGATAAACTAGCATCCTATACTAAGTATTTAGGATTGCAGGTAAGGTATCAACAGGTGTAGCAACAATGTCAGGCTATGCATCAGAATAGGATTAACGGAAAGCAGTAACATGCTACACTACTCTAATGCAAGCAGTATAGAGAAGAATAGGCGATATCTGGTGATCAAGGGGGGGGGGGCTTGCCTGGTTGCTCAGACAAGGAGGGGTCGTTGGTGACGTAGTCGACCACAGGGGCATCAGCATCGTCACAGGGTCTACCGGAGAGAAGAGGGGGAAGAAACGGTAAATACATAGCAAGCAAGTGCATAATAGGACAACAAGCAGAGCTAGACGTGTTCTAACGCGGTATGAGGTGATACCGGTGAGGGGGGGAAACACCCAGGAAAGTATCCCCGGTGTTCCGTGTTTTCGGACAGATGAACCGGAGGGGGAAAGTTGCGTGTTCGATATGCTAGGGGTGTGTGGCGGACGAACGGGTTGCATATCCGGAATTGTCTCGTTGTTCTGAGCAACTTTCATGTATAAAATATTTTCATCCGAGTTACGGATTATTTTATATTAATTTTTAAAAATTTAATTCATTTTTTGAATTAGCTGAATTAATTTAACTAGAAAATGTAATTATGACGTCAGCATGATGTCGACAGTCAACCGGCTATTGACTTAGTCAAACTAACGTGTGGGGTCTGTTAATCATTGGATGTTAACTAATTAACCTAGTTAGTTTAATTAATAGATTAATTAGGTTAATTAAACATGATTAATTAAGTTAATTAACGTAATTGATTAATTAGTATTTTTATTTTTATTATTTTCTTTTCCTTTTTTTCAGGGGCGAGGGCCCACTGGTCATTGGCCCAGGGCCTTAGCGGGCGCTAGCGGTCACGGGCTGCGGGCGCTAACGATGCCCGACCAGGCGAGGGCCGAGTGGCCGCCGATGGGCGCCGGCGTCGGGCGATGACCAGGGCCGCAGCGAGGCTGGCTGGGAACGGCACCGACGAGGCCGGCGGGGCCGCGCGAGGGGGCGGTGGAGGCGGCTGCAGGGCAGGGCGGCAGGGGAGCCGTTGGACGGTACATCGGTGGCCACGGGGTGCAGCAGTAGGGGAGGTCCGGGGCCGACGTAGCCGGCGTGCATGACGGTGATGGCGAGTAGCCAAGGTGGGGAGAAACGACGACGCAGCCGGCGCGACATTTAGCGCGCGGGCACGCGCGTTCCACGTTAACCGCGGGCGGGGCCCGGGCAGAGCGGGTCCGGGTGTGGCCACGACGAGGGGCGGAGC
>NC_041391.1:437713715-437726481 GCF_002162155.2 Triticum dicoccoides | reverse complement strand
ACGGTACGGTCCGATGGGCGGCTCCAGCGACGGCGGTCCATCGAGGCGCGGCGTCGAGCGAGCAGCAAGGGGCGTTGTTGCCCCCCGATCTAGATCGGGAAGAGGGAGGAGCGGGGTCGTGGGAGGGGGGGTGGGGTGGTTGGAACCTAGGGTTCCTGTCGGTGGGGGTTAAGGGGAGCGCCTGTTGGGCCGGTTGGCGCCAGTTGGGCTGGCCGGCTGGGCCGTTTGGCCCAGTTGGCCGGGAGGTATATGATTTTGTTTTGCCCTTTCCTGTTTATTTATTTTCTGTTTCTATTTTACTTTAGTTTTACAAACTATAAACCTAGCCCCTAAATTAGTACCAATACTAATAACAATGCCATAATTAATTTGGCACCCTAAACAATTATTTTATATTTGTTTAGTATTTAAAAGGCATTTAAATATTAGTCTTACTGTTGTTTTAATTAATTTAGTGCAGTTAACTATTTTATAAAAAGACGTTTTCTCCACCCTAATTACCTATGCAATATCTAGTTTACGCTGAACATTTTAGTTTTACTATTTGAAAAGTTTTATTGTCTTTTTGATTTTTAATTTGAATTTGTATCGGTTTCGGACTGACGCGAGATTATCAACCATAATCAAAGTGACGTGGCATCATTAGCAGAGGGTTGTTATAGCTTAATTACCCGGGCGTCACAATCTCCAAACTTTTTTTGTTTTCCAATCCGTCAGATGTACTTGCATGTCCGACAGGGCTTGTTCAATGCCCTGCAAACCTTGCAGTCCTGCACCCTTGCGCCAGCCATGTAGAACAGCGGCATCGTACGATTCCTCCCGTTGCTAGGCCTCCTTATACACAAACCTGCGCTGGTTACTTCCTTCCGCCGATGGCACTCCCTGCATCTTCACCACCAACATACAATGATCTCACTTTGGAGTTGGGCACTGTCTTATGAACGTAGCAGGGTACATTGACATCATAGCCGGGTTCACTAGGAATCTATCAAGACGAACCTTCACATTACAATCACCATGTTGCATATTATCCCATGTAAAAGGGACCCCTGGAAACCTAGATCATTTAGCTCACAGTCATCCATACATTGCCTAAAACCCTCCATCTGCCACTCAGGGCAATCATGAGCTCCAAAGTATTCTGCATTATCCAAGATTTCATTAAAACCACCCCCACAAAGCCATGGGGCATCACTTTGAGCCTTTAACCATCGCATCAAGTTCCAACTTTCTGCACGTTCACTTCGTCTAGCTTTTGCATAGAAACCGGTAAACCGCCACTTCTTATTTTCACCAACTAATTTCGTAACCGAAACATCAATATGCTGATCTGAAAAATTATTAAGAGTAACATCTACTTTATTGGACCAAAACACTCTGAATTGCACAACCATTTTTACCACAAGGGTGATGGGCTCTGGAAAGATAAAAATAAGCACGGTGATGGTGTGGCACCTTAGCAGCCGTGACTTTTGCCGAATTAACATATCGGGAGAAGATCCGCCCACTGGATGAAAACACTCTGTCTGATTTGCTAGAACTAATTCCTGAGAAAAGTGGGACCCTCTTTTTATGTCTGCCCAGTTGCGGCATGAGCAAACAAATGCAAAGTTGCGGCCAAAAACTTTTCGGCTGTCATATTTGATGAAAGAAAGATAAGCGAGAGTTTTCGGTCGCACCCCGTTATCATCATCAACAGCGGCTACAATAGAAGAAGGGCCCTGAATATTCATGCCAGGACGGCCGCTTCCGGGGAGTATGAGACTATGGGAGTGACAATTGATTTTTGTACATCTGTATTGATTTTGCTTGCCTTTTTCAAAATCATAGCTAAGAACAGTTCGACTCAAACACCAAGATTTTATATAACCACAAGAGGATTTAAAAAATCTTAACTGGATCCACTAAAGTCAAATGGAAGACTCCCGATCTCCAAGTCGACCAAAAATGCTGGTCCAAACGTACATATGCGTTGTCTTTTTGAACCCTGAATCATACAAAAATAGTTCTATGGTCTTTTTGTAGATGATAAATATGTACAAAAAATATTACAAAGGGGGCAATCAGCCAATGCTAGTTTTTGGAAACATAAGTAAACTATAAGTGATTATGTATCCAAGTCTGTAATTTCTGTGCCTTTAATGGTTTAGCTCCGATGATAGCAACCGAGATACCTTCCTTCAGATAGTAAAAACAAGTAGGAATATAAGGGGCAACTTGTCTGAAAATCTATTCATTTTCGATAGACCAAGTACCCCAACAGCCCATGAGTATAATGTCCATAGCAATCTCAGAAGGTAGTTCAGTCAAGGATAATCAGATTTCATCATAACTGGAGATGTCATGTTTCTTGAATGGAATAATGTGGCCCCAACATTCCCTGGCAAAAGTACAATCCTAGAAGAGGTGAGTGAGGGTTTCTTCAGTATGGTCATTGCAGAGAGCACAGACATAACTCTCTAGGTACATAGATTTTCTGTGGAGTAAATTTCTCGTGTCAAGTCTGTCATGAAGCAGAAGCCAGAAGAATATCGTATGTCTGAGTTGTGCAGAGCATTTTCAGAACAATTTAAAGATTTTTTGAAACATGGCTGGGGCCTATCATAGCTTTGTACATCTTAAGGGAGTAATATTTAGTCGAGCTCCAAGTGTAGGTCCATTTGTACTGCTCAGACATATATCCTCTATTCTGCATAGCAGTACCGAGTAGTAGGACCTGTTGATGATACTGGATAGACAAATGTCTATGAAAAAGATCTACCAAGTTATCAAGTCCATGGACTTGCTGAAATGGTATCTCAGGGTTAATGCAGAAGGAGTGGAGTTCAGGGAAAGCATGTTGGAGTTGGTTATCAGTCCACTTATCCAGCCAAAAATATGTAGTACTGCCATTACCAGGAATGCAGATTGCATGCTCTTTATATAAGGGCAAAAGCTTGAGAACAACTCACCACCAAAAAGAACCCTCAACTTTGGAATTAACAAGCAATTGGAGTAGTAAGTCTCCCACATAATATTGACCCACGGGGTGTCTTCTTTGTTCATAAACTTATGCAGATATTTCGTCAGAAGGGTCTGGTTATGAGTGGTGATATCCAATATGCCAAGACCACCATGAGATTTTGGTAGACATGCTTTATCCCTTGAAATCAGAGCCACACCTTTCTCCTTGGAACCATATTTTCTCTAAAAATCGTGTTTAAGGTAGGAATTAATTTGGTGCACCACTGTCTTGGGGATAGCATGGGAGCACATGAAGAAAATTGGCATGCCAGAGAAGACTGATTTAATCAAAGTGAATTTATCTCCAAATGATAGCAGAGTAGCACATCCAATGAGTCTTGTGGCAATCCTCTTGAGCATTGGAGTAAGATCTTCAATCTTTGGCTTTGAAAGGCTTAATGGGAGACCAAAATAAGATAGTGGCAATTGACCAATCTGGCTGCCCATGATTGAGGAAAGATTCATCATAAGAGGCTAGGGGTAAGACCAGTGTATGCAGCAAAGTGAAGCAGGAGGTTCTTGATATGAAGCAGTTGAGAAGGAACAACAAGCAACACAAGAATGGTATCATCTGCATATTGTATCACAGGGAAGTCTGGACAAGAGACATGATGGATGGCTGGTTGGATCAAAGAATTCCTCATGGCCTCATTGAGCATGGTTTGCAGCAGATCATCAGTCATGATAAATAGATGAGTAGCATGTACAATAGATCAATTTGATCCACTGAATCCATTTAGTCTGAAAGCCTTTGGCTGCCATAATGTCCATAATAGTGTCATGACTAAGCATGTCAAATGTTTTCTCAAAATCGAGCTTAAGCAGCACAATCTCTTTGTTGGAGTGGTTGCAGCACTGAATGTATTATCCATAGTTAGTGTTCATATCATTGCATGTAAGACCCAGCGCAGCAGAACCCATGGTCAATTTGGATGGGTGATTTTGTGCAGAAATATGTAGTGTTTTGATCCATAGACTCTTTTCTATGGAGAGTTGGATACACTTGGTAGGAATGCTATTGCAAATAATTATGTTAATTGATGTATTACTTCCTAATTTTTTAAGGTTTCCAACAAGTGGTAGACCTAACAAGTTTCTTTTCTTTAGACCTAACACGAACAATCTTATCTTCATATAGTTACAAAATTTACGTAGAGCATCCAAGGAGTCATGTCTGCACACACTCACAAGTCTCTATAGACCACAAACGATGCGAATGACATTAATTGAACTCCCTTCTTCCCAAAGTGTAACGCGTGTTTGACTTTGCACGGTCTTTGATGCAGAACTTTGACTGTTAATACACATAAAAAATGCATGGATTTGATATTTATAACTGGTAACATCGTATTTGTCTTGCAGAACATATTTATTTCATGAATATTTCTACTAATTTAGTGGACGTACAATAATTGAAAGTCATAGTCAAAGTTGTACGACGATGACTAGGAAAGTCAAAGCGCGCCTTATATTTTGAGAGGAGGGGGTAGTTTTCACCCCAAGAACGAGGGGTGAAATCTTTCGACGAGTAGGCATGCACTGGTTCTTTGGAATCCCTTGTGTTCCTTTGTGTGTAAGATGGTAGAGAGTTATAACATCTCAATCCTATGTTTTCCTATCTCAATCATACGTGCTTTTCTGCGGTATTCCCGTGTTGTCATAATCTTGCGAAGCAAAGAGACCCTTGATAGAAAACACCGTGTCGTCCTTAAAATGGATTGATTTCTTAGAACTTGATGAAAACAAAGGCAATAACAATGGTAGGTTATGGAGTTGGGACACTTTCCAAGTTTACATGCATCCGAACAGGAAATCTCTGGTCCTAGGATTATATGATTATGATATCATAATTTAATGAAAGATCATGTCTGCAAGTTCCAAAAATAAGTTCAAAAAATTCACACATACAAGATTTGTAACCCCATAAGCAAGGTTGATATGTACAAGATGATGTACAAGCTGAGTGAAAATAACAAATGATCTTTTTTGTGGGATAACAAATGAAATTGTCGCGAACAAGGCTATAGTACATTACCATATGAATCCACAATTTTCAAAACTTAGAAATCTGATTTATAATATGAACTACAAAATACAAATATCCTAACCATAATCACATGATACCAAAATATGTTTGATATTTCTCACATGCAGCGGGCCTTACGTGTAACTCCTCCGTGCCTTGATAATTTGAAGTAGAAAAAAATCAATCGGAGGGCCAATGAGGCCGCACATCAGATTGCGATATTTAACATTGATAGTAGGTTAGAGGATATTCTGTATAATAGTTTTCCGCCCTGCATGGCTGTTGTTGTTGTTGTAAGAAATTGTTGTAATAACTTTTTAATTAATTATTAACAAATGGGAGGTGTTTTCAAAAAAAAGCAAGTAGGCAACAGATTGCCACAACCACACATTCCTTGTGGATTTTTATCACATGAATTTCCCCTTGGGTGCATGCACCGATTCAGCACAGAGCGGATCAAAATATCAAACCAAATCAAAATCCCGGCCCGTAGGCCACTTGGTAGGAATGCGATTAAAAATAATTATGCTAATTGATGTATTACTTTCTAATTTTCTAAGGTTTCCAACAAGAAGGTAGACATAGCAGGTTTATTTTCGTTACACCTAACACAAACAATCTTATCTTCATATAGTTGCAAAATTTCTATAGAGCATCCCAAGAGTCATGTCCGCAGACATTCACAAGTCTCTGTGGACCAGGAACTTTGCAAATGACATAAGTTGTAGTTTCCACCCGAAGAACAAGGGGTGAAATCTTTCTACGAGTAGGCACTCATTGGTTCTTTGGAATCCCTTGTGTTCCTTTGTGTGTAAGATTGTAGAGAGTTATAACATCTCAATCCTATGTTTTCTATATTCCTGCATGAATAGATTCCCATGTTTCAAAAAGACCATGAGTACTTCAATTTAATAGCCATGTCGGTAACAATATCAAACCTTCAAGCTAAGAAAAGAGAGACAACATATGTTGGGAACATCACTATTAGTCCTTAACATGCATTTCTACGGTATTCTTGTGTTTCTAAAATCTCGCGAATCAAAGAGACCCTTGACACAACACACCATGTTGTCCTTAAAATGGATTGATTTCTTATAACTTGATGAAACAAAGGCAGTAACACTGTTAGGTTATGGAGTTGGTACAGTTTCCAAGTTTGCATGCATCAGAACAAGAATTCTTTGGTGCTAGGATTATATGATTATGATATCATAATCTAATGAAAATCATGTCAGCAAGTTCCAAAAAAAAATCAAAATATTCACACATATACAAGATCTGTAACCCCATAAATATATCTGGCCATCTTCGGCCTGGCCCGGCCGGCCCGGCCCGGCCCGACCCTAAAAAATGGGGCCTGGGAGGGCTGGGCTTGATCAGTGGGCCGGGCCTAGGCCTGAAAAGTAAGCCCTAGCAGTTATTGGGGCCGGGCCTGGGCTTCAATATTAGACCAAATTTAGGCCCATCCGACCCTTCCAACAACAGCAGCCAGCAGCCCAGCAGTCCACCTCCACGCATCGAACCCTAACCTATCCACTCGCATCTCGCAGTCTCGCACGCCGCACGTCCCTCCCCCAGTCCCCCTCCTCTGTCTGTGTCCCGTGCTGGCGGTGGCGAGTCGGCGACCTACCCTAGTCGCCCTGCAGTGTCGCGTCCCCGTCCCGCACCGCCGCCGGCAGGCTGCCTCTCCTCCCCAACCGCACCGCCGCCGGCAGGCCTCCTCTCCTCCCCAACCGCGACGCCGGCAAGCTTCCTCTCCTCCCCAACGGTGCTGCATCCAAGACATCCACCGCAGCAACGAGCTCTGCATCCCCTGGTTGACATCCACCGCATCAACTAGCTCAGCTGTCGTCCGAGCGCCGCCACACCTCTGCTCTTAAGGTAATTTGATGCGGATTTTTTTCCGTTCTTAACCGATTAGCAGGTGTACATACATGTCAACATGATGGATTTGATGCAGATTTGTTGCTGCTGTACATGAATATAAGTGTGTGTAGAACTGTAGATGAACTCGCTGCTGTACATGAATACAAGTGTGTGTAGATGATTGATGAAACAATAGCTATACGTGTGTGTTGATATAGATTTCTTGCTGCTGTTGACATATATATTTCTTGCTGTTGATATAGATTTAGCATGGAGGGGCATGAGGGTGATGAAGCAGATTATCATCCCGAAGAATTAGAAGGGCATGAGGGTGAGATGGAGCTGTTTATTGTACCTCCAAATCCTCCTCGTGTACGGCAGAAAGTTGCAAGTAAAAGGGGGAAGAGGCCAGCATCTAGTGCACGTTCAGGAAGTGGACAATCGGCACCACAACAGCAGCCTACAGCCGAAGCACAGCAGCAGCCTACAACCAAAGCACAACAGCAGCGCACTGCCTCCTCTAGCAGTAGAACACTGAAGTCAAAAGTATGGTTGGACTTCACCAAGATATACAAAGATGGTGATGCTGTAGCTAAGTGCAACCATTGCTCCGCTGAGCTGTCAGTTAAATCTGGACACGGTACATCTCATCTCCTTAGGCACACCGAATCGTTGCATAAGACTGATCAATCAACAATGAATAATTTTTTCTTCAAATCTGAAACAAATGATGATGGAACAAATGCATTGAGAAATGTTAAATATGATGCTCAAGTAGCCAGACATGGAGTCTATTTATCTTGTGTCCGGTTCTCATCCATTTACAACAGTTGAAGAAGATGGTTTTAGAACAATGATGACTGCTTGTTGTCCAGCATTCAAGAGTATTGGTTGGCACACAATAAAAAGAGAGATAATGGGAATGTTTCTTTCCCAGAAAAAAGAATTGCTTGAAATTATTGTTGCTGCCCCTGGTAGAGTAAGTTTCACATCTGACAATTGGAAATCTGAAGTCACCAAGCATAGCTATATTTGCATTACCTGTCATTACATAGATGCTGATTGGAAACTAAACAAAAGAATTGTCTGGTTCAAAAAAATTGATCCACCATATGATGGAGCATCTATTGCCGATGAGGTCCATCTAGCTTTTCGTGAATGGAAGATTGAGAAGAAAGTAATGTGCATCACTCTTGATAATGCAGCCTATAATGATAGAATGATTGTTTGCTTGCGAACCCACTTGTCTCAAGGTGCTTTACCTTTGTCCGGCAAATTCTTTCAAATTCGTGTTGTGCACACATACTGAATTTGGTAGTTCAATCTGGTTTGACATTGATTGATGGTGTTGTAGCCAAACTTAGAGATGGTATAATGTATCTAAAGGCTTCAAGTAATAGGCTGCACAAGTTTTATAGCACTGCTACAACTACTTTCAACTTAGAAGAATCAAATAAGTTGAAACCTGACATGCCCATTCGTTGGAATTCAACATATATTATGCTTGGCTCCTGTTTGTACTTTAAAAAAGTGTTGCAGTGGTATTCTGAGAGGGATAGCATCTTCAAGGTGCATTTTTGGCCAAGTGAGGAAGAATGGTCCAAGGTATCTCATATTTATCAGTTTTTTGAGGTTTTCTTCAAGGTAACTACTGTTTTCTCAGGAACAAAATATCCAACAGCCAACTTGTACTTCATGAATGTTTATCTAGTCCATACTGCTATTATTGAGGCTACCGCTGCTATAAATAGCTACATGGGTCCAATGCTGTTTGCTATGAGAGAAAAGTTCATGAAATATTGGTCTGACTATAGCGTATTTCTATCTTGTGCTGCTGTTCTTGATCCCCGTATTAAGTTCAAGTTCTTGGCTTATTCCTACTCCAAGCTGTATGAAGAGAATGATACCAAGCGTCGTCTTGCTGATGTTAGAAGTACATTGACTTCTTTATTTAATGAATATGGTAGTGTTGTACCTGTTCATGACAACTTACCCAAAACTAGTATGTCAAGCACTTGTGGACTTGGTGCCTTTTCTGACTATGATCAGTATGTGGAAAGCACGAGCACAGTTGAAGAGAAATCTGAATTGGAATTGTACTTGGCTGAACCTACCAAGAGGTTGAATGAGAACATTGATATCTTGGATTACTGGAGCAAGTCTGCAGCTAGGTATCCGCAACTAGCAAGATTGGCACGTGATATCCTTGCTGTTCCCGTGTCAAGTGTTGCATCAGAATCTGCTTTCAGCTTGAGTAAGAAGGTTATAACTCCGAGCCGAGCCTCACTTAAACCAAAGACGGTTGAGGCCTTGATGTGTTTGCAAGATTGGTATCTCTGCAAATTGGAGAAGAAAGATGGTATATAGTTTAACTTACTTTGTTTATTTCTTCATGCTATGTACTTTAGAGTTTATAGCTAACGTGTTGTTGTAGTTGTTGTAGGTAATAAGAGAAAGGCAGAAGTGGTTGGGCTAGATGATGAAAATTCTTCTTCCGATGATGAATGTAACATCCATATTCTTTGTTCATGTCAACTTGTGAAGTTCAACATGTACTTTAGCTAACCTGATGTTTATTGCATTTTGTAGAGTTCTTGCTAGAGCACTGAGATGAGTAGAAGATTCGGAGAAGGCATGTCGAGATGGCAACCAACAGCTGCTGGTCCTTATTTTTGGTTCTATGAATTGGCCACCTGGCATGTAATAATACATTTATGCACTTGTGTTTCTAGAAACTCGAAACTGGAATGTTTGATACTATTTGATGTGAAAACGATGCTCTTTAGTGCTGTTTTGGTGCTGATGTGCTGTTGTTTTGGTGCTGCTGTGCTGCTCTTTATGCACTTTTGGTGCTGCTGTGCTGCTCTTTATGCACTTTTGGTGCTGATGTGCTGCTATTTTGGTGCTGTTGTTTGTCTTTAACATACTATTTGCTCTTTTGGTGCTATTTGATGTGTTGTTTTGATGTCAACGTCGGGGGCCTTTGGAAGGGCTTAGGGCTTTCGGGCTTTCTGTGTTGGGAGGGCCTGGGCCTGGGGAACGTAGTATTTTCGTGGGCCTGGGAGGGCCTGGGCCTGGGCCTGGGAAACAGACCTAGGGCTTGATGGGGCCTGGGCCGAAGCCCGGCCCGGCCCGGCCCATGGCCAGATATACCCATAAACAAGGTTGATATTACAAGATAATGTCTGAGCTGAGTGAAAATAACAAATGATTTTTTTTGCGGGATAACAAATGAAATTGTCGCGCACAAGGCTATAGTAGGTTGCAATATGAATCCACAATTTTCAAAACTTGGAAATCTGATTTATGATATGAATCACAAAATCAAATATCATAACCATAATCACATGATACCAAAATCAGTTTGATATTTCTCACATGCAGAGGGCCTTACGTGTAACTCCTCCATTTTACGTTGAAGAAAATCACTCGGAGGGCCAATGAGATCGCACATCAGATTGCCAAATTTAACACTGATAGCAGGTCGGAGGACATTGTTTATAGTAGTAGTAGTTTTCCGCCTTACATGCCATTCAAAAAAAAAGTTTTCCGCCTTACATGGCTGTTGTTGTTGTAAGAAATTATTGTAATAACCTTTTAATTAATTATTAACAAACCAAAAAAAGCAGGCAGGCAGCAGATTGCCACAACCACACGTTCCTTGTAGATTTTTATAATAGGGCGCATGTGCCGAGTCAGCAGAGAGCGGATCAAAATATCAAACCAAATTAAAATCTGGGCCCGTACCCTGTTGCTTTTCGGTGGGGTGCAACTCCCCGACGAGCGCCCGCGTCCACGAGTTTCCCGCGGCCAGCTTAGCACCACAAGCTCGTCTCCCTCTTGCTCGGTGCGGCGCTCTCTGATTGTCCATCTTGTCCCCGCGCGGTTGCGTGCTCGCCCCTGCGTTTATATGCACCACTCGCGCCCGCCTGCTTCTGGATCCCTCTCCTCCTTGCCACTCCCACCTTCCCTTCTTCCTCGCAGCAGCCTTATCACTTCTCCGGCTCACCCTAGCAAAGCGTTCTCCGGCCAGCGAGAAAGAAAGAGAGCGGAGGCATGAAGATCCAGTGCGACTCGTGCGGCGTCGCGGCGGCCACGGTGGTGTGCTGCGCGGACGAGGCGGCGCTGTGCGCGCGCTGCGACGTGGACATCCACGCCGCCAACAAGCTCGCCAGCAAGCACCAGAGGCTCCCGCTCGACGCGCTCGGCGCCAAGCTCCCGCGCTGCGACATCTGCCAGGAGAAGGCCGCCTTCATCTTCTGCGTCGAGGACAGGGCGCTCTTCTGCCGCGACTGCGACGAGCCCATCCACGTCCCCGGCACGCTCTCCGGGAACCACCAGCGCTACCTCGCCACCGGCATCCGCGTCGGCCTCGGCCCCGTCTCCGCCTGCGCCGCCGGGGACCACGGCGCCAGCCACGACGCCGACCACCCCGCCCCGCCCAAGCTCGCCTGCGAGCCCCAGCCGCCGGCCCAGCCCGCCGCCAGCGCGCAGCAGGTCCCCTCGCCGCCACAGTTCCTGCCGCAGGACTGGGGCGTCGACGAGCTCCTGCAGTTCTCGGACTACGAGTCCAGCGACAAGGTAGCAATCCAACTCCACCGCCGATACGATGATCTCTGTGCTCTGTGCTTGCCTTGCTTAGGGTTCCGTCTCGATCTTGTTCTCATGGTATACTCGTGTTAATTTGCAGCTGCACAAGGACTCGGCTCTCGGCTTCAAGGAGCTGGAGTGGTTCACCGCGGACATGGAGCTCTTCCACGATCACGCGCCCAAGGGCGGCAGGGCGACCATGGAGGTGCCCGAGTTCTTCGCCTCGCAGGCGGCAGACGACGCTGCCTACTACAGGCCGAGCAGAGTCGCCGCCACCGCCGGCTTGCGCCAGAGCAAGAAGGCCCGCGTCGAGATCCCCGACGACGAGGACTTCTTCATCGTGCCTGATCTTGGCTAAGGGATACTCCTAGATGCTAGTACCTCCTCGTGTGATTTTGCAGTGTCGTTGTATACAGAGAGGAGCTGTGTACAAAAGCTAGTGTTCTGTCGAACTGTGCCCTGTGCATCTTGACGTAGCATCGCTGAACTGTGACATATAATAATTATCGTAAGATATGAGCTTTGCAAAATGGAAGCTTTTGATGTGCCTCTGTGCTTTTGCGCTAGTTAAAAAGATCACAACTACAGAATAGAAAAGTAAAATGATGGACTGACAGATGATGGGCTGGACCAAACAATTTCGATACTGAGACAACAGCATAACTGCGTAACTGTACAGTTCTGAAACTAAAACAGAGAACGGTGATCATTTTATTTTTCGATGCTAACTGCAGCTCTGACTGACACACAGCATAACTGCACAAGTCGATCGTTTTATTTTCCATATGCAAATAATAGAAACTCATAGACTGCAATACCATCGAGTAGAATACAATGGTTTGTGAGTTGGGAATGAGTTTACAGAGGACGTTTACAAGGGGGTTCTAGGCGTGGCCCCTAAGTTGAGCTGCTGTCAAGCGGTTTCACCAGAGCGTGAGATCATCCCTGATATTTAGAAGTACGGTAGACCTAGGTAGATCCTATTGCCTGAAAACATTTTCCTTCCTTGGCCTTGCATCCCATATTTTCCAGAGTGTAATGAGCATGCTCGGGCTCGGGCGGACGGCCCGTTCACTGATCGGTCGTGAAAAACTGACCCAAACGGGCACCTCAAACAGGCCTCAAACGTTCAGGCTGACCGGCACCTCTCATATCAAGTCTAAATATGCGACGGCCCAGGTGCGCCCGTCACGCCAGCCCGGCCCATCTCGACCCCAGAAATATCCTCGTCCGAAAAATCCTAGACACCGGTCAATCCGAACTTCACTTCACCCCTTCTTC
>NC_041391.1:437654827-437713508 GCF_002162155.2 Triticum dicoccoides | reverse complement strand
CGGCGACTTAAGCAGCGGTGGCTCCGGTGCAGAATCCGACGGCTCGAACATTGATGTGGAGGAGGTGATCCTCCGCATCGCCTTGAGTAGGTCACTGCTCAAGCAAGGCGGCCCCGCAGCCGGGGATCTTCTTCCTCAGCGCGCGTCGCCCGTCGACGCTGCAGTGGCGATGTCATCCACCCTTCCTGCCCAGTGCACAGCTCCGCTCCGCCGCTCCTTCAGGTACGCCGCCCACATCCACCATCCTCTCGTCCGGAAGTGGTACCCGGCCACCATTGGTTCCTCGTGCCCGCGCCAGGGCCGGCATGCACGAGGACGCCCGTGTCCAAGGCACGTGCGGCAGCGGGCGAGGGAGAGGGTTGAGGCGATGTCCGCGCCGTACGTGCGCGAACGCGCCCGTCAATCCTGAGGCCGCACTGCTCGCATCGGTCCTCCTCCGCTCTCTCACGATGACGGAGACGGGTGGGTGGCACCTCCGCCGCAAGAATGCCAACGTGTCCCGGCTCGCCATCGAGTTGTTGGAGCGCGAGGCAAACAAGGAGGCGGCAGCGAAGGCGAAGGTGGCTCACCATGCGAAGGAGCAGGATCGCCTAGTCCGCAGGCTGTCGGGCATGAGGTGCAGCTCCGACTCCAACTTGACGTACGGCTCCAACTCCAGCTCCGACGACGACGCACCTCCGCACGCCGACACCTACACGGGGGAGGGGCATAGCCGCGCCGACGACCGGAAAGGGGAAGGGGCCGACGAGGAAATGGTGATTTCCTCCGCCCTTCCCCATTCTGTTTATATTTTAACTATGTTTTAAGTTGTTTGTAGTATGGATTGGCCGTTGAACTCCGAAGAACTATGCTCCTTTTGTTCGGGATGCAATGTTGATCCGATGAACTGCGTGTTGACCGTGTTTTATGTAGCGCTGCATGGATTGTATGGTTTTGAGGGTTCGGATACGAAGGACGCGGGTGTGGAAGCCAACAAATGAGGTGTGCCAGGTTAGTGCCCGTGGACGTGCTCGGTAACGAAAGTCATAAAACAAAAGCAAGTCATACAACAAAATATCGCAACCGGTAAATATAGGGCACAATGCCTAAACACCTATCCAATTATTGGATCGACATCCGAACTGGTTGTATGTAGCCCATGCTACCGTCTTTCAGTAGTTACAGCTGACTAACGACCTAGTATGGATTCATCCAACCGCCGGGAAGATAACCTGCAAAAAGTTTGTGATATTGGTTTGGTTAAAAATAACGTCCCTCTGGCAGTTCTAAATAGCTAGTAATGCACAAACTCTCTCTCGATCTCATGCCATCGTATTAGGCTCTACCGTATTTAATCAGATACTGAACAAATTAGAGATGCTATTAAGTGGATATGCATTAAGATACTGAACAAATTAGAGATGCTATTAAGTGGACAGATGTCTTGTACGCCACGATAACTTGGCTAACAGGCATTTGGAAAAAAAATATGTTGAATCATTTCCTCTTGATCGCAAAAGCAACATCGTTCACTACCTTCTCATCTACGTTTCGCCAAGTTGTCTTTAGTCAAAATCATTACCCTGTACACAAACAGCATAAAGACCTTGATTTTCAGTGGCACCTTAAGTTTTCACATATGAATCGACCTTGGAATTGGTCCAATGTTAATCAAGTCGACACAAATAGATTTGATTAACAGAACGCCTGAAACCAAAAGTTTCCAACAGAATGTATATGGCTTCTTAGACAGATCGATCTTCATCAACCTACGCACTAAATGTAACCATCTATCCCAATGTTTCCCCACTAGTAGCCACCTAAACTGAATATTTAAGTGAAGGGGACCTAATATTGTAATCACGAAAATGTCTTTTCAATATACAATATTATAAAGCATCGGATACTGCAAGGCTAAATGTGTCTCCCTCAGCCAAGTATCCTCCCAGAATCTAGTAGTCCAACCATTCCCGACTATGAATTTACTCCTGTTGAAGAAAGCGACCTTTGTCCTCATCAATCCCTCCGGAAAGGGGAATCATTTGGTTGTGTCGTAACGTGTGCTAGAGTTTTGAATGTAGATATTTGTCATGCAATAATTGTATCCCCATCCTCTTGTACAGACAACCTATATAACCATTTGCTAAGTAGGCACTTGTTCTTTACTTTGAGGTTTTCAATACCCAAGCCCCCTTGATCTTTCAGTCTACAATGTATGTCCCACTTAGTCAGTCCGTATTTAGATTTATTTTTGTCGCTTTGCCAAAAAAATTGTGATTGATAAAAGTCAAACCTTTTCCGTACCCTACAGGAACCTCAAAGATGAATAACAGAATCATCGGCATGCTTGTAAGCACGAAATTATTAAGAATTAACGGCCCCGATAAGACATAAGTTTGCACACTCGACAGCTTAGTTTTTTCTCAAATTGATCTTCAATGCACTTTCATTTTTTATTGGTCAACTTTCGGTCATGGATTGGGATCCCTAGATAACTAAAAGATAGGGATTCAAGTCCACAATCAAACAACTGTCTATAGTTTACATTCCTCCTTGGCGCACCCAAAGCAGAACAGTTCGCTTTTATGAAAATTTAATTTCAACCTGGACAGTTGTTCGAAGAGACATGAAACCAACTTCATATTTCTAGCTTTTGACATATCATGTTTTATTTAAATAATTGCATCATCAGCATATTGTAGTGTTGACACACCTTCATCCACAAGATGTGTGATGAGCCCACCTACCTGGCCGTCCTCCTTGGCTCTACCAATGAGGATCACCAACATATCGGCAACAACATTGAACAAGATAGGAGACATCGGATCCTCCTGCTGTAGTCCCTTTTGCGTCTGAAAATAATAACCTATATCATCAAATAACTTAATTATGAACAAAATTGCCCTAGCAGATGCATATTTAAAAATTGCCATGGTATTGTAATTAATATTGCCATGTTTCATATGAGAAAATTGCCGTATATATAAAATAACACAAACTATGAGCCAAAAATGTCATGGAGAATGTAAATTAAATTTTTCCATGGTTATTTTAATTAAAATTGGCATGCTTTGTGTAAGAAAAATGCCATGGGCGTAAAAGTTTTGATGAATATGCTTTGTATAAAGAAAGTACACATCATGGCAAATTTTAGGTTTTTGTTTCTTCTGAAAAAAACATGGCAAATTTTGGAAGTTCCCAAGGGGCATTGTAATTTAGGCATTTGGTTCTCTAAAAGCATGGGAAATTTAGGTATTTTCCAAAATGTAGAAAATAAATTTGCTACATGATTAATAATTGATAATGTCGTGGTAGAGACAATTTTTTTTTGAGCAAATACAGTAGGGTAAAAACCCTACTGTAACACTGAATTTTCATTAATATGGCGGTGAGTATTTACAAGGGGATATACATCATCTTTGGGGCATAACCTAAGAAAGTAGATTTACAATGTATCTAGCTAATCCTGCATACCCTTCTTGAGGTTTGGCTTGCTCTTTTGTATGATCATCCCAAAGTGCTCTTTAAAGCAGTGTATGCAGTATAGAATGTCTACTTGTTTCTGGTCAAATATTATACCATTCATGTGCTTCCAAAGTGTCCAACATCCTTCCGTAACAAGTCCTTGTAAAATGTTGTTCCATTTCTTTTCTTGCCATCCAGTAGCATATCATTGATGGTAGAGACAATTTGCCATGGTATCTACATACAAAATCCATGGTGAATGCAAAAAAACTGCCATGGTCAAATAAAAAAACAGAATACCTGCATTTTTGCCCAATAGATGTGTAGATAAACATACTTACTCTAGATGGTTTGATCGGGGTGAAGAAATTCAATTTCTCTGTTGGTGATGATTTACCAGTTTGGATGCTTGATCCTTCTGGTATCTACTCTGTTAAGTCTCTCTGATTAATTTTGGAGGTGTGACCTCTAACCTGAAGGATTGTATTTGGAAAATTAAAAGGTCCACCCAACATTCACATTTTTCTTTGGATTGTGGTGCATAGTAAGAGTTTAACTAGAGACAATCTTGCTAAGTGTCAACATGTAGCTGATATTACCTGTGTCTTTTATAATGAACATGAAACTATACAACATCTATTTTTTTGACTGCATTGTTGCAGATTAGATCTGGTCTATAGTTCCTGATATCATCAACATACATGTTCCTTGTTCTTTTTCCTCTTTGCATTCTTTCTGGAAGCAAAAGAAAACCGGTGATGTTGTTAATTTTGTCACATCTGCTACCTTGTGGGGCTTATGGCTTTTTTGAAATGAATTTGTGTTCCAGAGTCAAAAATGGCGAAGCTTGCGTTGCATCCTGGGTTGGTAGGTTCACTGATCAGGCAATGAAAGGTTTTGTGCTCCGACACTCAAGTACGCCTTCGATGCATAAGGTTGCTTGATCGTTGCCGCGGGAAGCTTCTTGGGATTGTTTGATCCAGTAACGTGTAGGGCGTTTGATAGGCTCCTTTTGTTGTGCCAAAATGTATTCCTGTTGAATGCTTATCTATCTGGCTTTAAGACTCTATAACTTGTAATAATCCTTTGCAGCTACTTTCTGATTACTCCAGTCGATGTTCTGATCGATTCTGCCTTGGCTTTAATAAACGGAAATGTTAACGCCCACACGTGTGGGCGTTAACCATGTCGACCACACGCATCCATCACCGTCCTCTACTTGATGCATGAATCTTGGCACAATGTGGTCGATTTTCGGTGCCACGTAGGACAAGGCGAGTGTGTGGTATATAACACAGATCGCCCGCACGTTGGTTGCCCTCCCACGGGCAGCGGTTGCCACGGGGGGGCATGCGGTGGAACTGCTATGCGCCTGCACGCCACACGCCGACCGTGGTTGACGTCAAACACGTCGCCCACTTCGCCCCCCTCCCCCTCACGATTCCATCCACTCATCCCCGCAGTTACTCGCACAACCACACTCGCATTTCATACCATTGGGACAGAAGACGAGGGGAGAAGGCGACGACGGAGGCGGAAGAGTCGACGGTGTTCGCGGCCGTCGGTGGTGCTCGCCGGATCGGAGCGGCTTCGCCGGAGTGCCTGCAGGTTGAAGGTAATGCTCGCTCCCACTCTCACAATTCTTGCCTGCATTTTACCCTCCCCTCCCTGTCCGATGCTTCGTTCGAGATTCGTAGTGATTCAGGCGATTCGGCGATTCGTCGGTGTTCGCGCCGGTGGCGGTGTCCTGTGCTTGCCATTTTCGGTGGCACTGGGCAGTTCCGTCGCCGCCGCGGTGGAGGTCTTGCTGGTGTCGCTCTGCCTGTCCGGAGATATACAGTGGTTGTGCCTTGGGATTGGGCCGTTGTTTTCTTCTCTCGTAGTTGCGCATTGCTTCGAATTGGTGTTTGCGATCAGTTCGGGGAGAATTTTGGGGATGAATTTCAAGCCACTATAGTTGTCATTGAACCCTAGATCTTGTTAGTTGTTTTTCAAACTGCAGTATGAAGGCAAACGTGGTAGTTTGAGTAAACGTCACGAGTGGATGGCAACTAATTTCCTGAATGTCTGTGATAGTTGCCACAAACATGCTTTTCCATGTGGCAACTAATTTCTTGAATGACAATGATAGTTGCCACAAACATGCTTTTCTATGTGGCAACTAATTTTTTGTATGACTATGGTAGTTGACACAAACATGCTTTTCCACGTGGCAACTAATTTTTCTGAATGATTGTGATAGTTGCCACACTTTAGGAATGGTAAAGTTTAGTAAATCGGTAGTCACAGCAGTTTCAGCAACCAATTGCACTAGATGGCATCCAATCTGCACATCAACTGTATCTGTTGCCACATGGATAGTATATTCTTGTGGCAAATAGACTGTGAACACACTATGGCTGTCGTCATGTTGTAGACAGGATAATGTGGCAAATTGGTTGCATAACATGGCAACTAATTTGCACATCAATTCTGTCAGATGCCATATACATGCTTTCCATGTGGCAAGTATTTTTCTGAAGACAGTATGTCTGTTGCAATGTTATAGTCAGTACAATGTGGCAAATTCATTGTACGATAGACTCAATTTTCCGTGTTTTGCCATGATGACTTGTGATATCTGAACACACTGTGGCAATTTCAGGTTGTTCATTAGATGTTTTTCATCGCTTTTTTCAATTCTGTGTTGCATTTTAACATGGCAATTTCAACCTAGCATATTTGTTGCCATTGAACATATGTCAAGTCATTGTTGCATGATGGACAGGGTGTGAGCTGCCACATCTTAGGTTTGTGCAGTAGAGGATTGTGTGACTTTCTTTCGTACTATCTTGTGCTAACATGGCAACTTCAACATTTTGTTTTTAAGTGCATTTGTGATCTGTACATTTTTTTGCAAATGTAACCAATGTTCTTAATTGCCCCATTTATGTTTTCGACAATCACAGTGGGGGTGCGTGCATGTTCATGTGATTTTTTGCATTCACTAGTTGACATTTTCAGTCGAGCCCATGCGGCAATGACATTCTCTTAGGTGGCAACTGCCTATTTCTTGCATTTTCGTTTCCACCGTCATAATTTGGTCTGTTCTTACCTCAGCAGAATGGCTCGCGGTGATCATCAAAATGATGATGATGATTTCATGGATCCACCACAGCAGAATCGGGCAACTGGACGAAGAAAAGAGGGCGACGAGGTAACTGTCCACACACCCTCCTCCTCCTGCATATGTTACTGGTTGCCACCTCAAGCTTTGCAGTCGTCTGTCATGAACTAAAATTTCATGACAGTGCAAAACATGGCAACAACTGATCCCTTTTTGTCTGTTTTTTGCAGAAGAAGAAACGTATTCGCAACAGAGCCTCCCAAGAACGACTGACTACATTGACTGACAGATTTACCGGCAATCAGAAGGGAGCTGCTGTTGAGATGGGTATGCAGGCTCTGATGAATGTCCGGTGCATGAATCTTGTCAACCCTGTATGCGACTGGCTTGGTGAGATTTACGACCCCGCCTCCAGGGAATTTGTGATTCCGGGACGTGGAAGACTACCGTTGAACGAGGAATCCGTGTTCTGCACTTTGGGTGTGCCTCGTGGACAGATGAAAGTCCCGTACGAGGTCAATAACGATATCGAGGACGCGCTGTTCCCCCATTTGTTTCCTGGGTTGGAATCCATGCCGAACACGTCTATACTGGCAGATTCGCTGCAGGCAATGACAACCCATGGAGATGTTTTTAAGATGAAGCTACTCATGTATCTCATCTCAGCTGTTTTCGCGCCGACCACTTCTCTTCGGCCAAGCAACAAATGCTTCCCCATCCTGGTGAATGATCAATCCTTACTACTTTATTTTCCTTCAATCTTTTTGGATCCGATGTCATGTGTAAAGCTAGTCACTACTAGTGCTTTTTGATGTTTTTTTCCATTCGATTTCTAATGCGACAACTCGTTGTCCTAAAAATCTTGTGCGGTGCAGGCAAAACTGAAAGATGTGAAGAACATGAATTGGTGTAAGTTCATAGCCGACTTCTTGCATGATGCATTCTCAAGCAAGATGTACCAAAAGGGTTGTCGACTGCATTTAATGGTATTTTTTACCAGTCTTATATGTGAACACTCTTTTTAACACCCTTTCATTCATGCATGGCAACCTGATCATAACAAGATGGCAACTGCCATAATGACAATATGGCAACAGGCATAATGACAATATGGCAACTGCCATCATATTATGATGGCAACTGCCATCATGACAATATGGCAACTGTCATTACACTATGATGGCAATTAGCACATACAGATGGCAACTTCTTCTTTTTCTATTTTTCATGCACTTCAACTTGATTATCATGGGAACATAGATTATCGTGTTTTTTTCTTTCTGAAAAGCACCATGATGGCAACTGATATTTCTTTCTTTTTAAAATTATTGTACATCAGCTCATGTACGTCGACTGTCTTGATCTGTCCACCGTGGATTTCACTGGGACAGGAGGCCCGCCGCCTACGCACAAGTTTGTTGTTTCTGCATGGACTATCAACACTGTCAAGGCTGTGCTTGCTGCAGACAGGGTAACTGATACCAAATATGGAAAATTGCAGGTTAGTTTTGGTTTCTTTCTCTACACGTCATGCTTACAAATTTGACATGCGGCAACCGTCTGTGGTTCACAAGAGATGACTACCTTTGTTAGCCATGGCTGTATGCGCATGGTATCCATGTCTCACTCCACATGGCAACTCTGTCGTTCATGCTGAAACTTACATTCACGTCTTCTTTTTTTGTTCCATTTTTTGAAACACATGAACTGCTAGTCAGTGTTCATCATTCTCTCTCTAACATCCTAGCTATTTTTTTGTTTTTTCCAGCTGATGGCCAAGCATGCTATAGACTACAACGTGTTTGGGGGCCCTCAAAACTTTGGAAAGTGGATGGACGTGCACTCAGCTCCGTCTTGCCCTACTGAGGTAATCAAAAGATCTACATCTATTGTTGCCTTGGATTATTTTTGATGTCGCGCAAGTGACTATAATATGGATGGTTATTTCTCCTTCTTTGTTTCGTGCACAGGCGAGGGCACCTGTTGAGCATCTAATTGGGCAGTTTGCATCCAGAATGACCGGCTTGCTCGGGAAGTTGGTTGAGGGGTGGACGTCTCTTAGTGGCTCTGACAGTGATGCGGTTGCGAGGCAGTTCACTTCATTTGTCCCAGAACGGACACATCGGCCAACTGGTTGCCGTGGCCGGTATGACTACAACAGTTCCCAAGAGCTTGCTGACACACAAGATGAACTAGATGGAGACACTGGTCTCAGCAAGGATGACGACGATGACATGGAGAACGCGGAAGAGGACACCAATGATGATGAACATGCTGAAGTTCGTGCAGGTGCTAACAAGGGGAAGGATGCACCAGATGCCCCCCCACCGGAGAAAGTCAAAGAACACACGGCTGCGAGAGGCGAGGGGGTGTTGCCAGCAAAGAGGGGGAGGGCTCTAGAGAATGTTGGGCAGGGTTCTCCTGGCAAGAGGTCTAGGACCGATCCCGTAGCTGCCAGGAGGAGGTTCGACTTTAATTTTAGTTTTTTGCTTTGTCTATATTTTTTGGAACAGAATGATCCCTTTTTGCAATTGATTTTACTAAGCGCGGCAATGAGTTTGCTATCTGATAATTGCCACCTTTTTTCCTCCATATTATACGTGCAGTGAGGCGACAGTTGGTGGACAAGCAGTTACGAAGAAACAGGCACCAACGCCAACCCGTGCTTCTGCTCGGTTGAACAAAGGTGCCCCCATTGCTGGTGACACCCCTTCCACCAGGTCTTCTCCTCCTACGACGACGTCCAACACCGGGGATCCTGTCGTGTTGCCAGACCTGAGAAAGCCAGTCAAGAAGTAGGTTTTCCACGCGCTTTCATTGACATAGTGCTATATTTTTTGATTTCAATGCATCCGTTCAGCTTGTCACATGGGCTTCTGTCATCATCCCCATATGGCAACTGCTGTTTTTTCAAATTGATTTTTCTTCCCTTTTATGAGTGCATGGCAACTCCTACTTGTTTTTACATGGCAACTGCTATCTAGGCCAAATGGCAACTCTTACTGTACCCTACATGGCAACTGCCATCTTTTTTCCATTGGCTTGTGTGCTCATCCCATACCTAGTTTTGAAATTGCATTACTGGCAGATCAGACATTTTTAGCATTCTTCAAGTTGGCCAACATGGCAACTATTGATGGATTTGCATGGCAACCGCTAACTATGCCACATGGCAACTCATATTCCCCTCACATGGCAACTACCAGCTTTTCCACTCATTTTTCATTTTTTTAGATTTGTACCATGGCAAATATTCTTTGTTCATTTTTAATACCTTTTTCATGTGCTTTCATTTTTGCATGGTGAAGAAGACTTCTACACACGGGGCCAAGCATATCAGTAGGGACCCACTCGAACGCCTTCATTCAAAGTTGTCAACAGGGGGTAACTAAGATGTTCATGAGGCCCCAGGTGACAAAACTGTTGCTGCACCGTCAACTGTTCCCACTAACTCTGACGCAAGTGGCCGACCATCTCCGCCTGCTGCAGATGTGCAGGCTAGAACAACGGGCATTCGTACATCGGGGAGTGACGAGTCGGTATCTGCCAGGACCGCTGAAATATTGCCCACTCTGCTGGCAATGAAGGATGCTGCTGTGAGCCATGCCACCACATCAGGAAGTGTTGAAGTGGATGCCCCCGAGACCAACCTAAGCAAGAAAGATTCCCGCTCATCTGACACTGATTCCAAGCGCATGCGTGGTGGCACTCCTGTGCCCACGACAGAAGTTGCCAAGGCGACAGTTCATAATGATATGCCATTGCTACCTCTTGAGCACTGCGTTGGATTTCCCCGAAGAGGAGAGGATGATGCAGTAAAGTAGCGTAAGTATTTCCCTCAGTTTTTGAGAACCAAGGTATCAATCCAGTAGGATATCACGCACGAGTCCCTCGTACCTACACAAAACGATAGCTACTCGCAACCAACGCGATTAGGGGTTGTCAATCCCTTCACGGTCACTTACGAGGGTGAGATCTGATAGAGATGATAAATAATATTTTTGGTATTTTTGATATAGAGATGTAAAGTGAAAAGTAAAAGGCAAAGTAAAAACAAAGCAAGTAATAAAGTAATGGAGATTGATATGATGAGAATAGACCCGGGGGCCATAGGTTTCACTAGTGGCTTCTCTCAAGAGCATAAGTATTCTACGGTGGGTGAACAAATTACTGTTGAGCAATTGATAGAAAAGCGAATAATTATGAGGTTATCTAGGTATGATCATGTATATAGGCATCACGTCCAAGACAAGTAGATCAAAACGATTCTGCATCTACTACTATTACTCCACTCATCGACCGCTATCCAGCATGCACCTAGAGTATTAAGTTAAAAACAGAGTAACGCCTTAAGCAAGATGACATGATGTAGAGGGATAAATTCATGCAATATGATAAAAAACCCCATCTTGTTATCCTCGATGGCAACAATACAATACGTGCCTTGCAACCCTTTCTGTCACTGAGTAAGGACACCGCAAGATTGAACCCAAAGCTAAACACTTCTCCCATTGCAAGAACTACCAATCTAGTTGGCCAAACCAAACGGATAATTCGAAGAGACTTGCAAAGATAACTCAATCATACATAAAAGAATTCAGAGAATAATCAAATATTGTTCATAGATAAGCTGGATCATAAACTCACAATTGATCGGTCTCAACAAACACACCGCAAAAAGAAGATTACATCGAATAGATCTCCACAAGAGAGGGGGAGAACATTGTATTGAGATCCAAAAAGAGAGAAGAAGCCATCTAGCTACTAGCTATGGACCCGAAGGTCTGAAGTAAACTACTCACACTTTATCGGAGAGGCTATGGTGTTGATGTAGAAGCCCTCCGTGGTAGATGCCCTCTCCGGCGGAGCTTAGGAACAGGCCCCAAGATGGGATCTCGCGGATACAGAAGGTTGCGGCGGTGGAATTAGGTTTTTGGCTCCGTATCTGATCTGACGGGGGTACGTAGGTATATATAGAAGGAAGGAGTACGTCGGTGGAGCAACAGGGGGCCCATGAGGCAGGGGGCGCGCCGAGGGGAGGGGGGCGGTGCCCTCCACCCTCATGACCTCCTCTGGCACTTCTTGGAGTAGGGTCCAAGTCTCCTAGATCACGTTCGGTGAGAAAATCACGTTCCCGAAGGTTTTATTCCGTTTGGACTCCGTATAATATTCTGTTTCTTCGAAATACTGAAATAGGCAAAAAAAACAGCAATTCTAGGCTGGGCCTCCGGTTAATAGATTAGTCCCAAAAATAATATAAAAGTGGAAAATAATGCCCATTATAGTCCAAAACAGTAGATAAAGTAGCATGGAGCAATCAAAAATTATAGATACGTTGGAGACGTATCAAGCATCCCCAAGCTTAATTCTTGCTCGTCCTCGAGTAGGTAAATGATAAAAAAGAATTTTTGATGCGGAGTGATACTTTGGCATAATTTCAATGTAAATCTTCTTAATTGTGATATGAATATTCAGATCCGAAAGATGCAAGACAAAAGTTCATATTAACATAAAGGTAATAATACTTCAAGCATACTAATCAAAGCAATCATGTCTTCTCAAAATAGCATGGTTAAAGAAAGTTATCCCTACAAAATCATATAGTCTGGCTAAGCTCTATCTTCATCACACAAAGTATTTAATCATGCACAACCCCGATGACGAGCCAAGCAATTGTTTCATACTTTAGTAATCTCAAACTTTTTCAACTTTCACGCAATACATGAGCGTGAGCCATGGACATAACACTATAGGTGGAATAGAATGGTGGTTGTGGAGAAGACAAAAAGGAGAAGATAGTCTCACATCAACTAGGCGTATCAATGGGCTATGGAGATGCCCATTAATAGATATCAATGTGAGTGAGTAGGGATTGCCATGCAACGGATGCACTAGATCTATAAGTATATGAAAGCTCAACAAAAGAAACTAAGTGGGTGTGCATCCAACTTGCTTGCTCACGAAGACCTAGGGCACTTTTGAGGAAGCCCATCATTGGAATATACAAGCCAAGTTCTATAATGAAAAATTCCCACTAGTATATGAAAGTGACAACATATGAGACTCTCTATCATGAAGATCATGGTGCTACTTTGAAGCACAACTGTGGAAAAAGGATAGTAGCATTGTCCCTTCTCTCTTTTTCTCTCATATTTTTTTTATTTTGGTGGGCTTCTTTGGCCTTTTTTTTATTTGGGCTTCTTTGGCCTCTTTTATTTTTCATAAAGTCCGGAGTCTCATCCCGACTTATGGGGGAATCATAGTCTCCATCATCCTTTCCTCACTAGGACAATGCTCTAATAATGATGATCATCACACTTTTATTTTTCTTACAACTCAACAATTACAACTCGATACTTAGAACAAAATATGACTCTATATGAATGCCTCTGGCGGTGTACCGGGATATGCAATGAATCAAGAGTGACATGTATGAAAGAATTATGAACGGTGGCTTTGCCACAAATACAATGTCAACAATATGTTCATGCAGAAAGCAATATGACAAAAGTAATGCATGTCATATGAACGGAACGGTGGAAAGTTGCATGGCAATATATCTCGGAATGGCTATGGAAATGCCATGATAGGTAGGTATGGTGGCTGTTTTGAGGTAGGTATATGGTGGGTGTATGATACCGGCGAAAAGTGCATGGTATTAGAGAGGCTAGCAATGGTGGAAGGGTGAGAGTGTGTATAATCCATGGACTCAACATTAATCAAAAGAACTCATGCACTTGTTGCAAAAATTTAGAAGTAATCAAAAACCAAAGCACTAAACACATACTCCTAGGGGGATAGATTGGTAGGAAAAGACCACCGCTCGTCCCCGACTGCCACTCATAAGGAAGACAATAAATAAATAAAATTGTGCTCCAACTTCATCACAAAGCGGTTCACCATACGTGCATGCTACGGGAATTACAAACTCTAACACAAGTATTCTTTAAATTCATAATCACCCCAACTAGCATCGCTTTGATATTATCACCTCCATATCTCAAAACAATTATCAAGCATCAAACTTATCTTAGTATTCAACGCACTCAAAAGAAAGTTTCACAAATTTTGAATACCAAGTATATTATCTTTAAGCAAATTACCATGCTATTAACAACTCTCAAAATAATCTAAGTGAAGCATGAGAGATCAATAGTTTCTTGAAAACAAATACACCAACATGCTCTAAAAGATCTAAGTGAAGCACTAGAGCAAAAATTATTATGCTCAAAAGATATAAGTGAAGCACTATGAGCAAAACTATCAAGCTCAAAAGATATAAGTGAAGCACATAGAGTATTCTAGCAAATTCCAAATCATGTATGGCTCTATCAAAATGTGTGTACAGCAAGGATGATTGTGGTAAACTAAGAATCAAAGACGCAAATAATACAAGACGCTCCAAGCAAAACACATGACATGTGGTGAATAAAAATATAGCTCCAAGTAAATTACCGATGGAAGTAGACGAAAGAGGGGATGCCTTCTGGGGCATCCCCAAGCTTTGACTTTTTGGTGTCCTTGGATTATCTTGGGGGTGCCATGGGCATCCCCAAGCTTAGCCTCTTTCCACTCTTTGTTCCATAATCCATCAAAAGAATTCACCCAAAACTTGAAAACTTCACAACACAAAACTCAATAGAAATCTCGTGAGCTCCGTTAGTGAAAGAAAACAAAAGACTACTTTAAGGTACTGTAATGAACTCATTCTTTATTTATATTGGTGTTAAACCTACTGTATTACAACTTCCTTATGGTTTATAAACTAATTTATTAGCCATAGATGCATTGAAATAAGCAAACAACACACGAAAAACAGAATCTGTCAAAAACAGAACAGTCTGTAGAAATCTGTAACTAACGCAAACTTCTGGAACTCGAAAAATTCTATCAAAATAGGAAGTACTGGAAAATTTGTTTATTGATCAGCAGCAAAAATAATCAATGCAAAATCACGTTTCTGTGATTTATTGAATTTTTTCTCGTGAGCACAAAGTTTCTGTTTTTCAGCAGAATCAAATCAACTATCATCATAGCTTATCCTATAGGTTCTACTTGGCACAAACACTAATTAAAACATAAAACCACATCTAAACAGAAAGTAGATGGATTATTTATTCCTAAACAGAAGCAAAAACAAAAAACACAAAATAAAATTGGATTGCCTCCCAACAAGCGCTATCGTTTAACGCCCTTAGCTAGGCAAAAAAAGCAAGGATAGATCTAGGTTTTGCCATCTTTGGTAGGCAATCCATAAGTGGCTCTCATGATAGATTCATATGGTAATTTTATTTTATTTCTAGGGAAGTGTTACATACCCTTTTTCAAGGGAAATTGGAATCTAATATTCGCTTCCTTCATATCAATAATCGCACCAATCGTTCTAAGGAAAGGTCTACCAAGAATAATAGGACATGAAGGATTGCAATATATATCAAGAACGATAAAATCTACGGGCACATAATTCCTATTTGCAACAATAAGAACATCATTAATTCTTTCCATAGGCTTTTTAATAGTGGAATCCGCAAGATGCAAGTTTAGAGAGCAATCTTCAAGGTCACGGAAATCTAGCAAATCACACAGAGTTTTGGGAATAGTGGAGACACTAGCACCCAAATCACACAAAGCATGAAACTCATAATCTTTAATTTAATTTTGATAGTAGGTTCCCACTCATCATAGAGTTTTCTAGGGATAGAAACTTTCAACTCAAAATTTTGTTCATAAGATTGCATCAAGGCATCAACAATGTGTTCAGTAAAGGCCATATTTTGACTATAAGCATGAGGAGAATCTAGCACGGATTGCAACAAGGAAATACAACCAATCAAAGAGCAATTTTCATAATTAAATTCCTTGAGATCCAAAATAGTGGGTTTAGCAACATCAAGATTTTTATTTCTTTCAATCCCACTTTCATCAATTTCATCATCAAGATCTAGAAACTCCGAATTCTTAGAACGCCTTCTAGGTAAAGGAAGATCATATTCAGTTTCATCAAGATTCATATTTCAAAACAAAGATTTAATAGGGGACACATCAATAACTTTTAGATCTTTATCTTGATTTTCATAGGAATTCGGTTTAGCGGCCATCTTATTAACTAAGGTAGCTTGCATATCCGAAATTTCAGCGGTCATCTTTTCAAGACAAGTAAGTAGACTAACGCACGAGCAAACAAAAAAGGCAAAAGAGAAATTGAGGAGGAGATTGGGAAAGAGAGGGCGAATAAAACGGCAAGGGTGAAGTGGGGGAGAGGAAAACAAGAGGCAAATAATGTAATGCGAGAGATAGGGATTGTGATGGGTACTTGGTATGGTTGACTTTTGCGCAAACTCCCCGGCAACGGCGCCAGAAATTCTTCTTGCTACCTCTTGAGCACTGCGTTGGATTTCCCCGAAGAGGAGAGGATGATGCAGTAAAGTAGCGTAAGTATTTCCCTTAGTTTTTGAGAACCAAGGTATCAATCCAGTAGGAGATCACGCACAAATCCCTCGTACCTACACAAAACGATAGCTACTCGCAACCAACGCGATTAGGGGTTGTCAATCCCTTCACGGTCACTTACGAGGGTGAGATCTGATAGAGATGATAAATAATATTTTTGGTATTTTTGATATAGAGATGCAAAGTGAAAAGCAAAAGCCAAAGTAAAAACAAATCAAGTAATAAAGTAATGGAGATTGATATGATGAGAATAGACCCAGGGGCCATAGGTTTCACTAGTGGCTTCTCTCAAGAGCATAAGTATTCTACGGTGGGTGAACAAATTACTGTTGAGCAATTGATAGAAAAGCGAATAATTATGAGGTTATCTAGGTATGATCATGTATATAGGCATCACGTCCAAGGCAAGTAGATCGAAACGATTCTGCATCTACTACTATTACTCCACTCATCGACCGCTATCCAGCATGCACCTAGAGTATTAAGTTAAAAACAGAGTAACGCCTTAAGCAAGATGACATGATGAAGAGGGATAAATTCATGCAATATGATAAAAACCCCATCTTGTTATCCTCGATGGCAACAATACAATACGTGCCTTGCAACCCTTTTTGTCACTGAGTAAGGACACCGCAAGATTGAACCCAAAGCTAAACACTTCTCCCATTGCAAGAACTACCAATCTAGTTGGCCAAACCAAACGGATAATTCGAAGAGACTTGCAAAGACAACTCAATCATACATAAAAGAATTCAGAGAAGAATCAAATATTGTTCATAGATAAGCTGGATCATAAACTCACAATTCATCGATCTCAACAAACACACCGCAAAAAGAAGATTACATCGAATAGATCTCCACAAGAGAGGGGGAGAACATTGTATTGAGATCCAAAAAGAGAGAAGAAGCCATCTAGCTACTAGCTATGGACCTGAAGGTCTGAAGTAAACTACTCACACTTCATCGGAGAGGCTATGGTGTTGATGTAGAAGCCCTCCGTGGTAGATGCCCTCTCCGGCGGAGCTCAGGAACAGGCTCCAAGATGGGATCTCGCGGATACAGAAGGTTGCGGCGGTGGAATTAGGATTTTGGCTCTGTATCTGATCTGGCGGGGGTACGTAGGTATATATAGGAGGAAGGAGTACGTCGGTGGAGCAACAGGGGGCCCACGAGGCAGGGGGGTGCGCCCAGGGGGGCACACCCTCCACCCTCGTGACCTCCTCTGGCACTTCTTGGAGTAGGGTCCAAGTCTCCTGGATCACGTTCGGTGAGAAAATCACGTTCCCGAAGGTTTTATTCCGTTTGGACTCCGTTTGATATTCTGTTTCTTCGAAATACTGAAATAGGCAAAAAAAATAGCAATTCTGGGTTGGGCCTTCGGTTAATAGGTTAGTCCCAAAAATAATATAAAAGTGGAAAATAATGCCCAATATAGTCCAAAACAGTAGATAAAGTAGCATGGAGCAATCAAAAATTATAGATACGTTGGAGACGTATCAGCCATCTGCAGGTGAGAGTCTTGGCACAACAGCTCCAGCTCCTAGCGGTGCAGATATTGCTCAGGCCACTGTTCCGCATGCTGGTCTTCCACCTAGGCGTCGTAGCCCCCACAAGCAATCAACAGTCGTATCCAATGCACCAGCTGCAGCTAGGAGCAGCAGAGATGAGTCTGGTTACGTCCCTGCGTCCACACTGTTCCCACCAACTGCCAAAAGCAATGTTATGGAGAAACCAGAAGACCAGAGTACAACTAATGCAGGTGCCAAGCCGGGCACGAGTGATGAAGGTGAACGTCCGGAGCAGACTGCGCCTTTACCCGCAGTGGAAATTCCCAGCTTAAATCTGCGCACTTCCAAACTCCCAATCAACATCGGTGTCCCCTACAGCCCCAACAAGAGGATTGTCAACAAATCTACGCCCGTCACCACTAACAGCCCGCCCCGCCCTATTGGCAAGCCTGATGATTCTGCAGCGGCTGATCCGGAAGATATGTTTGTTGATCTTTCACCGTTGGATTCTGCCCCGCAAGTTGTTCGCAGTCCGGCCAGTAGGCATGAGAGGCACCCAATGGCCTTCACCCCACCGAGCTTCAGCCTTGGCGTCAGTCAAGATCAACCAGTGGCTCAAGATCCTATGTCAGTTGCCTTTGCTTTTCCGGGAGGCATGCCCGCAATGATGACGCAGCCAATGGTTGAGGGCAGGAAGGCTGTCAAGTTCGCAGAGCCGATCGTCCAAGGTACATTTTCTTCTGTGTTTATCTTTTTTCTTTTATACACCTCTGCAGTATGACTTTTATCCCAATCAATTTTTTCTGTGTTTTGGTTTCTCATATGTGATGGCAACTGATATGTGATGACATGGCAATCAAATTTACTTCACCATCTCACCTACATTTTTGTTGCCATGATGTAGTTTCCATTAGGGCAAGCACATTTTGCACTGGTGTTGATAAAACATGGCAAGTGTACTTGTTCTCACATGGCACCTATAAAGCCCTATACATTTTGTATTTGGATTTGCTGTAGCATGTGTTGGGGAACGTTGCAGAAAATAAAAAATTTCTATGCTTTCACCAAGATCAATCTATGAGTTCATCTAGCAACGAGAGAGAGGAGTGCATCTACATACCCTTTTAGATCGCGAGCGGAAGCGTTCAAGAGAACGGGGTTGAGGGAGTCGTACTCGTCGTGATCCAAATCACCGATGATCCTAGTGTTGAACGGACAGCACCTCCGCGTTCAACACACGTACGGTTGAGGAAGACGTCTCCTCCTTCTTGATCCAGCAAGGGGGAAGGAGAGGTTGATGAAGATCCAGCAGCACGACGGCGTGGTGGTGGATGCAGCAACGATCTCGGCAGGGCTTCGCCAAGCTTCTATGAGAGGGAGAGGTGTAGCAAGGGGAGAGGGGGGCGCCAAGGGCATGGGTGCGGATGCCCTCCCTCCCCCCTCTTTATATAGGCCCCCTAGGGGGGGCGGCGGCCCTAGGAGATGCAATCTCCAAGGGGGGCGGCGACCAAAGGGGTGGCTTGCCCCCCAAGCCAAGTGGAGGCGCCCCCTACCCCTAGGGTTTCCAACCCTAGGCGCAGGGGGGGCTCAAGGGGGGCACACCAGCCCACCAGGGGAGGGTTCCCCTCCCACTTCAGCCCATGGGTCCCTCCGGGATAGGTGGCCCCACCCGGTGGACCTTTGGGACCATTCCGGTGGTCCCTGTACAATACCGGTGACCCCCGAAACTTTTCCGATGGCCGAAACTAGACTTCATATATATAATTCTTTACCTCCGGGCCATTCCGGAACTCCTCGTGACGTCCGGGACTCCGAACAACTTTTGGGTTACTGCATACTCATATCTCTACAACCCTAGCATCACCGAACCTTAAGTGTGTAGACCCTACGGGTTCGGGAGACATGCAGACATGACCGAGACGCCTCTCCGGTCAATAACCAACAGCGGGATCTGGATACCCATGTTGGCTCTCACATGCTCCTCGATGATCTCATCGGATGAACCACGATGTCGAGGATTCAATCAATCCCGTATACAATTCCCTTTGTCAATCGGTATGTTACATGCCCGAGATTCGATCGTCGGTATCCCAATACCTCGTTTAATCTCGTTACCGGCAAGTCACTTTACTTGTACCGTAATGCGTGATCCCGTGACCAGACACTTGGTCACATTGAGCTCATTATGATGATGCATTACCGAGTGGGCCCAGAGATACCTCTCCATCATACGGAGTGACAAATCCCAGTCTCGATTCGTGCCAACCCAATAGACACTTTCGGAGATACCCTTAGTGTACCTTTATAGTCACCCAGTTACGTTGTGACGTTTGGCACACCCAAAGCACTCCTACGATATCCGGGAGTTGCACAATCTCATGGTCTAAGGAAATGATACTTGACATTTGGAAAAGCTCTAGCTAAATGAACTACACGATCTTTGAGCTATGCTTAGGATTGGGTCTTGTCCATAACATCATTCTCCCAATGATGTGATCCCGTTATCAATGACATCCAATGTCCATAGTTAGGAAACCATGACTATCTGTTGATCAACGAGCTAGTCAACTAGAGGCTCACTAGGGACACGTTGTGGTCTATGTATTCACACGTGTATTACGATTTCCGGATAACACAATTATAGCATGAATAATAGACTATTATCATGAACAAAGAAATATAATAATAACCATTTTATTATTGCCTCTAGGGCATTTTTCCAACAGTCTCCCACTCGCACTAGAGTTAATGATCTAGTTACATTATGATGAATCGAACACCCATAGAGTTCTGGTGTTGATCATGTTTTGCCCTAGGGAGAGGTTTAGTCAATGGATCTGCTACATTCAGGTCCGTATGTACTTTACAAATATCTGTGTATCCATCTTGAACATTTTCACGAATGGAGTTGAAGCGGCGCTTGATGTGCCTGGTCTTCTTGTGAAACCTGGCCTCCTTGGCAAGTGCAATAGCTCCAGTGTTGTCACAGAAGAGTGCGATCGGCCCCGACGCATTGGGTATGACTCCTAGGTCGGTGATGAACTCCTTCACCCATATTGCTTCATGCGCTGCCTCCGAGGCTGCCATGTACTCTACTTCACTTGTAGATCCCGCCACGACGCTTTGCTTGCAACTACACCAGCTTACTACCCCACCATTCAAAATATACATGTATCCGATTTGTGACTTAGAGTCATCCAGATCTGTGTCGAAGCTAGCGTCGATGTAACCCTTTACGACGAGCTCTTCGTCACCTCCATAAACGAGAAACATATCCTTAGTCCTTTTCAGGTACTTTAGGATGTTCTTGACCGCTGTCCAGTGTTCCATGCCGGGATTACTTTGGTACCTTCCTACCAAACTTACGGCAAGGTTTACATCAGGTCTGGTACACAACATGGCATACATAATAGACCCTATAACTGAGGCATAGGGGATGACACTCATCTTTTCTCTATCTTCTGCCGTGGTCGGGCATTGAGCTAAGCTCAATTTCACACCTTGCAACACATGCAAGAACCCCTTCTTAGACTGATCCATATTGAACTTCTTCAATATCTTATCAAGGTATGTGCTTTGTGAAAGACCTATGAGGCGTCTTGATCTATCCCTATAGATCTTGATGCCTAGTATGTAAGAAGCTTCTCCAAGGTCCTTCATTGAAAAACACTTATTCAAGTAGGCCTTAATGCTGTCCAAAAGTTCTATATCATTTCCCATCAAAAGTATGTCATCTACATATAATATGAGAAATGCTACAGAGCTCCCACTCACTTTCTTGTAAACGCAGGCTTCTCCATAAGTCTGCATAAACCCAAACGCTTTGATCATCTCATCAAAGCGAATGTTCCAACTCCGAGATGCTTGCACCAGCCCATAAATGGATCGCTGGAGTTTGCACACCTTGTTAGCATTCTCAGGGTCGACAAAACCTTCTGGCTGCATCATATACAGTTCTTCCTTAAGATGGTCGTTAAGGAATGCCGTTTTGACGTCCATTTGCCATATCTCATAATCATAGTATGCGGCAATTGCTAACATGATTCGGACGGACTTTAGCTTTGCTACGGGAGAGAAAGTCTCATCGTAGTCAACCCCTTGAACTTGTCGATAACCCTTAGCGACAAGTCGAGCTTTATAGATGGTAACATTACCATCCGCGTCCGTCTTCTTCTTAAAGATCCATTTGTTTTCTATCGCTCGCCGGTCATCGGGCAAGTCTGTCAAAGTCCATACTTCGTTTTCATACATGGATCCTATCTCGGATTGCATTGCTTCAAGCCATTTGTTGGAATCTGGGCCCGCCATCGCTTCTTCATAGTTCGAAGGTTCACCGTTGTCTAACAACATGATTTCCAGGACAGGGTTGCCATACCACTCTGGTGTGGAACGTGTCCTGGTGGACCTACGAAGTTCAGTAGTAACTTGATCCGAAGTACCTTGATCATCATCATTAACTTCCTCTTCAGTTGGTGCTGGCACCACAGGAACATCTTCCTGAGCTGCGCTACTCACCGGTTCAAGAGGTAGTACTTCATCAAGTTCCACTTTCCTCCCACTTACTTCTCTCGAGAGAAACTCTTTCTCCAGAAAGGACCCGTTCTTGGCAACAAAGATCTTGCCTTCGAATCTGAGGTAGAAGGTATACCCAATGGTTTCCTTAGGGTATCCTATGAAGACGCATTTTTCCGACTTGGGTTCGAGCTTTTCAGGTTGAAGTTTCTTGACATAAGCATCGCATCCCCAAACTTTTAGAAACGACAGCTTAGGTTTCTTCCCAAACCATAATTCATACGGTGTCGTCTCAACGGATTTAGATGGTGCCCTATTTAAAGTGAATGTAGCTGTCTCTAGAGCGTATCCCCAAAAAGATAGCAGTAAATCGGTAAGAGACATCATAGATCGCACCATATACAATAGAGTGCGATTACAACGTTCGGACACACCGTTACGCTGAGGTGTTCCAGGCGGCATGAGTTGTGAAACGATTCCACATTTCCTTAAGTGCGTACCAAATTCGTGACTTAAATATTCTCCTCCACGATCTGATCGTAAGAACTTTATCTTTCGGTCACGTTGATTCTCTACCTCATTCTGAAATTCCTTGAACTTTTCAAAGGTCTCAGACTTGTGTTTCATCAAGTAGACATACCCATGTCTAGTCAAGTCGTCAGTGAGAGTGAGAACATAACGATATCCTCCGCGAGCCTCAACGCTCATCGGACCGCACACATCAGTATGTATGATTTCCAATAAGTTGGTTGCTCGCTCCATTATTCCGGAGAACGGAGTCTTGGTCATTTTTCCCATGAGGCATGGTTCGCATGTGTCAAATGATTCATAATCGAGAGACTCTAAAAGTCCATCAGTATGGAGCTTCTTCATGCGCTTGACACCAATGTGACCAAGGCGGTACTGCCACAAGTATGTGGGACTATCGTTATCAACTTTACATCTTTTGGTATTCACACTATGAATATGTGTAACATCACGTTCGAGATTCATTAAGAATAAACCATTGACCATCGGGGCATGACCATAAAACATATCTCTCATATAAATAGAACAACCATTATTCTCGGATTTAAATGAGTAGCCATCTCGTATTAAACGAGATCCAGATACAATGTTCATGCTCAAAGCTGGTACTAAATAACAATTATTGAGGTTTAAAACTAATCACGTAGGTAAATGTAGAGGTAGCGTGCCGATGGCGATCACATCGACCTTGGAACCATTCCCGACGCGCATCGTCACCTCGTCCTTCGCCAGTCTCCGCTTATTCCGCAGCTCCTGCTTTGAGTTACAAGTATGGGCAATGACACCGGTATCAAATACCCAGGAGCTACTACGAGTACTGGTAAGGTACACATCAATTACATGTATATCACATATACCTTTGGTGTTGTCGGCCTTCTTGTCCGCTAAGTATTTGGGGCAGTTCCGCTTCCAGTGACCACTTCCCTTGCAATAAAAGCACTCAGTCTCAGGCTTGGGTCCATTCTTTGACTTCTTCCCGGCAACTGGCTTACCGGGCGCGGCAACTCCCTTGCCGTCCTTCTTGAAGTTCTTCTTACCCTTGCCTTTCTTGAACTTAGTGGTTTTATTCACCATCAACACTTGATGTTCCTTCTTGATCTCTACCTCCGCTGATTTCAGCATTGAATATACCTCAGGAATGGTCTTTTCCATCCCCTGCATATTGAAGTTCATCACAAAGCTCTTGTAGCTCGGTGGAAGCGACTGAAGGATTCTGACAATAACCGCGTCATCCGGGAGATTAACTCCCAGTTGAGTTAAGCGGTTGTGCAACCCAGACATTTTGAGTATGTGCTCACTGACAGAACTATTTTCCTCCATCTTACAACTGAAGAACTTGTCGGAGACTTCATATCTCTCGACCCGGGCGTGAGCTTGGAAAACCATTTTCAGCTCTTCGAACATCTCATATGCTCCGTGTTGCTCAAAACGCTTTTGGAGCCCCGGTTCTAAACTGTAAAGCATGCCGCACTGAACGAGGGAGTAATCATCAGCACGAGACTGTCAAGCGTTCATAACGTCTTGGTTCTCTGGGATGGGAGCTTCACCTAGCGGTGCTTCTAAGACATAATCTTTCTTTGCAGCTATGAGGATGATCCTCAGGTTCCGGACCCAGTCCGTATAGTTGCTGCCATCATCTTTCAGCTTGGTTTTCTCTAGGAATGCGTTGAAGTTGAGGTGGACATGAGCGTTGGCCATTTGATCTACAAGACATTTTGTAAAGATTTTAGACTAAGTTCATGATAATTAAGTTCATCTAATCAAATTATTTAATGAACTCCCACTCAGATTAGACATCCCTCTAGTCATCTAAGTGATACATAATCCGAGTCGACTAGGCCGTGTCCGATCATCACGCGAGACGGACTAGTCATCATCGGTGAACATCTCCATGTTGATCGTATCTTCCATACGACTCATGTTCGACCTTTCGGTCTCTTGTGTTCCGAGGCCATGTCTGTACATGCTAGGCTCGTCAAGTTAACCTAAGTGTTTATGCATGTGTAAATCTGTCTTACACCCGTTGTATGTGAATGTTAGAATCTATCACACCCGATCATCACGTGGTGCTTCGAAACAACGAACTTTCGCAACGGCGCACAGTTAGGGGGAACACTTTCTTGAAATTATTATGAGGGATCATCTTATTTACTACTGTCGTTCTAAGTAAACAAGATGCAAAAATATGATAAACATCACATGCAATCAAATAGTGACATGATATGGCCAATATCATATAGCTCCTTTGATCTCCATCTTCGGGGCTCCATGATCATCTTCGTCACTGGCATGACACCATGATCTCCATCATCATGATCTCCATCATCGTGTCTCCATGAAGTTGCTCACCAACTATTACTTCTACTACTATGGCTAACGGTTTAGCAATAAAGTAAAGTAATTACATGGCGTTTAATCATTGACACGCAGGTCATACAATAATTAAGACAACTCCTATGGCTCCTGCCGGTTGTCATACTCATTGACATGCAAGTCGTGATTCCTATTACAAGAACATGATCTCATACATCACATATATATCATTCATCACAACTTTTGGCCATATCACATCACAAGGCACATGCTGCAAAAACAAGTTAGACGTCCTCTAATTGTTGTTGCATGTTTTTACGTGGCTGCAATAGGGTTCTAGCAAGAACGTTTTCTTACCTACGTAAAAGCCACAACGTGATATGCCAACTTCTATTTACCCTTCATAAGGACCCTTTTCATCGAATCCGCTCCAAATAAAGTGGGAGAGACAGACACCCGCTAGCCACTTTATGCAACTAGTGCATGTCAGTCGGTGGAACCTGTCTCACGTAAGCGTACGTGTAAGGTCAGTCCGGGCCGCTTCATCCCATGATGCCGCCGAACCAAAATAAGACTAGTAATGGCAAGAAAGTTGACAACATCTACGCCCACAACAAATTGTGTTCTACTCATGCAAAGAGAACTACGCATAGACCTAGCTCATGATGCCACTGTTGGGGAACGTTGCAGAAAATAAAAAATTTCTATGCTTTCACCAAGATCAATCTATGAGTTCATCTAGCAACAAGAGAGAGGAGTGCATCTACATACCCTTGTAGATCGCGAGCGGAAGCGTTCAAGAGAACGGGGTTGAGGGAGTCATACTCGTCGTGATCCAAATCACCGATGATCCTAGTGCTGAACGGACAGCACCTCCGCGTTCAACACACGTACGGTTGAGGAAGACGTCTCCTCCTTGTTGATCCAGCAAGGAGGAAGGATAGGTTGATGAAGATCCAGCAGCACGACGGCGTGGTGGTGGATGCAGCAGCGATCTCGGCAGGGCTTCGCCAAGCTTCTATGAGAGGGAGAGGTGTAGCAAGGGGAGAGGAAGGCGCCAAGAGCATGGGTGTGACTGCCCTCCCCCCCCTCTTTATATAGGCCCCCTAGGGGGGGGGGCGCCGGCCCTAGGAGATGCAATCTCCAAGGGGGGGCGGCGGCCAAGGGGGTGGCTTGCCCCCCAAGCCAAGTGGAGGCGCCCCCACCCCTAGGGTTTCCAACCCTAGGCGCAGGGGGGCTCAAGGGGGGCGCACCAGCCCACCAGGGGCTGGTTCCCCTCCCACTTCAGCCTATGGGCCCCTCCGGGATAGGTGGCCCCACCCGGTGGACCCCCGGGACCCTTCCGGTGGTCCCGGAACAATACAGGTGACCCCCGAAACTTTCCCGATGGCCGAAACTTGACTTTCTATATATAATTCTTTACCTCCGGACCATTCCAGAACTCCTCGTGACGTTCAGGATCTCATCCGAGACTCTGAACAACTTTCGGGTTACTGCATACTCATATCTCTACAATCCTAGCGTCACCGAACCTTAAGTGTGTAGACCCTACGGGTTCGGGAGACATGCAGACATGACCGAGGCGCCTCTCCGGTCAATAACCAACAGCGGGATCTGGATACCCATGTTGGCTCCCACATGCTCCTCGATGATCTCATTGGATGAACCACGATGTCGAGGATTCAATCAATCCCGTATACAATTCCCTTTGTCAATCGGTACGTTACATGCCCGAGATTCAATCGTCGGTATCCCAATACCTTGTTTAATCTCGTTATCGGCAAGTCACTTTACTTGTACCGTAATGCATGATCCCGTGACTAGACACTTGGTCACATTGAGCTCATTATGATGATGCATTACCGAGTGGGCCCAGAGATACCTCTCTGTCATACGGAGTGACAAATTCCAATCTCGATTCGTGCCAACCCAACAGACACTTTCGGAGATACCCGTACTGTACCTTTATAGTCACCAAGTTACGTTGTGACATTTGGCACACCCAAAGCACTCCTACGGTATCTGGGAGTTGCACAATCTCATGGTCTAAGGAAATGATACTTGACATTTGGAAAAGCTCTAGCTAAACGAACTACACGATCTTTGAGCTATGCTTAGGATTGGGTCTTGTCCATCACATCATTCTCCCAATGATGTGATCCCGTTATCAATGACATCCAATGTCCATAGTCAGGAAACCATGACTATCTGTTGATCAACGAGCTAGTCAACTAGAGGCTCACTAGGGACACGTTGTGGTCTATGTATTCACACGTGTATTACGATTTCCGGATAACACAATTATAGCATGAATAATAGACTATTATCATGAACAAAGAAATATAATAATAACCATTTTATTATTGCCTCTAGGGCATATTTCCAACAGCATGTCACCTGCGTTTTTTGTTTCCATGCTGCATTTCTCATCCGGCAACCACATGGCAACTGCAGTTGGAACAACATGGCAACTACAGTTGCCTTCACATGGCAATTACAGTGCAAAAAACACATGGCAACTGGATTTTCCTTCACATGGCAACTAGAGTTCGCACAACATGGCAACTGCAGTTGCTTTCACATGGCAACTACAATGCAATACACCTGACAACTGGATTTGCCTCCACATGGCAACTCCCCAATTTTTTTATCTACATTACATATCATGCATCTTTTCTATTCGCTATACTTTTGTTTTGTTTTTTAGGTATCCTAAACCACATTTTGATCCTTGCAGGCACCCCTAAGGAGATTTCACCGTCTCTTGATGAAGCTTACCGTAGGATTGAGGAGGCAGCATTGCAGAGGAGGTCCTCATGAGGTCATGGCAATCAAGTTCCAGTGTGCCTGCAGATACGGTATCTGAGGATACCATTAGGAGTACCACCCCTGGTTCTGTGAGGCAGCAGAGGGTAGTTCACCCACCCCCCGCGGAAGACTACGAGCCTGAAGTCTGGGCCACAAAGGAACAGACCCAACTGTACGATATCATCAAGCGATTTGGTAATGTGAGGGCCAGCAGCAAGCACATGAAGGAGCTGAAAGCGTAAATGACCTCACCACATAATCTCTCATTTTGCTTTGCTCTTTTTTACCATTCATCTTCTTCGTACTTTCTATACATGATCCGCTTACGTTTTAGTTCTTTTATTATTTTACTTAGTAGGCATGATTCTTTTGTGTTATATCATTTTCATACAGCTCATGTTTAGACAGAACCAAGGTCATTCAATGCGAAGCGACGTACGTCGACCTGGGTGATCTTGCCGAGTCCGTGAAGCCAAATGGTAAAATGTCGATGAATGTAGTTGCATGCGGGATTGACTACATCAACAATCATATGGATGTGTGTGCCGACAAAACAATCATGCATTACAGTGTGACCTGCAAAATATGAGATGATGACTTCCACCACAAAATCCTGAGGAAGAATTTTGCTCAACACGGTGAATTCAAGCTCACACTGAAGAAATATGTGAGTTCTCCTCTCCTGTTTGCACTTTTTTTCCACATGGTGTGGTTTTTTGCCATCATTTGCACTCTGTTTATGTGGCAGATGTTTCATGTGGCATCAGCTGTCGTGCAAACTGACTTTTTGATTTTTTGCATCCCGTGCAAACTATGTGGCAACTTCAAAGTAAAATACACGACAAATTTTGTTCATACATGGACGACAACTTTCTTTCAACTACCCCACCATAACTAAACATTCTACGTGATTCTACTTTTTTTGTCCCTCTGTTGTTCTTCATGTGAACTCTGCTTCTCATTTCCTTCACTTTTACATGCAGGTCATGTTCCCCATGTACCAGGAGCTTGCACCACACGACCCACACGACAAGTGTGGTCACCACTATGCGATCTGTCTTGACCTGAAGAACCAACACTTTGAGGTGCTTGATTCAATGCATTCGGCAGCTGATGCAGACCTTACTTCGCATGCTGAATTCTTCATCAACAACGTCAAAGAGACATGGAACCGTCACTACGAAAACTCAAAGGTCCAGATCATACATTTCCTGATTGAGTACGTCGCTACCACGAATCAAGGGAACACGTAATTTCCTACCCCCTCCTTCATGTTGTTACATCTGAATTGAAGTTTATCATTGCTATGTCTGTCCTTTTTTGCGAGTTCACCTGACTCTTTTTCTTGTGCAGGACGGATTGTGGCTTTCACGCGTTGGAATACTTTGCAAAGTGGGAAGGTAGACTTGTCCCCGCTGTCACAGCTGCAACGGTCGTTGAGCTCCGGAAAATTTACACATGGAACTGGTTGACGAATGAAGATTTCAACAAGCGGTCCGGAGCACGCGAGTTCGTGGAGGAAGCTGTCAAGAAAGTCATTAGGAAGTACAAGTGATCACGTGGCATTACACACATACGCATACCTTCCATTCTGTTGCTGAGGAATGTAAGGTACTATCTTTTGTTTCTTTTGTCAAAACTATGTCAGTGTGTTATGTTACGACTGCAAACCCGCGTAGCCTAGTATGTAGTGGTGGTGTGCGAGCGACATTTGAATATTTTCTATAATATATGTGTGGATGTGAACCTATTTAGGCGTGACAGCAGATACATTTTATGTTTATCATTATTATTATGGTTTCATCGTTTGTAGCAACAGTCTGCTGCTACTAATGCGTCTACGATGTTTTAAAACATGGCAAAATGTAGTTGATCAGATATGGTTAGTGAAAGTCATCGTCGTTTTTCATTTGGCGATGCAGAGTCATTACAAATACCATGGCATATTGCAGTACAGCTAACCTGGCAGATTCAGTGCAAACAACACGGCAGATTCAGCATAAGCAACATGGCAGATTCAGCATAAGCAACATGGCAGATCCAGTATAATTAACATGGCAGATCCAGTACAATTAACATGGCAGATCCAGTACAATTAACATGGCAGATGCAGTACACTTAACATGGCAGATCCAGTTCAATTAACATGGCAGATCCAGTACAAAATATCATGGCATATTTAGTATAAAATAGCATGGCAGATTAACTACACATAACATGGCAGATTAAGTACCCATAACATGGCAACTGCATTTATCCATTTCAACATTTTTTCCTTCAACTTCTGATGCCCCTCAAGAGTCATTCTCCCAACTTAACAAAAAATTCACAACATCTAGGTTACAAAACAAAATGTCCACAATGACTATGTCACAGCGCCCCAATGTTGCTTAAGGATTGCCTGTCCCTTTCTTTGTTTTCTTGTGTTTTGCTTGAATCTCCAATCCTGATTTGTACCTTATCTCTTTTGGACGCCCCTTTGTGATGGAACGGAGCGGGTTCCTGACCTGGGTTTGTGTGCTTGCTGTTCCAGATCCTATCTCCGAGTTTTCTGACGATGGCCCTATGGACGAAGGAACACTTGATGTGCGGGGGAACCGGTGTAAGGCTTCCTCAGCTTTCCTCTTCTTGATCTCATCAAGCTCTCTTTTCAAGGCCTTCCTGTGTTTTTCTGCGATTCTCGCTGTCTCATCACTCTTGCACGCTTCATCAATTAGCTTAGCATAGTTCTTTGTCAGCACAACGTGCCTCACGGCTTCCATGTTGACTCCGGTCTCTCGTCATGCACAGCCGGAACTGCGTTTGTTGTTTGTGGCACCAACGCGTCGTCAGCGTCCCAAGTCCATCGCCGCCTTATGAAATGGCGGGGCATCCGTGTCACCATGTTCATGTCCATTACTTTTAGTATGTGACAGCACACAATGCCGTCCCATTCAAACTTGCAGCATTGGCAGTTATATTCGCCTTGGCCAATCGAGGCTTTCACGAAGTAGTTCCTTCCCTTGTCTGGGTCCTCAGGTTCTGAATCCGACATGCCCAAAATGGAACACACTTTGAACGTATGTTCGTCCACCTGGAAAGCCGTGAACATGCTGGCGCACTTTATTTCTTCCTGGAATTTGCAAGTTATGTTTGTTTTTTGTTAAACTATGGTGTGCTGTTTTTTGAAGCACATTATGTTGTCGTGGCTTATAGAAGTACATTTTGTTTGAACATGGAAACTGTAGTACTGTAAGTGCATCTAGTGCCACCCCTAGTTGGTTTTGGAATATTGACGACAAAGTTGGTTGAGGGACTAATGCGTTTGTGAGAATTGCAGGATAACGCATGTAGTGTCCCTCATTGATTCGGTTTACCTACCAGAGATGACCCCTAAAAATGTATGAAGACATTGCCGACAATGGTGGTATGAGAAGATATTCATATTGAAGACTATGACATGAGAAGACATTGCATGAAGACTATGGAGCATGAAGACTGTGTGGTTTCGTTGTTTCCTTTTCTTCTTTGTTGAGTCATAGGAACCACCGTACTGTTAAGTGGGGTCCAAGTGAACTAAGTCAGAGTGACTGAAGTGATGCTCAACCCAAATCCTATGTCTTCGAGTGAAGACAATGAGAGCAAATCTTATCCAGAGTTGGATGAGTCAGCTTTGCTTGTAGCCCAAGTAAAGTTGCCGTGTGTGTTTGAAATCTGACCGTTGGAACACGTGTCAGTTCCTTAGTGACCCAGGGTCATTTCAGACAAATCAGGTCGGGTTGCCTAGTGGCTATAAATAGCCCACCCCCTACACCATAAATTGGTGGCTGCTTAGAGTTAGTATACGGCTTTTGTCGTTTGAGAGCAACCCACCTCGAAGCATTTGAGAGAGAGAAATCCTTGCGAGGACAAAGCCCAAACACCCAGAGCCAAAGAGTGTTGGCATCACTGAAGTCTTTCTGTCTGTGTGACCTGAAGACTTATTACACTTGAGGACTGTGCATCCTCCAGCCGGTTAGGCGTCTCGTTCTGAGCATCCAAGAGTCATTGCGGATTGTCGGGTGAACGGAGTCTGTGAAGGTTTGGAAGTCTACCTTCAAGACTTACCAGAGTGATTGGGCGAGGACTGGGTGTCCTTAGCTCAAGGGGAATAAGGTGAAGACACGGTCTTCTGAGTTGAATCTCAGCCTCCCCAACCAGACGTACAGTTGTCACAGCAACTGGAACTGGTCCAACAAATCCTGTGTCTTCAACAACTGACTGGTTCTATCTCTTCCCTCCTTTACTTTGAGTTTGTCTTCATGAAGTCATTGCTTATCTGTCTTATCTGATTGACTTCATTGCTTGACTACTATTCTTGATTGGCTTCATACTATCTTCCATCCTGATCCTACTACCTAGCTTCTATTGGTCTTCGTACGTTAATGCTACTGCATACTTGACTATGGCTTGCTTGTTGTAGTTTATCTTCCGCTGCATATCAATTGGGTTATTTCTATTGTCTATCTTCGAAACTTCCATGTTTTGAAGGCTTTCATAAAAATCGCCTATTCACCCCCCTCTAGTTGATAACTAGCACTTTCAATTGGTATCAGAGCAAGGTACTCCCTTGTTCTGTGTGATTCGGTTTAACCACCTGGAGTTTAGCTATGTCGACTGCAGGGATAATCAAAGTCTCCGTTGCTTGCCCCGTGTTCAATGGAACTGAATATCCCTACTGGAAGAATAAGATGCGCATGCATCTTGAAGCCATTGATGTTGACCTCTAGTATGTCGTCAAGAACGGTGTTGCAAAGACCGGTGAAGGTGTCACCCCTGCTGATGTCAAGAAGTTCATTCAACTGGACTCGACTGCAAAGAACATCATCTGTGGTCATCTGACCAAAGGACAGTATGGCCGTGTGAGTGCTCTGGAAACGTCAAAGTTAGTCTGGGACTGGCTATCCAAGGTCAATGAAGGCGTATCTACTCAGAGAGACCAGAGAATCAGTGTTCTTCGCAATCTCTTCAACCGCTTCAAGAGAAACGACAATGAAAATGTCCAGCTCACGTTTGATCACCTCACCGACATCACAAATGAGCTTCAGGCTCTCGGCGCCACTGAGATCACCAAGCATGAAGTTGTCAAGACGCTGCTGAGATCCCTTGACAGCTTCTTTGACACCCTTGCCCTCATGATACAAGAACGTCCTAACTTCAAGACTCTCGATCCGTCTGATATACTTGAAAGGCTCAACACACATGAGTTCCAGCTTTCTGAGAAAAGAGATATCTATGGCCCCAACTATGGCCGTACTCATGCCTTGAAGGCAAAAGTCATTTCCTCATCTGAAGAAGAAGAATCTGACTGCGGTTCAGATGATCCTGAATATATTGGAAGGGAACTTGCTATGCTTGTGAAGAAGTTCCAGAAATTCACCAAGAAGAAGGGCTTCAGAAAGTCTTCACGATCCAGTTCAAGAAACGATGAAGCTTCCACTCAAGACAACAAGAAGAGAACCTGTCACAAGTGTAAGAAGCCTGGGCACTACATCTTTGAATGTCCTCAGTGGGAAAATGAGAAGAAGAAGAAGAAGAGCAAGGATTATGACTCCAATGACAAGAAGAAGAAGAAATCTTCGAAGTCCTCTTCCAAGTCATCATCAAGATCTTCATCTCACAAGAAGAGCTCATCTGGCAAGGCTCGTGCTTTTGTTGGCAAGGAAATGGATTCAGAGGAGGAGTCTGCTTCTGAGGAGGCAGAGGTGGAATCTGGAGCTGAATCCGACTCCGGCGTTGCAAGTCTGGCTCTAGCCACTGCCTATGTTGCCAAGTCTATCTTCAACACTGAAGACATAGACTCCCACACCAACGCTGATGATGACAACGACAATCCAGCTCCCACCTTCTGCTTCATGGCACGCGGTGCCAAGGTAAAATCACGCGATGCTTACTTTCAAACATCAAGTGAAGATGACTCTGATTGTGAATCTAAACCCAGCTACAAAACACTTGCTAAAATTGCTACTGAACAACAAAAGGCTATGGAATATACTCAAAAACTATTAGACAAAAGCGATGACCTGTTGGACGCGGAAATGACACGTACACAGTCCTTAGTGGAAGACATAAAAAATCTTCATGCTAAGTATCAAGAACTTGAAAATCTTCATGAGACGCTCTCAACCTCCAATGAAAGGCTCTCCTATGATTATCTTCAAAGGAAGCAAGACCTTGTGAAAATGAAAGCGGCTCATGAAGATCTTCAAAAAGAAAATGTGTCACTTCGTGCGCAACAGATCAGTCCCGCTAAGGAAGGATTTGAACCACCTTGCTTGAAATGCATTGAGCGTGATAACACTGCCTCTGTTGCTGAATCTTCCACTGCTGCTACTGTTGCTCTGTCTTCAACTACTGATGTGGTAACTAACCCCTCTGCGGAGGATACCACTACTATTGCTGATGAAAATGCTAGGTTGAAGACATTGCTTGAAACAGGGATGTACAAAAGTTTGAAGGGACATCAGACACTCTGCGATGTCCACAAAAAGCAGATTCTGAACCGAAACCCTAGGAAAGATTGTGTTGGGTTCGAGAGGAAAATGAATGCTGATGGCTCCTACTAGAAGCCCTGAGCAGTATCCCAAAACCACATGGGTTGCTGCAAAGGAACCTTCAGTGGATCCATCTACTTTATCTGGCTTTACCTGTGCTAATCCTATTATCATTGATGAATCCTTTGATGCAAACTATAAACTGTTCAAAAATCAGAATGGTGAAGTGTTTGCCAGGTTTATTGGTACTAACTGCAGGAATGGACTGCCAATGAAGAAGATCTGGGTTCCCAAAAGCTGTCTTGAAAATCTTCCCGTGAATGTTGTCATGACACCACCTGTGAAGAAGACAAATCCCGGACCAAAGGCGTCACATGGTCCAACGGCTTCATACGGAAACAAGACTCACTCGAGTCACCCTAACGCCAATGTTTTGTAGGGAAATCATACTCAAACTAATGAATATGAGCGTGTGTCTGCAAACCGCTACGTTCATAATACTAAGAACTTTTCTGCTTATTCATATGAGTATCATTCATCTCCTGCAAGGCTATTTGCTAGGGCTCCAAAGCCGAAATTCTCAGATGCTGCACTTAGACTCATTGCTTCTAATCCACCCTTGAAGATGTGGGTGGTAAAGAAGAACTAACTCTCTTTTGCAGAAAATGGTCTCCAGCCAGCAATCAACGGCGTCCGATATTATTGCTGGGGACCTAAAACACAAAGGGATGCATGATAAAATAACTTAATATGTATTCCACATATGAATCACTTACCTGTCATACTATGTGCTAACTTTCATCTATGCTGTGATAATCCAAGTGTGCATCAAATGCTTATGCTTCACAACATACATTGTGAAGCCTATCCCTCTAACTGCACTGTAGGGTACACCGAAAGCTTCAGAATGGATTATTGACAGCGGATGCACTAATCATATGACTAGCGATCAAAGTCTTCTCATGGACTCAACCTTACGTCCATCCGACAAGAGTCAAATCACATTTGCTGACACTGGTAAAGGCAAAGTATTGGGTCTAGGTAGAGTTGCAATCTCAAAGGATCAACACATGGATAAAGTGATGCTTGTTGAATCCCTTGGATTCAACTTAATGTCTGTCTCAATGCTATGTGACTTAAACATGATTGTGATATTTGGAAAATATCGCTTCCTTGTACTAATGGAATCTGACAAATCTCTAGTCTTTGAAGGGTATAGGAAAGGTGATCTATACATGGTAGATTTCTCAGCAGGTCCAAAACTTGTCGTATGTCTTCTTGCAAAAGCTTCAGAATACTGGCTCTGGCATCGAAGGCTGGGGCATGCAGGCATGAGGAACTTGCACACTCTCGTCAAGAAGAAGCATGTCATAGGCATCGAAGGTGTCAAGTTCAAGAAAGATCATCTATGTGGTGCCCGCGAAGCTGGAAAGATGACAAGGGCCAAGCATCCTTCAAAGACAATCATGACGACATCTCAACCCTTTGAATTGTTGCACATGGACTTATTTGGCCCTACTCACTACTCCACCCTCACAACAACGGCGTGTCTCTATGGCTTCTTCATTGTTGATGACTACTCAAGATACACATGGGTGCACATAATTCTCTACAAGACTGAAGTACAAGATGTCTTCAGACAATTCACCAATCGAGCAATGAACAACTATGGCGTCAAGATCAAGCATATCAGAAGTGATAACGGCACTGAATTCAAGAACACCAGCCTTGATCTTTATCTGGATACAATGGGAATCACTCATGAATTTTTTGCTCCGTACACACCACAGCAAAATGGCATTGTTGAGCGCAAGAACAGAACCCTTATTGAGATGGCTCGAACAATGCTCGATGAGTACAAGACACCAAGAAAGTTCTGGCCTGAAGCCATTGATACAGCTTGTCACATCATCAACCGTGTCTACGTCCGTAAGCTTCTGGGCAAAACATCCTATGAGCTCCTCACTGGCAAGAAGCCAAATGTCAGCTACTTCAGAGTCTTTGGTGCTAGGTGCTGGATCAAGGATCCCCATCACAAGTCAAAATTTGAACCCAAAGCTCACGAAGGCTTCATGCTTGGCTATGAAAAGGATTCACACTCTTACAGAGTGTTCAACCTCTTCCACTACAAAATCGTTGAAACAGTGGATGTGCGATTTGATGAAACCAATGGTTCACAATGAGAGCTCCTGCCAAGCACACTTGATGAAGCTCCTTCCAGTGAATCTATCAAGCTCATGGGAACTGGTGAAATTATGCCCTCTGAAGCACAGCCTGAAGAGGAACTTATCATCTCTGCACCAAACCAACCTGAAGACAATGCTGAGTCCGAAGACAATCCTCCCAATGATGACAATGATAAACATGAGCAAGGGCTTCGTCCAGTTCATCCTCGTGTTGCAAATGAAGTACAAATCGAGAAGATAATTGATAGCATCAATGCGCCAGGTCCGCTTACTCGATCAAGAGCAACACAGCTAGCAAATTTCTGTGGGCATTTTTCATTTGTATCAATATCTGAACCCAAGAAAGTTGCTGAAGCCTTTATGGAACCTGAATGGATTCAAGCCATGCAAGAAGAACTTCAACAATTCAAACTGAATAATGTTTGGGAACTGGTCAAGCGCCCTGACCCTCGCAAGCACAACATTATTGGAACAAAGTGGATATATCGAAACAAGCAAGATGAGCATGGTCAAGTCATCAGAAACAAAGCACGTCTTGTGGCTCAAGGATACACTCAAGTTGAAGGAATTGACTTCGATGAAACATTTGCTCCTGTTGCTAGGCTTGAAGCCATTCGCATACTGCTAGCCTATACAAATCATCACAACATCTTGCTATATCAAATGGATGTAAAGAGTGCATTTCTCAATGGCAAGATTGAAGAAGAAGTGTATGTTGCACAACCACCTGGCTTTGAAGATCCAAAACATCCTGATATGGTGTACAAACTCAACAAAGCACTGTATGGTCTCAAACAAGCTCCTCGCGCTTGGTATCATACAATCAAAGACTTCCTGAAGAGCAAAGGCTTCTAACCTGGATCCCTCGATCCCACACTCTTCACGAAGACATATGATGGTGAATTGTTTGTGTGCCAAATATATGTGGATGACATAATCTTCGGCTGCACCAACCAGAAGTACAGTGATGAGTTTGGATATATGATGCAAGAGCAATATCAGATGTCTATGATGGGTGAGCTGAAGTTCTTCCTTGGTCTTCAAATCCGTCAACAAAGAAATTGCATCTTCATATCTCAAGAAAAATATCTCAAAGATTGCCTGAAGAAGTTCGGCATGCAAGATTGCAAAGGTTACACGACGCCAATGCCAGCCAAACATCATCTTGGTCCCGACGACAATGGTAAAGAGTTTGATCAAAAGGTATACCGCTCCATGATTGGTTCTTTACTTTACCTATGTGCATCTAGGCCAGATATTATGCTTAGTGTTTGCATGTGTGCTCGATTCCAAGCGGCACCAAAGGAATCGCATCACTTAGCAGTGAAGCGAATTCTTCGATATTTGGCTTACACCCCAACACTCGGATTATGGTATCCAAAGGGCTCAAGGTTTGATCTGGTTGGATTCTCAGATGCTAATTATGCTGGTGACAAGGTGGATCGCAAGTCTACATCAGGCACATGTCATTTTCTTGGTCGATCACTTGTCTGTTGGTCTTCAAAGAAGCAGAACTGTGTGTCACTCTCAACTGCTGAATCTGAATACATTGCTGCTGGATCTTGTTGTGCTCAGCTTCTATGGATGAAGCAAACTCTCAAGGACTATGGCATCGATCTGAAGCAAGTCCCTCTCTTCTGCGACAACGAAAGTGCCATCAAGATTGCCAACAATCCAATCCAGCACTCAAAGACAAAGCACATTGAAATTCGTCATCATTTTCTCAGAGATCATGTCATGAAGAAAGATATTGACATCATTCACGTCAACACTAAAGAGCAACTGGCAGATATCTTCACAAAGCCCTTGGATGAGAAAAGATTTTGCAAGTTACGGTGTGAGCTAAATATCTTGGAATCCTCGAATGTCCTGTGATCAGGCACACATCCTAACACTTATGCATGTAGATGACTTGGATGTACAACACACAAAGTAATGTATATCTTCAATCAATGAAGACTTACACTCTGAGTGTGAATATATTAACATGGATTTTGACTTCGGAGCGCCACGATAATTGTGCGCCGTGTCTGGGTCTAATACTTCCTATACGGTGGGAAACGCCACCACCAAATTTCTCATTTTGAAGTGTTTGTTGGAAATATGCCCTAGAGGCAATAATAAAAGCATTATTATTATATTTCCTTGTTCATGATAATTGTCTTTTATTCATGCTATAATTGTATTATCCGGAAATCGTAATACACGTGTGAATACATAGACCATAACATGTCCCTAGTGAGCCTCTAGTTGACTAGCTCGTTGGTCAACAGATAGTCATGGTTTCCTGACTATGGACATTAGATGTCATTGACAACGGGATCACATCATTAGGAGAATGATGTGATGGACAAGACCCAATCCTAAGCATAGCACAAGATCGTGTAGTTCGTTTTGCTAGAGCTTTTTCAATGTCAAGTATCTCTTCCTTAGACCATAAGATCGTGTAACTCCCGGATACCGTAGGAGTGCTTTGGGTGTACCAAACGTCACAACGTAACTGGGTGACTATAAAGGTGCACTACAGGTATCTCCGAAATTGTCTGTTGGGTTGACACGGATAGAGACTGGGATTTGTCACTCCGTATGACGGAGAGGTATCTCTGGGCCCACTCGGTAATGCATCATCATAATGAGCTCAGAGTGACCAAGTGTTTGGTCACGGGATCATGCATTACGGTACGAGTAAAGTGACTTGCCGGTAACGAGACTGAACGAGGTATTGGGATACCGACGATCGAGTCTCGGGCTTGTAACGTACCGGTTGACAAAGGGAATTGTATACGGGGTTGTTCGAATCCTCGACATCGTGGTTCATCCGATGAGATCATCGAGGAGCATGTGGGAGCCAACATGGGTATCTAGATCCCGCTGTTGGTTATTGCCCGAGAGTCGTCTCGGTCATGTCTACGTGTCTCCCGAACCCGTAGGGTCTACACACTTAAGGTTCGGTGATGCTAGGGTTGTATGAATATGAGTATGCAGTATACCGAATGTTGTTCGGAGTCCCGGATGAGTTCCCGGACGTCACGAGGAGTTTCGGAATGGTCCGGAGGTAAAGAATTATATATAGGAAGTGGTATTTCGGCCATCGGGAAAGTTTTGGGGTCACCCGGTATTGTACCGGGACCACCGGAAGGGTCCCGGGGGTCCACTGGGTGGGGCCGCCCATCCTGGAGGGCCCCATGGGCTGAAGTGGGAAGGGGAGCCAGCCCATAGTGGGCTGGTGCGCCCCCCTAGGCCCACCCCCTGCGCCTAGGGTTGAAACCCTAGGGTGGGGGGGCGCACCACATGCCTTGGGGGGCACTCCTCCCCCCTTGGCCGCCGCCCCCTTGGGAGATTGAATCTCCCAGGGCCGGCGCCCCCCTGGGGGCCTATATAAAGGGAGGGAGGAGAGGGGCAGCCGCACCCTGAAGTCCTGGCGCCCCCTCCCCCTGCTACACCTCTTCCTCCTCCGTCACGTGCTTGGCGAAGCCCTGCCGGAGTGCTGCTGTTCCACCACCACCACGCCGTTGTGCTGCTCTGGAGCCATCATCATCAACCTCTCCTTTCCCCTTGCTGGATCAAGAAGGAGGAGACGTCACACGCACCGTACGTGTGTTGAACGCGGAGGTGTCGTCCGTTCGGCGCTAGGATCTCTGGTGATCTGAATCACGGCGAGTACGACTCCATCATCACCGCTCCATCTAACGCTTCCGTACGCGATCTACAAGTGGTATGTAGATGCAAATTCACTCCCTTGACTCGTTGCTTAGATGAACTCATAGATGGATCTTGGTGAAACCGTAGAAAAAATTTTTAATTTTCTGCAACGTTCCCCAACAGTGGCATCATGAGCTAGGTCTATGCGTAGTTCTCTATTGCACGAGTAGAACACAATTTTGTTGTGGGCGTAGATCTTGTCAACTTGCTTGCCGCTACTAGTCTAATCTTGCTTCAGCGGTATTGTGGGATGAAGTGGCCCGGACCAACCTTACCCGTACGCTTACGTGAGACCGGTTCCACCGACTGACATGCACTAGTTGCATAAGGTGGCTGGCGGGTGTCTGTCTCTCCCACTTTAGTTGGAGCGGATTCAATGAAAAGGGTCCTTATGAAGGGTAAATAGAAGTTGACAAGATCACGTTGTGGTTATTCATAGGTAAGAAAATGTTCTTGCTAGAACCCAATTGCAGCCACGTAAAAGATGCAACAAATTAGGGGACGTCTAACTTGTTTTTGCAGCAATTGTCATGTGATGTGATATGGCCAGAAGTTGTGATGAATGATGAATGATATATTGTGATGTATGAGATCATGTTCTTGTAATAGGAATCACGACTTGCATGTCGATGAGTATGACAACTGGCAGGAGCCATAGGAGTTGTCTTTATTTTTTGTATGACCTGCGTGTCATTGAAGAACGCCATGTAAATTACTTTACTTTATTGCTAAACGCGTTAGCCATAGAATTAGAAGTAGTCGTTGGCGTGACAACTTCATGAAGACACGATGATGGAGATCATGATGATGGAGATCATGGTGTCATGCCGGTGACGAAGATGATCATGAAGCCCCGAAGATGGAGATCGAAGGAGCTATATGATATTGGCCATATCATGTCACTATTATATAATTGCATGTGATGTTTATTATGTTTATGCATCTTGTTTACTTAGAACGACGGTAGTAAATAAGATGATCCCTTACAAAAATTTCAAGAAGTGTTCTCCCCTAACTGTGCACCGTTGCTAAAGTTCGTCGTTTTGAAGCACCACGTGATGATCGAGTGTGATAGATCCTTACGTTCACATACAACGGGTGTAAGACAGTTTTACACATGCAAAACACTTAGGGTTAACTTGACGAGCCTAGCATGTACAGACATGGCCTCGGAACACGGAGACCGAAAGGTCGAACACGAGTCGTATGGAAGATACGATCAACATGAGAATGTTCACCGACGATGACTAGTCCGTCTCACGTGATGATCGGACACGGCCTAGTCGACTCGGATCGTGTAACACTTAGATGACTAGAGGGATGTCTAATCTGAGTGGGAGTTCATTATATTAATTTGATTAGATGAACTTAATTATCATGAACTTAGTCTAAAACCTTTGCAAAATATGTCTTGTAGATCAAATGGTCAACGCTCATGTCAACATGAACTTCAACGCGTTCCTAGAGAAAACCAAGCTGAAAGATGATGGTAGCAACTATACGGACTGGGTCCGGAACCTGAGGATCATCCTCATAGCTGCCAGGAAACAATATGTCCTAGAAGGACCACTAGGTGACGCTCCCGTCCCAGAGAACCAAGACATTATGAATGCTTGGCAGTCTCGTGCTGATGATTACTCCCTCGTTCAGTGCGGCATGCTTTACAGCTTGGAACCGGGGCTCCAAAAGTGTTTTGAGCAACACGGAGCATATGAGATGTTCGAGGAGCTGAAACTAGTTTTCCAAGCTCATGCCCGGGTCGAGAGATATGAAGTCTCCGACAAGTTCTATAGTTGTAAGATGGAGGAAAATAGTTCTGTCAGTGAGCACATACTCAAAATGTCTGGGTTGCACAACCGTCTGTCCCAGCTGGACATTAACCTCCCGGATGAGGCGGTCATTGACAGAATCCTTCAGTCGCTCCCACCAAGCTACAAGAGCTTTGTGATGAACTATAATATGCAGGGGATGGTGAAGACCATTCCTGAAGTATTTTCAATGCTGAAGTCAGCAGAGGTTGAAATCAAGAAAGAACATCAAGTGTTGATGGTCAATAAGACCACTAAGTTCAAGAAGGGCAAGGTAAGAAGAACTTCAAGAAGGACGGCAAAGATGTTGCCGCGCCCGGTAAGCCAGTTGCCGGGAAGAAGTCAAAGAATGGACCCAAGCCTGAGACTGAGTGCTTTTACTGCAAGGGGAAGGGTCACTAGAAGCGGAACTGCCCCAAATACTTAGCGGATAAGAAGGCCGGCAACACCAAAGGTATATTTGATATACATGTAACTGATGTGTACCTTACCAGTACTCGTAGTAACTCCTGGGTATTTGATACCGGTGCCGTTGCTCATATTTGTAACTCACAGCAGGAGCTGCGGAATAAGCAGAGACTGGCGAAGGACGAGGTGACGATGCGCATCGGGAATGGTTCCAGAGTCGATGTGATCGCCGTTGGCACGGTACCTCTACATTTACCTACGGGATTAGTTTTGAACCTTAATAATTGTTATTTAGTGCCAAGTTTGAGCATGAACATTGTATCCGGATCTCGTTTGATACGAGATGGCTACTCATTTAAATCCGAGAATAATGGTTGTTCTATTTATATGAGAGATATGTTTTATGGTCATGCTCCGATGGTCAATGGTTTATTCTTGATGAATCTCGAGTGTAATGTTACACATATTCATAGCGTGAATACCAAAAGATGTAAAGTTGATAACGATAGTTCCACATACTTGTGGCACTGCCGCCTTGGTCACATTGGTGTCAAGCGCATGAAGAAGCTCCATGCTGATGGACTTTTAGAGTCTCTCGATTATGAATCATTTGACACATGCGAACCATGCCTCATGGCAAAATGACCAAGACTCCGTTCTCCGGAACAATGGAGTGAGCAACCAACTTGTTGGAAATCATACATACCGATGTGTGCGGTCCAATGAGTGTTGAGGATCGCGGGGGATATCGTTATGTTCTCACTCTCACAGATGACTTGAGTAGATATGGGTATGTCTACTTGATGAAACACAAGTCTGAGACCTTTGAAAAGTTCAAGGAATTTCAGAATGAAGTAGAGAATCAACGTGACTGAAAGATAAAATTCTTAGATCGGATCGTGGAGGAGAATATTTAAGTCACGAATTTGGTACACACTTAAGAAAATGTGGAATCGTTTCACAACTCACGACGCCTGGAACACCTCAGCGAAACGGTGTGTCCGAACGTCGTAATCGCACTCTATTGGATATGGTGCGATCTATGATGTCTCTTACCGATTTACCGCTATCATTTTGGGGATACGCTCTAGAGACAGCTACATTCACTTTAAATAGGGCACCATCTAAATCCGTTGAGACGACACCGTATGAATTATGGTTTGGGAAGAAACCTAAGTTGTCGTTTCTAAAAGTTTGGGGATGCGATGCTTATGTCAAGAAACTTCAACCTGAAAAGCTCGAACCCAAATCGGAAAAATGCGTCTTCATAGGATACCCTAAAGAAACCATTGGGTATACCTTCTACTTAAGATCCGAGGGCAAGATCTTTGTTGCCAAGAACGGATCCTTTCTGGAAAAAGAGTTTCTCTCGAAAGAAGTAAGTGGGAGGAAAGTAGAACTCGATGAAGTACTGCCTCTTGAACGGGAAAGTAGTGCAGCTCAGGAAAATGTTCCTGTGATGCCTACACCAACTGAAGAGGAAAATAATGATGATGATCAAGGTACTTCGGATCAAGCTGCTACTGAACTTCGTAGGTCCACAAGGACATGTTCCGCACCAGAGTGGTACGGCAACCCTGTCCTGGAAATCATGTTGCTAGACAATGGTGAACCTTCGAACTATGAAGAAGCGATGGCGGGCCCAGATTCCAACAAATGGCTAGAAGCCATGAAATCCGAGATAGAATCCATGTATGAAAACAAAGTATGGACTTTGACTGACTTGCCCGATGATCGGCGAGCGATAGAAAACAAATGGATCTTTAAGAAGAAGACTGACGCGGATGGTAATGTCACCATCCATAAAGCTCGACTTGTCGCTAAGGGTTATCGGCAAGTTCAAGGGATTGACTACGATGAGACTTTCTCTCCCGTAGCGAAGCTTAAGTCCGTCCGAATCATGCTAGCAATTGCCGCATACTATGATTATGAGATATGGCAGATGGACGTCAAAACGGCATTCCTTAACGGGCATCTTAAGGAAGAACTGTATATGATGCAGCCGGAGGGTTTTGTCGATCCTAAGAATGCTAACAAAGTATGCAAGCTCCAGCGATCCATTTATGGGCTGGTGCAAGCATCTCGGAGTTGGAACATTCGCTTTGATGAAATGATCAAAGCGTTTGGGTTTATGAAGACTTATGGAGAAGCCTGCGTTTACAAGAAAGTGAGTGGGAGCTCTATAGCATTTCTCATATTATATGTAGATGACATACTTTTGATGGGAAATGATATAGAATTCTTGGACAGCATTAAGGCCTACTTGAATAAGTGTTTTTCAATGAAGGACCTTGGAGAAGCTGCTTATATATTAGGCATCAAGATCTATAGAGATAGATCGAGACGCCTCATAGGTCTTTCACAAAGCACATACCTTGATAAGATTTTGAAGAAGTTCAAAATGGATCAGTCCAAGAAGGGGTTCTTGCCTGTATTGCAAGGTGTGAGATTGAGCTCGGCTCAATGCCCGACCACGGCAAAAGATAAAGAAGAGATGAGCGTCATCCCCTATGCCTCAGCCATAGGATCTATTATGTATGCCATGCTGTGTACCAGACCTGATGTAAACCTTGCCGTAAGTTTGGTAGGAAGGTACCAAAGTAATCCTGGCAAGGAAAACTGGACAACGGTCAAGAATATCCTAAAGTACCTGAAAAGGACGAAGGACATGTTTCTCGTTTATGGAGGTGACGAAGAGCTCGTCGTAAAGGGTTATGTCGACGCTAGCTTCGACACAGATCTGGATGACTCTAAGTCACAAACCGGATACGTGTATATGTTGAATGGTGGAGCAGTAAGCTGGTGCAGCTGCAAGCAGAGCGTCGTGGCGGGATCTACATGTGAAGCGGAGTACATGGCAGCCTCAGAGGCAGCGCATGAAGCAATTTGGGTGAAGGAGTTCATCACCGACCTAGGAGTCATACCCAATGCATCGGGGCCGATCAAACTCTTCTGTGACAACACTGGAGCTATTGCCCTTGCCAAGGAGCCCAGGTTTCACAAGAAGACCAGGCACATCAAGCGTCGTTTCAACTCCATCCGTGAAAATGTTCAAGATGGAGACATAGATATTTGCAAAGTACATACGGATCTGAATGTCGCGGATCCGTTGACTAAACCTCTCTCGCGAGCAAAACATGATCAACACCAGAACTCTATGGGTGTTCGATTCATCACAATGTAACTAGATTATTGACTCTAGTGCAAGTGGGAGACTGTTGGAAATATGCCCTAGAGGCAATAATAAAAGCATTATTATTATATTTCCTTGTTCGTGATAATTGTCTTTTATTCATGCTATAATTGTATTATCTGGAAATCGTAATACACGTGTGAATACATAGACCATAACATGTCCCTAGTGAGCCTCTAGTTGACTAGCTCATTGGTCAACAGATAGTCATGGTTTCCTGACTATGGACATTAGATGTCATTGAAAACGGGATCACATCATTAGGAGAATGATGTGATGGACAAGACCCAATCCTAAGCATAGCACAAGATCGTGTAGTTCGTTTTGCTAGAGCTTTTTCAATGTCAAGTATCTCTTCCTTAGACCATGAGATCGTGTACCTCCCGGATACCGTAGGAGTGCTTTGGGTGTACCAAACGTCACAATGTAACTGGGTGACTATAAAGGTGCACTACAGGTATCTCTGAAAGTGTCTGTTGGGTTGACACGGATCGAGACTGGGATTTGTCACTCCGTATGACGGAGAGGTATCTCTGGGCCCACTCGGTAATGCATCATCATAATGAGCTCAGAGTGACCAAGTGTTTGGTCACGGGATCATGCATTACGGTACGAGTAAAGTGACTTGCCGGTAACGAGACTGAACGAGGTATTGGGATACCGACGATCGAGTCTCGGGCTTGTAACGTACCGATTGACAAAGGGAATTGTATACGGGGTTGTTCGAATACTCGACATCGTGGTTCATCCGATGAGATCATCGAGGAGCATGTGGGAGCCAACATGGGTATCCAGATCCCGCTGTTGGTTATTGCCCGAGAGTCGTCTCGGTCATGTCTACGTGTCTCCCGAACCCGTAGGGTCTACACACTTAAGGTTCGGTGATGCTAGGGTTGTATGAATATGAGTATGCAGTATACTGAATGTTGTTCGGAGTCCCGGATGAGTTCCCGGAGGTCACGAGGAGTTTCGGAATGGTCTGGAGGTAAAGAATTATATATAGGAAGTGGTATTTCGGCCATCGGAAAAGTTTTGGGGTCACCCGGTATTATACCGGGACCACCGGAAGGGTCCCGGGGGTCCACCGGGTGGGGCCACCCATCCCGGAGGGCCCCATGGGCTGAAGTGGGAAGGGGAGCCAGCCCATAGTGGGCTGGTGCGCCCCCCTAGGCCCACCCCATGCGCCTAGGGTTGAAACCCTAGGGTGGGGGGGGCGCACCACATGCCTTGGGGGGCACTCCTCCCCCCTTGGCCGCCGCCCCCTTGGGAGATTGAATCTCCCAGGGCCGGCGCCCCCCTGGGGGCCTATATAAAGGGAGGGGGGAGAGGGGCAGCCGCACCCTGAAGTCCTGGCGCCCCCTCCCCCTGCTACACCTCTTCCTCCTCCGTCACGTGCTTGGCGAAGCCCTGCCGGAGTGCTGCTGTTCCACCACCACCACGCCGTTGTGCTGCTACTGGAGCCATCATCATCAACCTCTCATTTCCCCTTGCTGGATCAAGAAGGAGGAGACGTCACACGCACCATACGTGTGTTGAACGCGGAGGTGCCGTCCGTTCGGCGCTAGGATCTTCGGTGCTCTGAATCACGGCAAGTACGACTCCATCATCACCGCTCCATCTAACGCTTCCGTACGCGATCTACAAGTGGTATGTAGATGCAAACTCACTCCCTTGACTCGTTGCTTAGATGAACTCATAGATGGATATTGGTGAAACCGTAGAAATTTTTTTAATTTTCTGCAACGTTCCCCAACAGTGTTTCACTCATGGCGTTATTTTGCAAAGACTTCGCATTTGGTTTGTCTTCTGTTTCAATTTATCTTCGTGATTTTCAGCGCTATGATGATTTAATTGCATATATATATATATATATATACATATACATATATATATATATATATATATATATATATATATATACTAGTGTTCTGTCCTCTACAGCATTCACTTATAGCTATGTCCTCACTGTTGAATCTTTTGAACTAAGTGAATGTGATCGGACCCTAATCTCTCTATGCTTACTATCTCAAACTCTATCTGTCCAAATCATATGCATTCTATTGAAACTGTCGAATGTCTTCTCTGCATCCTTGTCAGCAGAAGACACAGAGACAAAACATCAAGTCCTATTTAAATGAATCATCTTTATTGTCGATATCCGGAGAAGCCGGAACGAACATCCGACATACTTGGCGGGCGTGGGAACGTGGGACAATTCTAAATGTGTTGCATGCTTGCCACGTACCCCACAGATGTGAACAGACAGGGGCACCTGCGTAATTGCGCTGTGCTGCGCACCTACTTATAAGTATGTGTCCCCTGCGGTAAAGAAATCCTTCTTCCACCTCTCCACCTCCGTCAAAACCCTAGCGCCACCGCTAGCTCGCGACGACGCCGGTGACGAAGCGCTTAGCTGCCACAACTTCTCCGACGCCGTCCTCACGCCGGCCGCGGACATCATCCTCTCCGCCGTCGTCGTAGGTGTCCTCCGTCGCCAAGTTAGGGCACGGTGGACTGAACTGCTCGGTCTCCTATTCTTCCCATCTAGCAGTTCGTCGTGCGGTAATTATAACTCTATTTTTACCCTTTTTGATCTTCAAGATTCATCCTGTTTACCAAAAGTAGTTTCTACCTATTCAAGTTAAATCGATTCTGTCTGCATCTCTTAATGCCTAGTATATTCACTTAGATTTCCTATCTAGTTTGATTCCTCACTTGTACTTATTCACGGATTGGTACAAATCTGGAACCAACTCACCTATATAAGTGAATGTCTTCGCATCATGAGGTCAATGTCTTCAAACTGATTTATCTTCAAAATCTTCTGAGAATGCATATGACCTCGTCCCCTTCCCTCGCATCTCTAATGCTGTCATAGGTACATGTCCGTGGGAGAATCCCTAGGTTCTCATAGTCTGCATTCGTTTGCAGAATACTTACAGCATCATATCAATTCTCCTGAAGCCAGTTCCTGTTTGACCAGCAAGCGTAAATCTCTGAAGCCTTTGAGCATATTGAAACCATTCAGTTTGAAGTTCATGGCTGCAGAGAAATCAGTCAGGAAGGGTGGCAGACAACGTCGTGGGGGAACTTCTAGGGATCTGCCTGATGATCTTGCAGATGTATACAAAACAGATCCTGAAGAAGATTACAATCAACACAAGACTAGAATCCAATGGATTCGACACTATTGGGCTGAACAGTGGTACAAGTACAAGTTCGTCACCCAGGAGTACGCAGAGAAGTATGCTATCAAGAGTCCTTGGGGCGATATTCTCTATCGAGGCCTTCCCCCCAAGAACAGAGCTGAAGCCGTTGAGCAAAAATTCTATCTGTGCATGGTCCGTGGACCACAGCCTGAAGAAGCCGACCCATCATCATTGCTCTGGTGTCGCGACCACAATCTCTTCAAGCGCAACTTCCAGTTTGCTATGTCTTCAGCCAAGGAAAACAAGAAGTCATGGGGATTAGACTTCAATCCTGGTCCCTCTGCTCCCCGTGAGGATGGGACATGTGAAGCTGAAGAGAATAGAATTGGTCCCTTTGCAAACCTTGATGGTCTCATCTCCTACGTCTTGGTTCATGGTGCCAAAGTGGATCATCCCAACAATGATACTGATTCAGATGAAGCCCCTGCTCCTACTCCAAGGCCGAAGAAGCCAAAGAAGGTTAAGGTTTCATCTTCAGCCGCACCTCCAAAAGCTTCTCGTGTGAAGCCATTGGCCACTGCACCTCCTGAAGCCAGTGTGCAGTCTGAAGATCAATCTCGTATCTCCAAGAAGACGGAGAAGAAAAAGCAACTTGTCAGGCGTACTGATCAAGCTCTGACTCCTGCTGCTATTCTGCTGAAGAACCCATTGATCTATCAAGTGATGAAGATCTTGCGGATGATGCTCTTGAGTAGCTGATAAAGAGCAAGGAAGAAGCAGAAATCTTCAGCAATTTGCCTCTCTTTGATGTGGCCATCAGCCACAATTTCATTGTTGAGTGGTTCGACACCCCAAATGTCAGCTTTGAAGATTTACAGCTTACAATTGGCCTCGGCGTCTCTTTCAATGGCGCCATTGCTTCTGAGCTGGCTCTCGCTCAGCGAATCGTTGAGCTCAAGCACAAGATTGATTATGAAAAGGCTCAATTCAAGAAGCATAGGTCAAGCTGAGTGTTCAAGACGTCAGGAACTTTAAGGTCATGCTGCATGAGCTTAAAAAAGCTTTTCTGAAGAAGCGCCAAGAAGCTCAAGGCTCTCGCGAGCGCATGAAGAGTTTGGCTGATAAGTGTGTGCTTGCCTACAATGAGGCTGAGAAGCGCAAGTCACTTGGCCGTCCTGGCATTGACCCCAGGATGGCAGCAAAGAAAAATAAGAAGCTTCCTGCTGATCAGCCTGCGCCTTCAAGCCAAGAAGCTCCACGCATTATCTTCCCAAGTAGCATGACTGGCTCGAAGCCAAAGGTCACCACAACTGCTTCAGAATAGAAGAAGACGAGGGCTGCAGAGGCTGAAGCCAGAAAGAGGAAGAATACCGAAGCCTCTGATGCCGCTCCCTCTAAGAAGAAGCACAAGACCAAGAAGAATCGGGCTGCTCCCACAGAGCCCCTTTTTGTTGAATCCATCTCAGTGATTCATCCTGCATCTGCATCCCAAGAACTTCACATGACTGTTCATGAGCCTGCTTCCACAGAGGCTCCTGAAGCTGAAGATATACCAGCAGCTGAACCCACCGCTGCTGAAGACATTGGTCATCATGACAATGTTGAAGATGATGAAGTTCTTCCTCAGATCGAATACAATGTGGTATCATCACCTGTTCATACGAACAGCAAACTCATCAGCATTGGTCGTCCTCTAACGCCAATTGCACAGGATGATTCATGGGTTGATCGCCCGCAAGAACAAGATTCCCCCAACACTCCCCAACAACAACAAGTCACAACATCCGTCCAAGCTGAAGAGGATGAGGGCCTGCCCACTCCATCTCCAAAAGCGTCGCCAGTACTCCAAAGGCTTCGCAAAGGACCAAGGCCTCAAGCTCCTCTTCCGAGCGTTCCAGAAGGATAAGTGCATCATCAACCTGTTGCACGTCAAGTGTTTTCAGAAGCCACTCCTGCTGTGAATGTCTCTCCGTCTGAAGCACCAGCTGCTGAAGACAATCCGGCTGCATCAGCCGATGAAGAACGTCAAGAAGAACATGTCTCTACTCCCCCCATTCCTGAAGAAATAGTTCATGAGGTGAACGTGTCAATGCCTGACCCTCCAGCTCCTCAAGTGGAGGTTGAAAATCCTGAAGCAGCCACAACCAACGTAAGTGAAGCCGATGACATTGTCATGGCTGAAGCTAATGTGGAGGTTGCAACAACCAGTGTGCCTGAAGCAAATGCGGCCACTGCACCTGAAGCTAGTGAGGCTACTGCTTCTGAAGCACCTGTTGTGCAACCTGAAACCTCTGCTGCTGCCACTGCTCCTGTTCCAGCCCCAAGGCCCTATACAATTGAGCAGGCATATAACCACGGAGAACTAACAACAGTCAGATGGCCCGTTCTGGTCCCTCCGCCTAATGTCTTTGGTCCTCAATTTGACTATCACGTTGAGCATAGGCCTCAAGTCCAGAAGCCCAAGCCAAGACTGCCAAGATTTCCTAGTACTACCACAACTGTCGGGTCCTTCAATGCAAATGGCTTCAAGAGCCACAACAAATTCTTTGATAGCTTAAAGAACCCCTACACGAAGCCAAGAATTGCATTATATCGGTTCTGGAGTCATCAGCAGCGAAGCTATTACTCCTGTGTTCTGTATGATCAAGGGTGCATCTTCCCTCATATGCGCTTCGACACTGAAGCCATTACTGGACTACCCTGCTTAGAAGAAGCACTCGACTGCTTTCGTGATGCTGGGCTGCTCAGTTTTATCACAGATAAAGAACACTGGAATGAAGAACTTTTGCTTCAATTCTATGCCACACTGCACATTCGCGGCTACAACAGAGATACGAAGACTTGGGTTCTCGAGTGGATGACCGGAAACGTTCATCATGAAGCCAAAGCTATGGATATCATCGAGCTTACAGGCCTGTCCACTCCCGGAGAACTCTATGAACCTGGCTGTCAACATCATCGCAATGCCCTGGAAAGCATCTTTCATCGGCCTGAACCCAATATGAGTCAAATGCTGAGCATGATGAAGCCTTTGCCCCGTGATACTGAATATCCAACAGAGTTCTTTGTTGAAGACCTTGAGTATCTGCTACGCACCATACATCACATCATCAGGCGGACTCTATGGCCTATCAAAGGACATTTATCAGCGGCAAAGCTTGAAGGAGCTATGAAGACTTTGGTCTTCTACATTTTCAATGGCATCAACTTCAATGCACAAGATTTCTTCATCAGACAACTTGCTGCCTCCGGCTCTGATCTCTTTGGTCTGAAGTTTTATGCTCCATGGGTCATGCGCCTCATAAAGCGACACTCTACTGTCAACTATCAACCTTCTACTCGCAATCATGTGATTTTCCTACCTGAGGTTGATATGTCAGTTGAAGCTATCTATCCTGACCCTGCCAAGAAGCCTCTTTGTCTTCAGAATGCCGAGCACCAAAGCTTCACTCAACCCATTGAAGGTGTTCAAGCAGCTACATGAATCTATCCATTGGCTGGAAATACTCGTCTGCCTCATCGAGCACCTACTGAAGCCACTGAAAGCACCATTGCCCAAAGGCCTCGGAAGCATTCTCGCGTTCTCAATGATCGAGAACTTCTTGTGGCCCTTCATCAGAAACAGGACAATCATCACTTTTGGCTCAAGAGATAGATGCAAAGCCTCTTGGTGGATGTCAATCGCATTCGCAACCTTGCCACCAAGAATGCCTTTGTTGCTCACGAAACTTTCCAGAGATCATGGAAGAGTTTGACCCTGCTTAGTGTTGAAGCAGATCTTCAAGACGATGGCTTCAATGAAAGATTTCAGTTTGACTCCACTCCTCCACGGAATGCTGTCCTACGAAGAACTCCATCTCTTGAGGACTCTGAATATTCTTCCTCCGCGGTAACAGTAAATGCCAGAGTGATCAATGATGAAGATGATGCTACTTCACCACCTCCTCCTACTTCTGCGCGCATCGACACTGCACCAAGCTCATCTGCACCGCCACCCAATGACAACAACCCTGCTGCTTCACCTACTCATCAAGAAGACGAGTAGATGCTCTATGTCTTCAAACCTTTTTGGTCATTACTGACAAAAGGGGGAGAAGCGTATGAGTTGCTAAGTCTTCAAGCGGGTTCATATGGGCGGTTGCATTATATTTTGCCTCGTGCTTACAACTCTTGCGTTTTTGAAACATTTGGTTCTCTGAGTTGTAACACTTAATCTTGATGGTCGTCTGCTACTTATTTGCATTTCCATGTGCGATGATAACTTTCGCACTTAGATCATCCTGCAGACGTCCATTTTTCATTATGCATGTCATCCTATATGCTATATCATCTCATGCATGATGAATTATCTTCATAAGTTGAAGTGGATCTCCACAAGTACAACTTGCCATGTGCATTTGCATTCAAAAGCAAAATTATTTATATGCACATCTTCAGGGGGAGCCCTTGCTACTTATGAAGACAAATTCCTATCCTTTACAATTTCACATACTTTATCCCCGTTGAAAACTTCAACCAGTTTGTCATCAATCACCAAAAAGGGGGAGATTGTAAGTGCATCTAGTGCCACCCCTAGTTGGTTTTGGAGTATTGACGACAAAGTTGGTTGAGGGACTAATGCGTTTCTGAGAATTGCAGGATAACGCAGGTAGTGTCCCTCATTGATTCGGTTTACCTACCGGAGATGACCCCTAAAAATGTATGAAGACATTGACGACAATGGTGGTATGAGAAGATATTCATATTGAAGACTATGACATGAGAAGACATTGCATGAAGACTATGGAGCGCGAAGACTGTGTGGTTTCGTTGTTTCCTTTTCTTCTTTGTTGAGTCATAGGAACCACCGTACTGTTAAGTGGGGTCCAAGTGAACTAAGTCAGAGTGACTGAAGTGATGCTCAACCCAAATCCTATGTCTTCGAGCGAAGACATTGAGAGCAAATCTTATCCAGAGTTGGATGAGTCAGCTTTGCTTGTAGCCCAAGTAAAGTTGCCGTGTGTGTTTGAAATCTGACCGTTGGAACACGTGTCAGTTCCTTAGTGACCCAGGGTCATTTCGGACAAATCAGGTCGGGTTGCCTAGTGGCTATAAATAGCCCACCCCCTACACCATAAATTGGTGGCTGCTCCGAGTTAGTATACGGCTTTTGTCGTTTGAGAGCAACTCACCTCGAAGCATTTGAGAGAGAGAAATCCTTGCGAGGACAAAGCCCAAACACCCAGAGCCAAAGAGTGTTAGGTATCACTGAAGTCTTTCTGTCTGTGTGACCTGAAGACTTATTACACTTGAGGACTGTGCATCCTCCAGCCGGTTAGGCGTCTCGTTCTGAGCATCCAAGAGTCATTGTGGATTGCCGGGTGAACGGAGTCTGTGAAGGTTTGGAAGTCTACCTTGAAGACTTACCAGAGTGATTGGGCGAGGACTGGGTGTCCTTAGCTCAAGGGGAATAAGGTGAAGACACGGTCTTTTGAGTTGAATCTCAGCCTCCCCAACCAGACGTACAGTTGTCACAGCAACTAGAACTGGTCCAACAAATCCTGTGTCTTCAACAAGTGACTGGTTCTATCTCTTCCCTTCTTTACTTTGAGTTTGTCTTCATGAAGTCATTGCTTATCTATCTTATCTGATTGACTTCATTGCTTGACTACTATTGTTGATTAGCTTCATACTATCTTCCATCCCGATCCTACTACCTAGCTGCTATCGGTCTTCGTACGTTAATGCTACTGCATACTTGACTATGGCTTGCTTGTTGTAGTTTATCTTCCACTGCATATCAATTGGGTTATTTCTATTGTCTGTCTTCAAAACTTCCATGTTTTGAAGGCTTTCATAAAAATCGCCTATTCACCCCCCTCTAGTCGATAACTAGCACTTTCAAGTACATTAAACATGGCAACTATATTACATTAAACATGGCAACTGCAGTGCATTAGACATGGCAACTGCAGTGCATTAGAAATGGCAACTACAGTGCATTAGACATGGAAACTGCAGTGCATTTTCAACTGGTCATTGTCATTTCCATACAAACACCCCCCACTACAAGCGCAGTGCATAAAATATGACAACTACATTTATTTAAACATGGCAATCTTAGTTGAGTAAACATGGCATTTGTATTCTTAGTAAAAATGGCAATTGCATTTTTAGCAAACATGGCAAATGCAGTTCAGTAAACATGGCAACTATATAACATTTTCAATTGGCATTGCCATTTGCATACCAACATGCCCATTTTGGAAGTACATTGTATTACACATAGCAAGTTCATTTCAGTGAACATGGCAACTGCAGCTGATTAAGCACGGCAAAACAGTAGTTCACTAAACATGGCAACTGCAGCTGATTAAGCATGGCAAACAATATTTTCATTAAACATGGCAACCACATATCATGGCAACTGCATTGCATTCTATATGGCACCTATTGCCTTCATTCTTTGCGCAAATAAGACTGTAACGCAACCGACTTACTTGTTAAAGATTTTGTTGGTGTATATCTTGCTCATTTGCCTCTCCATCGGTAAATACGTTAGCAATTTTGGCTGCTTCAGCGCGGTGTTCGCTTCTTGCTGTAGCTCAGATCCAAGTATTTTTTGTTGCAAAGCTGTGTACTGCTTGGAAAATTGTAGCAATGAGTTGCCAGGGCTCACGTACCGCTTCAAAACAGCACTGAACCCCTCGCTGCGCTGTGTAGTCTACAGAAATGGGAAGAAGCATTACATGAAGTAGGCCAGCACCCAGTACATTCACTTCTCCCACAGGCTAGCAAGAGTCTCGTTGTCTTATACTTGATATGTTTCAATCATGGCCATCCAGCTCCTTTCACACTCCTCCACTGTCAAGCTGTGATCCACGCACAACTCGAATGCCTTGTGCAGCTCTGGACGGTCAGCAAAGAACGGTCCAAGCGTCTCCTCAGCCTTTTTTATAATGTGCCACCTGCAGTGCCTGTGCATTGCCAACGGAAAGACCTCCTCTATGCCTGCGCGCATGCTAAAATCCTGGTCTGTTATTATGTTCATCGGTGCAAGGCCATCCATGCACTCCAAGAAGGTCTTGAATAGCCAAATGTACCCATCCGTGTCTTCGTTCCGAACGAGCCCGCATCCGAACTGCAACGACTGATTGTGGTTGTTTATTCCTATGAATGGAGCGCACGGCATCTTGTACATATTAGTGAGATACATCGTGTCGAATGAAATGCAATCTCGGAAATATTTGTAGGCTCTTCTTGCAGCACCATCCATCCAATAGATGTTCCTGACACGATCCTCATTGTCCAACCTGATCCTGTAGAAGAAATCTGGATCTTCCTTCGCTTTCTCATCGAAGTAGGCCATTGTGGCCTCTATGTCAGCCAACTTGCTCTCTCTACGGTACTTTGCCTTTAGGTTTGTGACGTCAGCTGGTATGTAGGGCATGCTACTCAGAGTCCCCTTTTTGCTATGGATGAGTGATAGTATCTGGACCATTCTTGATGGACCGACGTTACAATCATGTAGCAACTTTATGAATTTCTTCTCGAGTGGGGTGAATCCTCTTTGGGCGGTCAGAAACTTCACCAGGTCGAACTTCTTTATGAGTTGGTGGTTGTGCTCGTCAAAATATTCAGTGACCACCCACTGTGCTCCATCTACGTTTAGCTTACACCAGACAAGGCATTCCGTCTTGAGAATGATTCCTCTCTTTTGTTCTGGAACGACAGGCGCAACACCTTTCCCCTTCTTGTTCCTTCGTGCCTTGTGGCACCTCATCTCACCTCTGTTGTACTCGTTTGTTTTCTTAATCTTCCTATGGTATTCGGTGTTGACCGCAAACCCATGGAACTTTACATATGTCTGGTAGAATTCCTTTGCTTCTTCGAACGATTCAAATCTCTGTCCAACATACGGTGGCTGAGGTACCATGATCTCTGATTGCCCACCATCTTCATCCCATTGTGCTTCATCATCAGTTTCATGATTCACTTCAGTATCGGTGGCAGTTTGATCTACTTGAGTATTGCCAGTGCTTGTGTTCAAAGGGGTGCTTGTCGGCACTGCAGGAATGATTGCCATTTCTGACTTTGACTCGGTATTGTCTGCGGCATGACTTGTGGCTGGCTGGAGGACCGCGTCTTCCGTGCACTTAGAGCTTCCCGCAGTAGATGCCCTTGCGCCGCTGTTCACTGTAGTTGTAGGCCCTGTAACAGAAAAAACAGGGACAAGCGTAAGATCTTTTGCTTGAATGACATGTTTATTGTAACGGAGTATATCAACTTCAAGTGATTTGGCATGACATCATTCAAACAAGCAAGCTGTTAGTCTGCATGTCGACATGCATGGCAACTGTAGTTGTCTAGTCATGGCAGCTACTGTCCAACAAACATGGCAACTACTGGTTTTTCAGTAGTTGCAGCAGTCATGCATGGCAACCAGCTCATTTTTCAGTATGAAAACTTGGATTTTATGTGCATGACAGCTGTAGTCCTGCATACATGGCAAATACTGCCGCCATCGCATGGCAAACTAGTGTGTTCTAACATCAAATTTTTTATATTCTAGTCTCTAGCTCACTATGCAAATTTTTCATTTTACCTTGATGTGCTGTATGTGCCCATCTTGTGTGGTCTGTAACACCAAATTGATGTGCTCTATCTGCATTGTGTGAAGCTTGCCATGAGACGTTTGCCGGGGTAGAAGCATCGTAATAACCTGTAAGCATGGTATTAGATGGGTAATGCATGGCAACTGCAAGTTGTCCATGGATGGCAAATGCAGTTGTCCATGTATGGCAACTGCATTTGTCCATGGATGGCAACTGCATTTGTCCATGGATGGCAACTGCAGTTGTTATGGGATGGCAACTGCAGTTGTTATGGGATGGCAACTGCAGTTGTCAACTACGCTCCTTCTGCTAATTCATCGTCCGCAACTTCACTTTTTATGGACTAACCTGTCTATGACGTCGATGGCAGGTACATGGGTGCCGACTGCCGCCACGTGTTGCACGAAGGCTCTGCATTTTTTTCCCGACATAACTCGTGAGTCTTTTGCCATCCTTTGCAAGTTTATTTTTCATGTTCAGACCAGTATGTTTCATTTTCGTATGTGTTACCTTGACTTGCCACATTAGCTACTTGAAGTTGGTTGCCCGCACATTTGTCAGTGTTAGCGCCCTGTGACTGAACTTGCCATGGTGCCCCCCTGAGGGTGTTTTGGTCATAAGAACCTGCAAAAAAATGACAGTGTAGGACATAAGTAGAATGTCATCTTCATCGTCGCGAACATGGCAAATGTTCTTTTTCTTTTGTTTTCATGCATCATACCAATGCCTGCGTATTGTTCTAGTAGTGGCAGCAACGGCCCTGCAGAAATGAGTTGACTGTATTCTGATGCATCCCAAGGGGGCATTTCTGGCCTTTGAGAACCAAAAAGATCAGTGCCATCTCCGTGACTCATTCTTTTTCCCGCGTCTAGTTTCTGCCACTGTGCTATCAATCACTGCATGAACAAGGACGCATCAACAATCCACAAAAAAGTATCCTTGTGCTGCTTGCATGTAGAAGTTAACACGTCAGTGTTATCACATTTCCACGCGTAGGTAACCAGATATCATGGCTAGTAGGACATGTATATCCACTATCTTTTTCTAAAATCTAGGTGCTAGCTATCTATTCGATTCGATGGCATCAGTCACTACAATAGGATGCAAGCAATAAGTTGACATGATGGCAGTTGACGACAATGATAGGTGGCAACTGACGTTAGACACCCGTGGCAATTAATTTTGACACCCTCCATTATTCCAAATTTCTCAATTTTCTCTACCTTTTTATGAATTCCTACACATCCATTCATTTACCAACTACGTGCATCAATCTACAGAGAACTTACGATTATCTCTAACGTAGTACATGGCAGATCTAGTGTACTCTGCTTGGCAACTGCGAAGACACACAACCCATGTAGTGTATTACCCCTGTAGGATGGATCTAGTTGCCAACCTCATCGGTAATTTTGCAATTTTCTGCGCCACATAGAAGGATGAGAAGCAGTAGTGAGATC